>NC_041214.2:96337124-96353179 GCF_002837175.3 Physeter macrocephalus | reverse complement strand
ATAGCTAGTGGGAAGCAGCCGCATGGCACAGGGAGATCAGCTAGGTGGTTTGTGACCACCTAGAGGGGTGGGATAGGGAGGGTGGGAGGGAGGGAGATGCAAGAGGGAAGAGATATGGGAACATATGTACATGTATAACTGATTCACTTTGTTGTAAAGCAGAAACTAACACACCACTGTAAAGGAATTATACTCCAAGAAAGATGTTAAAAATATATATATTGTGTGTATATTATACAGTAAAGACAGTCTGTGAAGTCACTGTTGATCTCTTCTAGGTAGACTTTATAATGTTGGGTTTTTCTAATCTCATTTCTCAATGTTAGAATATGGGTAAATTTTAATTTTGGTATAATATAGAAAGTGGCTACCCTGTATGTCAGAATATGGGATTCTTTTAGTATTTAAACAGTTGGAAACTTCATAAAATTAATGATTTTATAATGTATATTAAACAATTGCATATTGTTTTGACAAAAAAATGTATTCTGAGTATGTTGATATTAAAAACTTTTCCAAGGGAAAAAATAAAATAAACAAATAATAATTTATGGTAGTCAAGTTGGGAATCTTGCTGATCTCCTCAAATTCGTTATTAGGTCTTCTCTATCTTTAAGCTTTTACTTATAGCCAAAGTCAGAAGCTGGGAAGTAAAGAATTCCCAGAAACACTTTAGAGGAGAGAGAATGTATAGGGCAATTGTTACTGTGAACACAAACCTGAGCATGAGTACCATTACAGTTTCTTCCTCTGAGTTGTTTATTTGTTTATTTTACATTCCTACCTTATCTATGTGGGTATATGCATGTTCAAATGTTTTGTCCTTATTTTCCAGTAAAAGAATGTGGCAAACACTGTTCATCAGTTAACTTTCTCATGTTCTCAAGCTCCTTCTCCCATGTCACCTCTACATTAGAGAGTGGGAGAGCAAAGCAGTCATTTTTTATCATCTTTTGTAGCCAGGAGGATATGCATGAGATATAGAACTGACGAATGACATGGCCAGTGAGATGCAAGCAGAAGTCACCTGAAGGCTTCTGTGAAGGCTTTTGGTTTTCCTAATGAAAGAGGCAGAAGGGTGACATGATTCCTTTTGCTCTTCCCTACTCCTTTCTATCTTGAATGTGAACATTATGCCTAGAGCTGAGGTAGCCATCTTGGGACTATGAGGCAATAATCATTATGGAAAGTCCAAAAGAATGGCAGAAATATTTATTCACTATGACATTATTGATCTACTAACCAACAACAGATATAAACTACTAATCTCATTATGTAAGAAAAATAAACTTTTATTTAAGACATTTAACTCAGATTTTAGGTTACTATTGCAAGTACATTACTACTCATACACAGTAATTCTGAGTGACTTCTTCCTTGTTTCCTGTGAATACTTTAATACATTTTCACTAAAAGAGTTAATTCTTGCATATTAGACCAGTCATTGCTACACAAGATCATTTGCTATCTTTTGCTGGACCTTCTCTTGAAGGCCATAAGAACTATTAATAAGGAAAGAGTTCCACAGACTATATGAAATTACTAATTAGGGGTGATCTGTTTAAATGTAGGTATCAGTAGACAGGAAGTAAGAAAAAAAAAGAAGGAAATTCTAAGACAAACAGGAAATGGGTTAAGCAAAAGAGAGACAGTCAGTCAGACAGACAGGAAGACAAACAGGGAAGAGCCAAAATGAAAAGCTAATGAGAAAGATAAATGGAAAGCAGAACTCGAAAACTGAATTCTTAAACTCCAACCTGGAGGTACTGTAAAAAATACTAGTTAAGGGGACTGTCCTTGACTCCATTACTATGCTAATCTCTTCTCCTCACCATTTCTGATGGGCAGCTCCCACCATGTGCCCTCACTCCTCATTTCCCTTCCAGTTTCTTCCTCCCCACACCCATTCACAACTCCCGATTACTTGTATTGACTGATACTCCCTCAGGATGCCAACAGGAATAAGCAGTGATACAGTAAGTGTGACAAGAAAAAGTCAACTGCATCAAAAAAAGGCAAGCCATGTCTTCCTCACTGAGAGGATGAAACAAGGACCATGGGATTTAGCACATTTCAAATCCTGCTATTGGATGGGCAGTATGTGAAACTGCTCCCTTGGCTTAAGCTGTGAGGAAACAGCATCTTAAGTACAGGCTGTAGGAGCAGAGAGCTTCTATATTCCTTAGACTTCCTACCTCAAAAGGAAAGTAGAACAGAAAATTATCCATCCATAAAACAAACATGCACTCAAATCTATAGCATTATGCACCTCTCAACCAAAACTGCTAAGAGGAAAGGTAGAAAACTCAATCTCTGTATTAAAATTAATTATAACAATTCTGTTTCTGTATTCAATATAAAAGGGTTTGCAGTTTTTCTAATTCATAGAATCGCCTTCATTTAAATCTAGTGATAAAAATGATAAAGAGCAAACTATGAAAAATAAAAGCCTTGAATTAATTTTTAATGAAGTTTTATTTTAGAGAAAAAAAAACCATAGTAAAAGATGCTATTCTATGTTTGAGATTACTACCCTGCAAATAGAAAATAAAAAATATACAAAAACAAGAAAGAAAGCATACATGTAACAAAGGACAGATATGTTTTTGTGGAAGGTTTTTGTTTTAGAAAGTGTTATTTACCACATTTATTTTATCCCTACCACTTTCTGCTCTTTATCCAAAATCCAAAACCATTTGAGGGAGACACAACATGAAATCCTATAACTCATGTAGACTCTATTCCACAAATTAACATCACCATTATAAGAACAATATTTAGAAACCTAATTAATATATTGCTTTTTGGTGGCAGAACCGAAAAACAAGGCACAGCTTACTAAGTTCCTGTTCTTTGATGTGTGAAGCACAAGTTGTACAGTCTGAAACCATAATATCAGCATATGCTATCTCCACATCCCATGGGGACTAGGAAAGCAATATGAAAAAAAAAAAAAGAAACCTCAGTAGAAATTGTGTAGAATTTACAGAAGTTTTATATAGCTCAGTAGCATATTGTATAAGAGGGAAATATGCAATACTTTTGTTTTGTTTTGTTTTGAAAAAAAGCTACTTAATCTTAACACAGCATTAAGAGAAAGAGAAGAAAAAAGGCATATCTCTGCTATAGTTGCTAGAACACAGAATGACGACAACAAAAAGATCATAGATTTGAGATCCCGGTTAACTGGGTTTTAGTCCTGACTATATTAATACCCTATGCTACCAAGGCTATAAGTTCATAACCTGAAATTCTATGCAAAAATATTTATATATTTTCATATACATTTCTACAGGAGAGGCAGTATAGATATAATCAAATACTTACACTTTGCTGTACAGATGAAACAAACACAACATTGTTAGTCAACTATACTCCAATATAAACCAAAAATTTTTTTTAAATTTAAAAAGAGAGTCTATCACCCATAAAATGTTAAGAATATTATTATGCAAATTAATCCATCTTTGCCTTGGTTTTCTCATCTTTATGATGGGAAACCAACTTCTATCCAACTTTAATCATTGTGAAGATTTAAAAAGCATCCTGAGGAGAAAAAAATACTTTGAAGTGTTAATTTGTTATTTAAATATTTTAGTTTTATTCCTTTCATATATTTGATAGAAAATTACTTTTAATATGATCATGGAGTTTTCTATAAATTCATCAAACAGTTCAAAACTTTGGCTTTTTCTTGAACCTGTGTATGAAATTCTTTGGGGTAACATCAGTAAAGAAAGAAACATCTTTATATGAGAATATATTTGCTTTTTCTAAGGTGTCATTATTAAAGGTTAATAACAGCATTGCCTATTCAGTAGTCACCGAACAATTTATAGGAACCTCTTATTTGGGATCATATATATCAGTGTATGTTGTTCACACAGAATGTGACAAATGTAAGCCAAGAAATAAGATTTTTTAATGACACTACCATGTAAAGCAATGCAACTAATTAGTCTAACAGAAAGTTATGGTCAAAAGTGATTCTCAGAGTCCTTCAGGCACCACTGTGCACATTGACTGTTCAAAATCTGATGAGCAAGCCTGTGCTTTTAGTTGCTATGATTTACTAACAATTGATAAGGGAAACATTTGATTAAACCTCTCATTAATAGATTTTTGATTCCCTTTCTGAGACAAACTCTTAGAAATTTGCTGTAAACATCTCATTAATAGGAATACAGCAAGGGAGGATAATTAGTTTGTATCACCAATCAAGTTTTCAACTTCTATACCCCAGTCAATGCTCTCAACACTCTTTCAGTATTTAAAGTACAGGAAAGCAAAAGGGACTCAGTGTTTGTGAAGCTGTACAAGTATCAGTTGTAAATTAACTTACTTGGAACAAACCAACTCTGAGAACCTGCCATGGGCATTGGTAAATTTTGTGCAAATTCTATGGTTATTGACTGGAACGATACCATCTCTTCAGAATTTCTAATTATGATCCTATGAAAACATTGACCAAACATAAGAAACCATTTTGGAAGTGAGTAAGCTTTATATCTAATATGAAATTGATACAGTATAGAGCAGCTAATTCATTGTGTGAATGATCACTAAATGGTTTGTTTTTAATTTGACACTTACAGGTACTGGCCTACTAGAGTTATACACCTGTACAACAAGCTAGGATTCCAAAGATTAAAAGCAACAGAGATGAGAGTGCAGGGGTAGAGCAAAAATCTCACACAAGTCATATGCCTTGGCTGCACATAAGAGACCTCAGTTAGTGGAGAGAAATTAAATCATAGGAGATTGGTCAAGATGGCAGAGTAGGAGGATGCTGAACTCACCTCTCCCCAAGAATACATCAAAAATACATCTACATGTGGAATAATTCACACTGAGAACTAACTGGAAAATGGCAGAAGGACTCTGGTACCACTAAGGCTGTAAGAAAGATACACGCTTAATCAGGGAGGAAGGAAAGAAAGCAATCAGGTTGGGATCTGTGCCACTGGAAGGGGACTCAGAGGAACCGGGAGATTACATGGGTGGAGACCCACATGAGGGAGTGAGTGGTGAGAGCCCCAAATTGGGTGTCCCCAGTTCTGGGGTCCTATGCAGGGGAGACGAGCCCCCTGGGCTGGCTGGAGTGCTGGCGGGACTAACAGGAGTGAAGTGGGAAGCCTGGACTCTACTCATGAAGACTGCACGTGCTGGCTTGCCAGCTTTCCCATGACCACCTCAGCATGCGCCCTAGCCTGAGCCAAGCAAATGCTCTGGCCCCATTCACTCCACATCAGAGTGCAGCACTGGATCTGGGGTGGCCACAACCAGCAGAAGACCTGACTGTGGGACACAGAGGTTAGCCAGCCCCTGTGTGGAGACTGGGTTGGCAGAGGCAGCCATCGTTGGCACTTAATCAAGCAGCGCATCAAAAGCAGCCCAGATCTCTGACGGTGGCTGCTCCACCACAGCTCACCTCTCAACACACGCCCAGAGTCCGTGTGGGCCCCCCTGCCTTGTGGTGTGGCTCCACGACAGGGCTGAGGCCGCGGAGGCCGGGGGCACTGATCGGCTGTGAGGGACAAAGGGGACTTGCACGCAAGGTTGCATCTGAGTAGAGCGAGGAAAACAACTGTGGGCACTTGCTCGGGCAGCAGCACGTCAGAGATAGCTCAGATTTCTGTCTTCAGCTGATGTGAGCCAAGAGCCTGCACGAGCCCCACTTGCTTCAGCGCTCCCCACTTCGGGGGCAAGCATCCCGGTTCCGAGAGAGTGGAAGACAAACACTTAAATAGAACAGAGCCAGCTCGGTACTGACCATCAGGGTTTCTGCTTTAGCAACTTAGTATCAGACCCCCACTCCCATTAGGGCAGTGTTAGTCACTGATCAGAGGGGAAGTCTGGCCTCACACCGAGCTCCAGCTCTAGCCCCTATATCTCCAGCCTCACCCCTACCAGGTGATAGCTGCCAGCATACCCTCAGGAAGGACATGACTTGCATCGATAACAAATCCAGCTCTTCCACCAAAGGTATCGGGCACATACAGTCTGTACAGGGACACTCCCACATAAGAACAACCCTGCCAGACCGCAATAAGTAACTGACATAAATTCACAAAGGCAGAGAAAGTTAAGCAAAATCAAAAGGCAGAGGAACTGCTCCTGAAAAGATAATGAAACAGAAATAAATGATTTACCACATAAAGAATTCAAAGCATTGGTTATAAAAATGTTAACTGAATTAGGGAAAAGAATAAACTACACAGTGATAGTTTCAATAAGGAACTAGAAAATATAAAAAACACCTATCCATAAATGAAGAATTCAATAGCTGAAATAAAAAACACACTAGGAGAAATGAATAACAGAATAAATGATACAGAAAAACACATAAATACTCTGGAAGATAGAATAATGGTAATGGTAATCACACAATCAAAACAGCAAAAAGAAAAGCAAATTAAAAATATGAAAATAGTCCTAGAGATCCCTGAAATAATGTCAAGTATACCAACATTCTCATTATAGGGGTCCCAGAAAAAGAAGAGACAGAGAAAGGAGCCAAAAATGTATTTGATGAAATTATAACTGAAAACCTAGCAAACCTGAAGAAGGAAACAGATATCCAGATACAGGAAGCACCGAGAGTTCCAAACAAGGTGAATTCAAACAGACCCACACCAAGACATATACCTAAAATGGCAAAAGTTTAAAAGAGACAATTCTAAAGGCAGCTAGAGAGAAACAAAGAATCGTATAATACAAGGGAATCCCCATAAGGTTTTCAGCCGATTTTTCTGCAGAAACTTTGCAGGCCAGAAGGGAGAGACATGAGAATTCAAGAATAAGGCTTCCTACTAAAGAGAGATTTGAAGTAAACTTGAGTTTGGAGTTGAATTATCATGATATCATCCTATAACCAAGGATTCCAGTTGAGAAAACAGCCCCTGAAAGGTTGAAACATAATCCTCTCCAATTCCAAGAGCCAAGGACTGGTTGAGTTAATATTTAGACTCCATGTTCTCAGACATGAGCATGTCACCCACCAACATCCAAGAATCTTTTAGGTTATAAGCCCTTAGGGAACTTGTAATTTCATTTCTTGTGAAAGAAAAAAAAATTTTTTTAACCCACAGAAATAGCTATTGTTGAGTTGGATGTAACTGAACATTAAAATGAAGAACAAACAATCCCAGTTCTGTCAGGAGTGACTTAAATGAGAAACTAGCACCTGGCTGAACTACCAATGAAAAAAAAATAAACCCACATTCTTAGTGCCACCTAAAATTGGAAGAAAACCTTTTTTTGTTTGTTTCTTCCAGGATCTGGAACAATATTAAGAGAGAGAGATGGAAGCCTACCCATGTTCTGCATTAAACCCATCTTCCTAACTGAAAGGAAAAGAAGAGGAACAAAAATTACATGATTACTCCTTTATTTCCTACTTCCTGGCTTGGAGATCCAAGCTCTTTGACAAATAGAAAACTAGGCAACCATCCCCTTATGTATGGCACAAATTCCTTTTCTTTCTTTCTTTAAAACAGAGTACTGGCTGACTAAAATTGTGTTTTTTAATTAGGTTTAATGCTTTTTTCTTTTTTAAATTTCAAAAAAAGATTTTAGAAAATTCAGGAAAAACAAAAATTTGGTAATTTTTATTTTCTCTTTACTCTTTTAAAATATATATATTTAAAAACAAGAGCATAGGTAGAGGCCATAAAATTAAATCAGTGAAGAAATGTTAATATAACTCATAAATGTTTTTTAAAGTGTAACTCTACTAAATATCAAATAAATGAAAATTAAAATAATGAGATAAGTTTATCAAATTGACAAACATTTAAAAACTGATTGCTAGTTTTAGGATAAGTTTAGATAACACTGTTATATTCACGTGATGTAAACATAGATTGAAATCAATTTTCTGGAAAGAAGTTTGTCAATAATATAGTAAAGGCCCTGAAAATTTTCATATTATTAGAAACAGTAGTATTTTCACACCTAAGATTTTATCTTAAATATATAATCAAAGATACAGAGTAATATTTATACAAAAGTATATTTATTACAATATTATTAACATAGGCAAATTGTATTAGGGTTAAAACTATCAAATAACAAGTTAATACTTGTATAAATTACATCTGATGGAATATTATTCAAAAAGTTTTTAAAAATAATGATATGGAAAAAATGCCGGCCACAACAATAAAAAGACAACTGTTTATATAATATCGGCCATATTTTAAAGAATATATGTGCATAATTGATGAAAATATACAAAGAAGCTTATAAAAAGGCTTGCAGTTATCTGTTTTTGGAGATTATGGGGATCATTATTAACAATTCTTCCTACCTCCCTATGTTTTCTAAATATTAATATAGTTTTTAAATAACTTGACTCAAATATGCAGTCAGAGCTGGGGAGAAATTTCAAAACCAAAGAAGCACTTAGGCAAAGGTGGATAGGTGGGGTTGTACCTGATGTAAGTAATGAGAGCATGGCTGGGGCAAAGGGTATACAGGCTGCAAGGAGTTAGACATGTAACTGGACAGCTAAAGCGTGCACATATTTCAGAAAGCCTAGAAAATCCAGATGAACCACTGACATTCTTGAATCAAATAGTGATTTGCTGAATGCAAAGTTCCATTTGGATTCATAGACAGCAATGCAGCAAGTGGACTAGGTGGAGTAGGGAGTGGAGATATAGGAAAGAGTTATTAATTCAATCTACTAAATGCCTCTGTGAATGAAATGACAATTAAGAAACATTCTGTATTCCTCCTCTTGACAAAAGGCATCATCAGAGAATCTGCACAAATTCCCAAAGGAGAGCTCTGGAGAGATTATTCAAGAACATCAAGATGGTGTTGAAAGGGTGTCATCCACAAGAGAGATTTAGGTTTTTCCTCTAATTTACCTTCTTTTGGTGTAATATCTGAGAATCAGAGTTCTTCGCCATTCTGAATCTTACTCCCTTTGTCTCTGATCCTGCCTGTTTGTCTCCCAACATGATGAACTTGCTTCTCTCTACTTGAGACGTATTTCCGTTTTTTTACTTCCAGCTGTCTAGAATTGGAATGTCTCTAAGACCTCATCTCAATTAGTTTGCAGATTTCAGACATACGTGATTTGAAGCTTGGTTTACTCTTCACTAATTAAACGACCTCGAGTACATTATTTAGTCTGTTTCTTTATAAGTAAAATGAAAATAATGTTACCAATTTTGACGGGTAGTTATGAGTACTAAACTAAATGAGATTATGGGATGTACCTGAAACATACTAGAGGCATTTATTTTTATTATTTCCTTCACCCCTCATTTCATCCTCTGATACCAGAATGTGGGAGTTCCTAACAAAGGCAAGAGGAGATACAGGTAGAGTTGATACAATGGGGGACCAGAGTTGTCCCTGTTGCTATTATTATTGTTTATTGTTTGTTTTTGTTTGTAATGGTTACTATGCCACTTTATCAGTCCAGGGGAGATAACTAGAATACTCAGGTGCAAATTTTCATTATTCAAAAGACAGTTCTTGTAACTTTGCCTACCTGTGAAAAATAAATGATTTGTAAAGAACTTTTGAGTCCATATGTGCATTTTATTCTGTCCATACTTCTTAGAAATAAGGTTTAATGACCTACAAAGTAAGGTACTTTCCTTGCTTTCCTTTCTTTGCTTGTTTTATTTTCAGAAGAAATGAGTAAAAATGGATTTATCCACCTTGTCTGTCTCACTCCCTATTGTTATGCCTAACTTTCCATGTTGTTCCCTTGGTCAGACCAAGAAATCTGTGGCCACAAAATAGTGAATTAAAGGATATGTAAGGAAGTAAAATGCATGCTTTTTGGCTTCAGTGCCACCACATATTGAGTTCAACTGGCCACAGTGAGACCAAATGAGGGGAAATGTTCTAACTGCTTCAATGCCATAGAGAGTTTAAATGTGATGAAGTCTTGAAGACTGCTGCAGGACAGCATCGAGTATTTTACCATATTTATTTTTCATGAGTTCTCTCTTGCCTGGCTTTGTAAAACATTCGTCCCAATAAATGATTTACCATAGCAGGAAAGTTACAGGAAATTGATCTGAGCTCACCTTCAAACATTATGAAGGCTCTGAAGTCTAATCAGATTCCAGAGAGGATTCTGAGGTAGCAGACATTTATGAACAGAAAAGGGGAAAAACGCACTAGGAAAACATCGCAAAGCTCATCTGTCTTTCATTTTAACATATGCCCATTCTGAATGTTCCTGCTTTGAAGGAAGGCCATTCACTTGAAATTTATTTTTAGTTAATGAAGGTAACCTTTTAAACTCCATTAGCAGCTTCTTTCTCAGCCTAAGTGTAGAGAAGACTGTGGGATTTGGGGGATACCCAGCTGCTCTCTAGGAAGTTATGTTTTTAATAGGGACCCAGGGCTCTGCTTCCACAAAAGCAAGATTCAGAATACTCCAGAAAGCCCACGTGGACTCTCCAAGAACCAAAGTCTTAGGTTTAGAAAACTGTTTAATCTTTGAGAAATAAAAGTACACTAGCACCCCAGAGTCCCAGATTTTCTTCATCTTTTACCAGGAAGTCTCATTCCAAGAGGGCACCATGTTTTCAGGGAGAAAGAAGAGTTGATTCTTGGAATAGCTAAGTACTCTTTTACTAAGACCTGTGGAGCTCTGGTTATAGAAGGATAAGCAGAGTCTTAGAACTTGGGCTTGGGAGAGAACCAAACTCATGAATGTGGTATGCAAAACGGGGTGTGGCAAAACTGATTCACACAGTGTAATAGTATCATTGGGTTTGGAAGTCAGACAGGGATTCAAATCACAGCTTGTCGACTTATATACTAAAGGAGCTATTATTCGACATCCATTTGATACTCTAGCTTAAGTCTTATGCAGAAATTCCTAAGAGTTGTAGAAGAGTTAAGATAAGGGTAATGAATCATTGTGCTTAAAAACAAAAATTCACCATTGATATTCTCACTAGTTACCTCTGAGACCTTCTCTAATTTCCAGACTCTTGAATATTATATTATTTCTCCCATAAAATGTAAAGTGACTCTTTCAGACTCTTAATGAGAATTCCAGAGTCCATGGAAGTAATGGGGGACCATGAATTCATGTTGAAATGTGGTCCTGGGTAATGGGCTGGTGACTGACTTCCATAAACCTAGCTCCCAAGCATGTGCTTCAAATCCTATCCTTGGCAAAGTTATAAATTATTCATTGAAATTGCCCTTTGGGTTGTTCACAAATCTTTAAAACTTGGACTGTTAAGTCCTGAAATTCTAAGTACCTACTGTACTTCAGAAGATATATTCTGTAATATAAATTAGTTTCCTCTATTTAGAATACATCCCTGAATTGCATTTTGTTGGGATTTAGTTGACAAAGACATAATGCCCTTCTGAAAAATAATTTGGGGGAAGGGATAAACGAGTCCTTAACAGAGGGGTGAACCACTCAACAGTCATTTTGCTGACAGACATTTGGGATTTTGCACCTGTGATTCTGAAGAGTTAATTTAGATTATATCAGCAAATATGATAATCCCAATAGCAAGATGTGTTATACCTGTAAGTGAATCATAATGTTATCATTAACGTACATTCCCTTAGAACCTACCATGGGTGTGAAATCATACTGAAGAAATTAGTCTTTATAAAGTCACCTGATTTGATCATTTACTTGAGGGCTAAAGGCAGAAAAAGAAAAAAACAAACACTTCTCAAATATGGACCATATACATTTAAAAAAATTAACCTGACATTCAATCATTATACAATTTTAAGAAACTCTGGACAAACTTACCCAATAGTTACCTGAATCTAGACCCCAGCTTCACCCCACTTTCACTAAGTGCTTTAGCTTTGATAGTAGGGAATGTTATATATATTAGTCAAAGAGTATAGAAAATCCATCCTCCTATACATCTTGAGTCTCACACAGTTATGTGTGAAATTCTCTTACCTCTCTGAAATATATTCTCTCAAATGAGGGCAGTAAAGTAGTCAGTCATTCTTTCCTTTCTGTCATACCTACATTTTGAAAACAAACAATACTTCTCTTTCCTTGCATAGGCCATCTCTTGAATAACCAAATATTTCCTTGGCCAATTATTCAAACTACATTGCACTTTTTCTTCAATCTATGTGCAATAGTTCAGCTATTGGCAACCACAGAAGTGCCTCTTTCCAGGGACATATAAATACGGTAGTAGAACAATGTGGTAATGGTAAGCACCGTTTGTCAGATTCTTTGGAGCTTTATGGTGATAACACTATTGGCTGAGCTTCCGTTGCTGCAAGAGAGTTATGGCCATGAGACCTGTACAGCCCACTGAGATAACAGCCTTGAGTCCCTTGTATTCAAGCCAACAAGAGCTTTTGGAAAACTGAGGGTATATTCATTTTGCCAAGCCATCAGTGTGATCCTTATGAACCTGCATTATCAAGTACAGACATTAGTACTTACTTGGCACAGAAACAGCTAGAATTTAGGAAGCACAATAGTCCAAATGGATTGGACTCGTTAAAGGTAAACACTCCCTCTTATTTCACCTCATGCTTTCACTATCTTGCCTCTTTATTTCCATTTCCCTACATGCAGACCTCTTTTATTTTCCTGGAAAACCACAGCTTTTCTCTCACTCTTGTGTATCATCTCCCTCTAAAGCCTTTGACTTTAATTGCTAACCTCTCACTTCTTCCTTTCCCTTATCAACTTGTGCCTTATTCTCTTCCTATAAGTATTTTAAAGTAGTATTTTGATTTTTTTAAATTCATGCCTGTTCCAAAGCTCATATGTAATGCTCTATAGACTTCAGAGCACTTTCTCTCACTTTAATGAAGCTGATGCTTTACACAATACTATGACATTGCAACAACAGATGTTGTCTTCTTTATAAAAAGATGAAAGACACAGGTTCAGACAGATTAATTCTGCCCAAGTTTTCCCAGTCTGTAACGCTCTAATCTGGAATTAGAACCCTAGTCCCCTTATATTTCTACCTTATCATAGCTGCCTATCTCTCTCCATCTCTGACTGCTATGGCTGTGCATCAAATCCCCTGAAATGTAAGAAAACACACACACTAGAAAAAACGGACTATGTCTTTAAGACAGTTGGCCCTGCTAATGGCAGAGCTGCAGAAAACTATTGACTAATCCTCTAAGCCTTGGAACTTGTGGAATGTGCTGCACAATACATCTTAATTAACCACAGAATCAAGAGATCAATGTGAGCCATTAGAAGCGCAGTGCTGCACCAAGTACAGCACATTGTGGGAAAGCACGTAAACCCACACTGTTCACCCAAAAATGCAGATGTGCACCAGTACACTTATCCAGCCTGAGGATCACACTGTGACAAGCTGAGCAGTTAACTTCAAGAGCAGGGGCCCATGACACTAAGATTTTATTTTTTAAAGACTGACTACAACACTTTATTGTCTGCATGTCATTTGACACAAATGTACAACCTATGATAATAAACCTGCATTAAGTAAACAATTACCTGAGACCTTTTGTAGGTACTTTCCCACCCTGAAGTTACCCTTTCATTTTTAAGGTTTAGCTGATCTCTAAAGTTCTCTAGTTTCAACTGATATACATGTAAAATTAACTACGCAATCCAGTAGTTTCACATATAAAAAGTACATTCACATGCTAGTGATTCTTTTCAATATTTCTGATTTATTTTGCAAAAGTAGGTTTGATTAGTGGACCTTCAAAATCACTCCCTGAAATCAGTTGTTAATTTCCTCATTTTCGTTGCTTGAGAAGTTGATAAGAAAATTCATCATCAAGGCAAAATCTAATGTCCAGATAAGTCCAAAATGAAGTATATCTCCTACACCAATCATGGCTCACTCTGGAAAGGTACTAATCTTTCTAGAAGGTTCTAAACTGAATTTGTACCAACTGCTGCATTTCACAGCAGCATAATTGAAAGTACATCAATTCAGAAAATCTCTCATTTCCATCAGAATAAATAAATGTAAACAAATTCCCTTCTGGCCACAACCATGAAGAAAAACATTGGCATGAAATGCTAAAGCCTAGCTTTAATGCACATACATCTATGTGTCATCTGGCTTTTCCAGAATGTTAGAGTGGATTGATAGACAATGGCAAAAAGAATTTTTTTCTGAGCATTAAATTGACTTATATACTGATGTTTAATTTAAGGATGCAGAACCCCTTGAAATTAATAGAAGGATCTCCATAAAGAAAACATATTTTAAAAAATAATTTTAACAGATTTGGGGAAAAATAAAGAGGTACAGTATAAAAGTCATAATGATTTGGATTCTGGACCCTTTGCCTGGACAAATCATTGCAAAAAGCAGGGGCAAGAGGCAGAGAGGGGTGTTTTTTTAAATTGATTATCTATATTATCTTGTGTCACGTGGTGGGTTGTTGTTTTTTTTTAACATCTTAATTGGAGTATAATTGCTTTACACTGTTGTGTTAGTTTCTGCTGTATAACAAAGTGAATGAGCTAGACGTATACATATATCCCCAATTCCCCTCCCTCTTGCATCTCCCTCCCACCCTCCTTATCCCACAGCTCCAGGTGGTCACAAAGCACCAAGCTGATCTCCCTGTACTATGCGGCTGCTTCCCACTAGCTATCTATTTTACATTTGGTAGTGTACATATATCAGTGCCACTCTCTCACTTCGTCCCAGCTTACACTTCCCCCTCACCATGTCCTCAAGTCCATTTTCTAGGTCTGCACCTTTATTCCAGTCCTACCCCTAGGTTCTTCAAAACCATTTTTGTTATTTTAGATTCCATATATATGGGTTAGCATACAGTATTTGTTTTTCTTCTTCTGACTTACTTCACTCTGTATGAAAGACTCTAGGTCCATCCACCTCACTACAAAAAACTCAGTTTCGTTTCTTTTTATGGCTGAGTAATATTCCATTGTATATAGGTGCCACATCTTCTTTATCCATTCATCTGTCGATGGACACTTAGGTTGCTTCCATGTCCTGGCTATTGTAAATAGTGCTGCAATCAACATTGCACTACAGACTCTTTTTGAATTATGGTTTTCTCAGGGTATATACCGAGTAGGGGGATTGCTGGGTCGTATGGTAGTTCTATTTTTAGTTTTTTAAGGAATCTCCATACTGTTCTCCATGGTGACTGAATCAATTTACATTCCCACCAACAGTGCAAGGGGGTTCCATTTTCTCCACACCCTCTCCAGCATTTATTGTTTGTAGATTTTTTGATGATGGCCATTCTGACTGGTGTGAGGTGATACCTCATTGTAGATTTGATTTCCATTTCTCTAATGATTAGTGATGTTGAGCATCCTTTCATTTGTTTGTTGGCAATCTGGATATCTTCTTTGGAGAAATGTCTATTTATGTCTTCTGCCATTTTTGTATTGGGTGGTTTGTTTTTCATATTGAGCTGCATGAGCTGCTTGTATATTTAGGAGATTAATCCTTTGTCAGTTGCTTCATTTGCAAATATTTTCTCCCATTCTGAGGGTTGTCTTTTGGTCTTGTTTATGGTATCCTTTGCTGTGCAAAAGCTTTTAAGTTTCATTAGGTCCCATTTGTTTATTTTTGTTTTTATTTCCATTTCACTAGGAGGTGGGTCATAAAGGATCTTGCTGTGATTTATGTCACAGAGTGCTCTGCTAATGATTTCCTCTAAGAGTTTTCTAGCATGTGGCCTTAAATTTAGGTCTTTAATCCACTTAGAGTTTATTTTTGTGTATGGTGTTAGGGAGTGTTCTAATTTCATTCTTTTACATGTAGCTGTCCATATTTCCCAGCACCACTTATTGAAGAGGCTGTCTTTTCTCCATTGTATACTCTTGCATCCTTTATCAAAGACAAGGTGACCATATGTGCATGGGTTTATCTCTGGGCTTTCTATCCTATTCCATTGATCTGTATTTCTGTTTTTGTGCCAGTACCATACTGTCTTGAATACTGTAGCTTTGTAGTATAGTCTGAAGTCAGGGGGCCTGATTCCTCCAGCTCCGGTTTTCTTTCCCAAGGTTGCTTTGGCTATTCGGGGCCTTTTGTGTTTCCATACAAATTGTGAAATTTCTTGTTCTAGTTCTGTGAAAA
>NC_041214.2:96335401-96336681 GCF_002837175.3 Physeter macrocephalus | reverse complement strand
ACCTCTTCTTTTCCAATTTGTATTCCTTTTATTTCTTTTACTTCTCTGATTGCCATGGCTAGGAATTCCAAAACTATGTTGAATAATAGTTGTGACAGTGGACATCCTTGTCTTGTTCCTGATCTTAGAGGAAATGCTTTCAATTTTTCATCATTGAGAATGATGTGTGCTGTGAGTTTTTAGTACATGGCCTTTATTATGTTGAGGTAGCTTGCCTCTATGCCCACTTTCTGGAGAGCTTTTATAATAAATCGGTGTTGAATTTTGTCAAAAGGTTTTTTTGCATCTATTGAGATGATCATATGGTTTTTATTCTTCAGTTTGTTAATCTGGTGTATCACATTGATTGATTTGTGTATACTGAAGAATCTTTGCATCCCTGGGATAAATCCCACTTGATCATGGGGTATGATCCTTTTAATATGTTGTTGGATTCTGTTTGCTAGCATTTTGTTGAGGGTTTTTGCATCTATATCCATCAGTGCTATTGGTCTGTAATTTTCGTTTTTTGTAGTTTTTTTGTCTGGTTTTGGTGTCAGGGTGATGGTGGACTCATAGAATGAGTTTGGGATTGTTCCTTCCTCTGCAAATTTTTGGAAGAGTTTGAGAAGGATGGGTGTTAGCTCTTCTCTGAATGTATGATAGAGTTCACCTGTGAAGCCATCTGGTCCTGGACTTTTGTTTGCTGGAAGATTTTTAATCACAGTTTCAATTTCATTACTTTTCATTGGTCTGTTCATATTTTCTATTTCTTCCTGGTTCAGTTTTGGAAGGTTATACCTTTTTGAGAATTTGTCCATTTCTTCCAGGTTGTCCCTTTTATTGGCATAGAGCTGCTTTTAACAGTCTCTTAGGATGCTTTGTACTTCTGTGGTATCTGTTGTAACCTCTCCTTTTTCATTTCTAATTTAACTGATTTAAGTCCTCTCGCTCTTTTTCTTGCTGAGTCTGGCTAATGGTTTATCAATTTTGTTTTTCTCCTCAAAGAACCAGCTTTTAGTTTTACTGATCTTTGCTATTGTTTTCTGTGTTTCTATTTCATTTATTTCTGCTCTGATCTTTATGATTTCCTTCCGTCTGCCAATTTTGGGTTTTATTTATTCTTCTTTCTCTAGTTCCTTTAGGTGTAAGGTTAGATTGTTTATTTCAGATTTTTCTTGTTTTTTGAGGGTAGGCTTGTATAGCTATAAACTTCCCTCTGAGAACTGATTTTGCTGCATCCCATAGGTTTTGGAACATCGTGCTTTCATTGTCATTTGTCTCTAGGTATTTTTTTATTT
>NC_041214.2:96328056-96334729 GCF_002837175.3 Physeter macrocephalus | reverse complement strand
AATTTTGTATCCTGCTACTTTACCAAATTCATTGATTAGCTCTAGTAGTTTTCTGGTAGCATCTTTAGGATTCTCTATGTATAGTATCATGTCACCTGCAAACAGTGACAGCTTTACTTCTTCTTTTCCGATTTGGATTCCTTTTATTTCTTTTTCTTCTCTTATGCCTGTGGCTAAAAATTCCAAAACTATGTTGAATAATAGTTGTGACAGTGGACATCCTTGTCTTGTTCCTGATCTTAGAGGAAATGCTTTCAATTTTTCATCATTGAGAATGATGTGTGCTGTGAGTTTTTAGTACATGGCCTTTATTATGTTGAGGTAGCTTGCCTCTATGCCCACTTTCTGGAGAGCTTTTATAATAAATCGGTGTTGAATTTTGTCAAAAGGTTTTTTTGCATCTATTGAGATGATCATATGGTTTTTATTCTTCAGTTTGTTAATCTGGTGTATCACATTGATTGATTTGTGTATACTGAAGAATCTTTGCATCCCTGGGATAAATCCCACTTGATCATGGGGTATGATCCTTTTAATATGTTGTTGGATTCTGTTTGCTAGCATTTTGTTGAGGGTTTTTGCATCTATATCCATCAGTGCTATTGGTCTGTAATTTTCGTTTTTTGTAGTTTTTTTGTCTGGTTTTGGTGTCAGGGTGATGGTGGACTCATAGAATGAGTTTGGGATTGTTCCTTCCTCTGCAAATTTTTGGAAGAGTTTGAGAAGGATGGGTGTTAGCTCTTCTCTGAATGTATGATAGAGTTCACCTGTGAAGCCATCTGGTCCTGGACTTTTGTTTGCTGGAAGATTTTTAATCACAGTTTCAATTTCATTACTTTTCATTGGTCTGTTCATATTTTCTATTTCTTCCTGGTTCAGTTTTGGAAGGTTATACCTTTTTGAGAATTTGTCCATTTCTTCCAGGTTGTCCCTTTTATTGGCATAGAGCTGCTTTTAACAGTCTCTTAGGATGCTTTGTACTTCTGTGGTATCTGTTGTAACCTCTCCTTTTTCATTTCTAATTTAACTGATTTAAGTCCTCTCCCTCTTTTTCTTGCTGAGTCTGGCTAATGGTTTATCAATTTTGTTTTTCTCCTCAAAGAACCAGCTTTTAGTTTTACTGATCTTTGCTATTGTTTTCTGTGTTTCTATTTCATTTATTTCTGCTCTGATCTTTATGATTTCCTTCCGTCTGCCAATTTTGGGTTTTATTTATTCTTCTTTCTCTAGTTCCTTTAGGTGTAAGGTTAGATTGTTTATTTCAGATTTTTCTTGTTTTTTGAGGGTAGGCTTGTATAGCTATAAACTTCCCTCTGAGAACTGATTTTGCTGCATCCCATAGGTTTTGGAACATCGTGCTTTCATTGTCATTTGTCTCTAGGTATTTTTTGATTTCATCTTTGATTTCTTCAGTGATCTCTTGGTTATTTAGTAACGGATTATTTAGCCTCCATGTGTTTGTGTTGTTTACGTTTTTTTTCCCTGTAATTGATTTCTAAACTCATAGCGATGTGGTCAGAAAAGATGCTTGATATGATTTCAATTTTCTTAAATTTACTGAGGCTCGGTTTGTGCTCCAAGAGGTGATCTATCCTGGAGAATGTTCCATGTGCACTTGAGAAGAAAGTGTAATCTGCTGTTCTCGGATGGAATGTCCTATAAATATCAATTAAATCTATCTGGTCCATTGTGTCATTTGAAGCTTGTGTTTCCATATTAATTTTCTTTTTGGATGATCTGTCCATTGGTGTAAGTAAGGTGTTGAAGTCCCACAATATTATTGTGTTACTGTCTATTTCCTCTTTTATAGCTGTTAGCAGTTGCCTTATTGAGGTTCTCCTATGTTGGGTGCATATATATTTATAATTGTTATTTCTTCTTCTTGGATTGGTCCCTTGAAGATTATGGAGTGTCCTTTCTTGTCACTTGTAACATTATTTTAAAGTTGATTTTATCTGATATGAGCATTGCTACTCAGGCTTTCTTTTGATTTCCATTTGCATGCAATATCTTTCTCCATCACCTCACTTTCAGTCTGTATGTGTCCCTAGGTCGGAAGTGGGTCTCTTGTAGAAAGCATATGTATGGGTCTTGTTTTTGTATCCATTCAGCAAGCCTGTGTCTTTTGGTTGCAGGGTTTAATCCATTCATGTTTAAGGTAATTATTGATACACATGTTCCTATGACCATTTTTTTAATTGTTTTGAGTTTGTTTTTGTAGGTCCTTTTCTTCTCTTGTGTTTCCCACTTAGAGAAGTTCCTTTAGCATCTGTTGTAAAGCTAGTTTGGTGGTGCTGAATTCTCTTAGCTTTTGCTTGTCTGTAAAGCTTTTGATTTCTCCATCGAATCTGAATGAGATCCTTGCAGGGTAGAGTAATCTTGGTTGTAGGTTCTTTCCTTTCATCACTTTAAATGTATCATGCCACTCCTTTCTGGCTTGTAGGGTTTGTGCTGAGAAATCAGCTGTTAACCTTATGGGAGTTCCCTTGCATGTTATTTGTCATTTTTCACTTGCTGCTTTCAATAGTTTTTCTTTGTCTTTAATTTTTGCCAATTTGATTGCTATGTTTTTCGGCATGTTTCTCCTTGGGTTTATCCTGTATGGGACTCTCTGCGCTTCCTGGACTTGGGTGGCTATTTCCTTTACCATGATAGGGAATTTTTCGACTATAATCTCTTCAAATATTTTCTCGGGTCCTTCCTCTCTCTCTTCTCCTTCTGGGACCCCTATAACGTGCATGTTGTTGTGGTTAATGTCGTCCCAGAGGTCTCTTAGGCTGTCTGCATTTCTTTTCATTCTTTTTTTCTTTATTCTGTTCTGCAGCAGTGAATTCCACCAATCTGTCTCCCAGGTCACTTATCTGTTCTTCTGCTTCAGTTATTCTGCTATTGGTTCCTTCTAGTGTATTTGTTTCAATACATTTACTTTTATTTATTTATTTATTTTAACATCTTTATTAGAGAATAATTGCATTACAGTGGTGGGTTACTTTCTGCTTTATAACAAGGTGAATCCATTATACATATACATATGTCCCCACATCTCTTCCCTCTTGTGTCTCCTTCCCTCCCACCCTCCCTATCCCACCCCTCTAGGTGGTCACGAAGCACCGAGCTGATCTCCCTGTGCTGTGTGGCTGCTTCCCACTAGCTATCTATTTTACGTTTGGTAGTGTATATATGTCCATACCACTCTCTCACTTTGTCACAGCTTACCCTTCCCCCTCCCGTATCTTCAAGTCCATTCTCTAGTAGGTCTGCATCTTTATTCCCGTCCTACTCCTAGGTTCTTCATGACCAATTTTTTTCTTTAGATTCCATATATATGTGTTAGCATACGGTATTTGTTTTTCTCTTTCTGACTTATTTCACTCTGTATGACAGACTATATGTTCACCCACCTCACTACAAGTAACTCAATTTCGTTTCTTTTTATGGCTGAGTACTATACCATTGTATATATTTGCCACATCTTCTTTATCCATTCATCTGTTGATGGACACTTAGGTTGCTTCCATGTCCTGGCTATTGTAAATACAGCTGCAAAGAACATTTTGGTACATGACTCTTTTTGAATTATGGTTTTCTCAGGGTATATGCCCAGGAGTGGGATTGCTGGGTCGTATGGTAGTTCTATTTGTAGTATTTAAGGAACCTCCGTACTGTTCTCCATAGTGGCTGTATCAATTTACATTTCCACCAACAGTGCAAGAGGGTTCCCTTTTCTCCACATCCTCTCCAGCATTTATTGTTTGTAGATTTTTTGATGTTGGCCATTCTGACGGGTGTGAGATGATACCTCACTGTAGTTTTGATTTGCATTTCTCTAATGTTTAATGATGCTGAGGATTCTTTCATGTGTTTGCTGGCAATCTGTATGTCTTCTTTGGAGAAACGTCTATTTATGTGTTCTACCCATTTTTGGATTGGGTTGTTTGTTTTTTTGATATTGAGCTCCACGTGCTGCTTGTATATTTTGGAGATTAATCCTTTGTCAGTTTCTTCATTTGCAAATATTTTCTCCCATTCTGTGGGATGTCGTTTGCTGGCAATCTGTATGTCTTCTTTGGAGAAACGTCTATTTATGTGTTCTACCCATTTTTGGATTGGGTTGTTTGTTTTTTTGATATTGAGCTCCACGTGCTGCTTGTATATTTTGGAGATTAATCCTTTGTCAGTTTCTTCATTTGCAAATATTTTCTCCCATTCTGTGGGTTGTCTTTTTGTCTTGTTTATGGTTTCCTTTGCTGCACAAAAGCTTTTAAGTTTCACTAGGTCCCTTTTATTTTTGTTTTTATTTCCATTTCTCTAGCAGGTGGGTCAAAAAGGATCTTGCTGTGATTTATGTCATAGGGTGTTCTGTCTATGTTTTCCTCTAACAGTTTTATAGTGTCTGGCCTTATATTTAGGTCTTTAATCCATTTGGAGTTTATTTTTGTGTATGGTGTTAGGGAGTGGGAGTGTTCTAATTTCATTCTTTTACATGTAGCTGTCCAGTTTTCACAGCACCACTTAGTGAAGAGGCTGCCTTTTTTCCACTGTATATTCTTGCCTCCTTATCAAAGATAATGTGACCATATGTGTGTGGGTTTATCTCTGGGCTTTCTATCCTGTTCAATTGATCTGTATTTCTGTTTTTGTGCCAGTACCAAACTGTCTTGATTACTGTAGCTTTGTAGTATAGACTGAAGTCAGGGAGCCTGATTCCTCCAGCTCCGTTTTTCTTTCTCAAGATTGCTTTAGCTATTTGGGGTCTTTTGTGTTTCCAAACAAAATGTGAAAATTTTGTTCTAGTTCTGTGAAAAATGCCAGTCGTAGTTTGATAGTTCTTCCAATCCAAGAACATGGTATATCTCTCCATCTATTTGTATCATCTTTAATTCCTTTCATCAGTGTCATAATTTTCTGCATACAGGTCTTTTGTGTCCTTAGGTAGGTTTTCTAGTGTATTTTTCATTTCATTTATTCTATTGTTCATCTCTGTTTGTCTGTTCTTTCATTCTTCCAGGTCTTTGTTAAACATTTCTTTCATGTTCTCTAACTTTGCCTCCATTCTTTTTCTGAGGTCCTGGATCGTCTTCACTATTATTATTCTGAATTCTTTTTCTGGAAGGTTGCCTATCTCCACTCCATTTAGTTGTTTTTCTGGGGTTTTATCTCATCCCTTTATCTGGTGCAGAGCCCTCTGCCTTTTCATCTTGTGTATCTTTCTGTGAATGTGGTTTTTTTTTTTTCCCACAGGCTCCAGGATTGTAGTTCTTCTTGCTTCTGCTGTCTGCCCTCTGGTGGATGAGGCTATCTAAGAGGCTTGTGCAAGTTTCCTGATGGGAGGAACTGGTGGTGGGTAGAGCTGGCTGTTGCTCTGGTGGGCAGAGTTCAGTAAAACTTTAATCCACTTGACTGCTGATGGGTGGGGCTGCGTTCCCTCCCTGTTGGTTGTTTGGCCTGAGGTGACCCAACACTGGAGCTTACCCGGGCTCTTTCGTGGGGCCAATGGCTGACTCTGGTAGGGCTCACACCAAGGAGCACTTCCCAGAACTTCCGCCGCCAGCGTCTCTGTCCTCACAGTGAGAGAGAGCCACCCCGTACCTCTGCAGGAGACCCTTCAACACCAGCAGGTAGGTCTGGTTCACTCTCCGATGGGTTCACTGCTCCTTCCCCTGGGTCTTGATGCACACACTACTTTGTGTGTGCACTCCAAGAGTGGAGTCTCTGTTTCCCCCAGTCCTGTTGAAGGCCTGCAATCAAATCCCGCTAGCATTCAAAGTCTCATTCTGTTGAAATTCCTCCTCCCATTGCTGCACCTCCAGGTTGGGAAGCCTGACGTGGAGCTCAGACCCTTCACTGCAGTGGGTGGACTTCTGTGGTATAAGTGTTCTCCAGTTTCTGAGTCACACACCCAGCAGTTATGGCATTTGATTTTATTGTGATTGTGCCCCTCCTACCGTCTCACTGTGGCTTCTCCTTTGTCTTTGGATGCGGGGTATCTTTTTTGGTGGTTTCCAGCGTCTTCCTGTTGATGATTGCTCAGCAGTTAGTTGTGATTCTGGTGTTCTCGCAGGAAGGAGTGACAGCACACCCTTCTACTCCACCATCTTGAACCAATCTAAAGTACCCTACTATCATTGTGTTACTGTCGATTTCCCCTTTTATGGCTGTTAGAATTTGCCTCATGTATTGAGGTGCTCCTATGTTGGCTGCATAAATATTTACAATTCTTATATCTTCTTCTTGGATTGATTCCTTGATCATTATGTAGTGTCCTACTTTGTCTCTTGTAATAGTCTTTTTTTTTTTTTTTTGTGGTATGCAGGCCTCCCTCTGTTGTGGCCTCTCCCGTTGCAGAGCACAGGCTCCGGAAGCGCAGGCTCAGCGGCCATGGCTCACGGGCGCAGCCGCTCCGCGGCATGTGGGATCTTCCCAGACCGGGGCGCGAACCCGGTTCCCCTGCATCGGCAGGCGGACGCGCAACCACTGCGCCACCAGGGAAGCCCTCTTGTAATAGTCTTTAAAGTCTATTTTGTCTGATGTGAGAATTGCCACTCCAGCTTTCTTTTCATTTCCATTTGCATGGAATATCTTTTTCCATCCCCTCACTTTCAGTCTGTATGTGTCCCTAGGTCTGAAGTGGGTTTCTTGTAGACAGCATATATATGGGTCTTGTTTTTGTATC
>NC_041214.2:96321752-96327771 GCF_002837175.3 Physeter macrocephalus | reverse complement strand
CTTGGTTGTAGGTTTTTCCCTTTCATCACTTTAAATATGTCCTGCCACTCCCTTCTGGCTTGCAGA
Source organism: Physeter macrocephalus (assembly GCF_002837175.3). NCBI lineage: Eukaryota > Metazoa > Chordata > Mammalia > Artiodactyla > Physeteridae > Physeter > Physeter macrocephalus. The sequence continues at coordinate 96,327,705 of NC_041214.2, read as the reverse complement.
GTTTCTGCTGGAAGATCAGCTGTTAACCTTATGAGGATTGCCTTGTATGTTATTTCTTGCTTTTCCTTTGCTGCTTTTAATTTTTTTCTCTGTATTTAATTTTTGATAGTTTGATCAGTATGTGTCTTGGCATATTTCTCCTTGGATTTATCCTGTATGGGATTCTCTGTGCTTCCTGGACTTGACTATTTCCTTTCCCATATTAGGGAACTTTTCAACTATAAGCTCTTCAAATATTTTCTCAGTCCCTTTCTTTTTCTCTTCCTCTTCTGGGACCCCTGTAATTCAAATGTTGGTGTGTTTCATGTTGTCCCAGAGGTCTCTGAGACTTTCCTCAATTCTTTTCATTCTTTTTTATTTGTTCTGCTCTGCAGTAGTTATTTCTCCTATTTTATCTTCCACGTCACTTATCCGTTCTTCTGCCTCAGTTATTCCGCTATTAATTCCTTTTAGAGAATTTTTCATTTCATTTACTGTGTGGTTCATCAGTGTTTGTTTTCTCTTTAGTTTTTCTAGGTCCTTGTTAAACATTTCTTATATTTTCTACATTCTACTTCCAAGATTTTGGATCATCTTTACTACCATTACTCTGATTTCTTTTTCAGGTGGACTGCCTATTTCCTCTTCATTTGTTTGGTCTAGTGGGTTTTTACCTTGCTCCTTCATCTGCTGCATATCTCTCCGTCTTCTCATTTTGCTTAACTTACCGTGTTTGGGGCCTCCTCTTCGCAGGCTGCAGGTTCGTAATTCCCGTTGTTTTTGGTGTCTGCCCCCAGTGGGTAATGTTGGTTCAGTGGGTTGTGTAGGCTTCCTGGTGGAGGGGACTGGTGCCTGTGTTCTGGTGGATGAGGTTGGAGCTTGTCTTTCTGGTGGGCAGGCCCTCGTCTGGTGGTGTGTTTTGGGGTGTCTGTGAACTTATTATGATTTTAGGCAGCCTCTCTGCTCATAGTTGGGTTTGTGTTCCAGTCTTGCTAGTTGTTTGGCATGGGGTGTCCAGCACTGGAGCTTGCGGGTCATTGAGTGGAGCTGGGTCTTAGCATTGAGATGGAGAGCTCTGGGAGAGCTCTCACCAACTGATATTATTTGAGGCCATCTCTGGTGGTCCAATGTCCTGAACTTGGCCCTCCCACCTCTGAGGCTCAGGGCTGACACCCAACCAGAGCACCAAGATCCTGTCAGCCATAAGGTAGAGATAGGATAAATTGCTGAAAAAGCCCAGCCTTTTCTTCTGTTCAGGAGACCTTGTTCTTCTGTGTAGTAACTGTGCTTGAGACACATGACTAGATGTTCTCGACAGCAATTCCTTTATCCTTTGGGGTTTCAAGTGGGGACGGAAGTGCAGACAGGTCTAGCAGAAGGCCCAGGGTCATACCATCCCACCTCTGCTTGGCCTGGAAAGTTTCATACCAACTCTTCCAAGCTGCAAATCCCCATGAGAGGGAAGAAAGGACTTCTAGTGTCACCAACCAGGTATGATTGTCCAAGGCACAGCATGCGTGGTTGCTAAGATGCTGAAGTTTGCAGCAAAGAGAGTTTGCATGGGGAGTGGTGGGAAGGGTGATTCTGGTTTTGGTTTTTGACTTACTGATTAGTCACTGAATTTCCCTTCAGTACTTACACGAAACATCTTGATCTATACAATCAGGTTACTAAGCTTCCGAGAGAATTCATTTGTTGTAATTCAAATTTGTTTCTAAAAATGCTTGAAACTAAACTATACTGTTTATTAAAATAAGAGAAACAAATATGTGGAAGGAAATTTTTTAAGCGAGACAAATAAAATTCAATAACCTTCATAAAATTAACTACTTTTTATTGAGTGTTCAGTGTGTACTGTTTGATTTTCTTAATGCTTTACATATAATAATTAATTTAATCTTCACAACAACTCTGTAAGTTAAATACTACAGCCTCATAGAGGTAAATTTGCCTTTGATTATAAAGCTTTAAGTAGCAGAACTGCGTTTAAACTCAGGTTACCCAGTTCCATAGTCTGTTTTAACCACAAAACAATACGGCCTCTCTTTTACCTAGTTTTCTAAACTCCACATTTTAAAGTTCAAAAGTACCCATTGCTGCCACCGTCAATTTATGATCTTCAAACTCAGTGGAGACCCTTGAGCACTTTACCGTCCTGGTGTGGTCACCCATTTTCTCTCTCCACAAGGCTATTCTAAACTACCAATTTTCTTAGGTCCTCCACTCCACTTCTGCCCTAAACCCCACTTTGATATGAACTCATACTTTTCAGAGAAAATTGCTATCTCCAACACGAACAATCTCAACTATTTCATATTCCTGCAGACGTTCACCTCTGCAGAAAAGGAAACTTTAATGCAAATTTGAAGTAAGCATTCTACCTGGATTCTTGCTGTGAAAATCTCCTTTGTCTTCTGGAATGCATTCTTTCAGTTACCTTTTCTATTTCCGAAATGTTCAGTCTTCCTCTCCCAACATCCTCAGTTTCCTCCCATCACATACATGATCTCTCTACAGTTCCTCTTTCTGCCATAGCTCCTTTTCCACTTCCTTTCTTAGCCAGGTCCTTGAAAATATAATTGCTACTGTCTCCACTTCTTCACTTTTTTTTCATATTCTGTGTCATTAGTTTTCTACTTCTCTCCTAATTCACTGGTAAAGGTCATGAATTATGTCATAATTACCAAATCCAATACATTCTTCCTAATCTTTATTTCCACCATGTGAAACTCACCACTATTAATTTCAGGGCAACTATTATCTTCTGGTTATGTTCCTCACTCCCTGAGCCCTCCTTCTCAGCCTTGTTAATGCACTGCTTCACTGTGACAAACTTTTGAATGTAGACTTTCCAGAATGTTATGGTTTTGTCCTATCATCCCTCTAAACATTCTTTTTACTAGACTGAACTCTCTCATGTGTTCCTGACCCATATATCTGACTGCTTACTACTTATGGAGCTTATTACTTCCTGACACTTAAACTCAATATGCCTTCTGGTAGCCAGCCTCGAAGACAGTCCTAATGATCCATGCCTCCTACTCCTCCTACTATTCACACTGTTTTAACATTCTCTCCCACATTAAATTGTGCTCACCTGTGTAATCACTGGGATGTTGCAGAAATAGCATGTGTGGCTTATGAGGCTGAATCATAAAAGACATCCTGTCTTCTTCTCTGATGTCCCTTGGATCACCTGTTCTGAGAGGAGCCAACTAAAATGTCATAAGGATACTCAAGCAGACCTTTGGAGAAGCCTGTCTGACACTAGCCACCTGCCAAGTCATGTGAGTGAATCATCTTAGACAAAGATCCTCTAGCCTCCATCAAGCCTCAGATGGCTGCAACTCTACCCAACATCTTGAAGCAATCATGGAAGATCCTGAGTTATAACCACTCATCGAAGCTGCTCCCAAATTCCTGACACAAAGAAAAGGTGAGACAATATAAGGTTGTTATTTTAAGCTGCTAAAATTGAGTATAATTTGTTATGCAGCAAACAGAACTCTTCCTTAACATTCCCTCCCCCGTTATGTATTCATTTTTTCAATTACTGAAAACACTATCCATTACATTATCCAAAGCACATAGCCAATGATGCCACCAATCCATCCCCTACCCCTTCCATTATCCCCCATCTCCAACTGAGGTCCAGGTTTTCTCTAATCTCTGTTATAATTTTCTTGAATCCATCCCTCTATCAATAACTCTGCCTAGTCCTGCTTTCTACATTTCCCTACCTGGATTACATCAAGAGACCAATTATTCCCATAACATCGCTAATTTATTCTTTGTCTTCTTTAAATACAACCACGAGATAATATTCTCCAAAAGCAGGCCCTTGAATGGTGCCCCATATGGTCTAAGCCCACTTGTTTGTAACCTTATCTCTTGCCATGATCTACTAAACCTGATTTCCAGGTACCATATTATTTCATGCTTTAAATTTTTTTTTCTGCTAAAATGACTTCCTTCTCCTTTCCTCTGTCCCCATGGTTGTTCAGGCCATCTTGACTTTGACAACTAAATTGAAGAATCACTCCTTTAAATAATACTGCCGAGTCCCTCCCATCAGGAAACTTACACAAGCCTCTTAGATAGCCTCATCCACCAGAGGGCAGACAGCAGAAGCAAGAAGAACTACAATCCTGCAGCCTGCGGAACAAAAACCACATTCACAGAAAGATACACAAGGTGAAAAGGCAGAGGGCTATGTACCAGATGAAGGAACAAGATAAAACCCCAAAAAGAAAACTAAATGAAGTGGAGATAGGCAACCTTCTAGAAAAAGAATTCAGAATTATGATAGTGAAGATGATCCAGGACCACAGAAAAAGAATGGAGACAAAGCTAGAGAAGATGCAAGAAATGTTTAACAAAGACCTAGACTCATTAAAGAACAAACAAACAGAGATGAACAATAGAATAACTGAAATGAAAAATACACTAGAAGGAATCAATGGCAGAATAACTGAGGCAGAAGGACGGAGAAGTGACCTGGAAGACAGAATAGTGGAATTCACTGTTGCAGAACAGAATAAAGAAAAAACAATGAAAAGAAATGAAGACAGCCTAAGAGACCTCTGGGGCAATATTAAAAACAACAACATTCACATTATAGGGGTCCCAGAAGGAGAAGAGGGACAGAAAGGACCAGAGAAAATATTTGAAGAGATTATAGTAAAAAACTTCCCTAACATGGGAAAGGAGATAGCCACCCAAGTCCAGGAAGCACAGAGAGTCCCATACAGGATAAAACCAAGGAGAAATACACCGAGACACACAGAAGTCAAATTGGCAAAAATTAAAGATAAGAAAAATTATTGAAAGCAGCAAGTGAAAAATGACAAATAACATACAAGGGAACTCCCATAAGGTTAACAGCTGATTTCTCAGCACAAACCCTACAAGCCAGAAGGGAGTGGCATGACATATTTAAAGTGATGAAAGGGAAGAACCTACAACCAAGATTACTCTACCCTGCAAGGATCTCATTCAGATTCGATGGAGAAATCAAAAGCTTTACAGACAAGCAAAAGCTAAGAGAATTCAGCACCACCAAACCAGCTTTACAACAGATGCTAAAGGAACTTCTCTAAGTGGGAAACACAAGAGAAGAAAAGGACCTACAAAAACAGACCAAAAACAATTAAGAAAATAGTCATAGGAACATGCATATCGATAATTACCTTAAACGTGAATGGATTAAATGCTCCAACCAAAAGACACAGGCTCGCTAAATTGATACAAAAACAAGACCCATATATATGCTGTCTATAAGAGACCCACTTCAGACCTAGGGACACATACAGACTGAAAGTGAGGGGATGGAAAAAGATATTCCATGCAAATGGAAATCAAAAGAAAGCCTGAGTAGCAATGCTCATATCAGATAAAATAGACTTTAAAATAAAGAATGTTACAAGAAACAAGGAAGGACACTACATAATCTTCAAGGAAGCAATCCAAGAAGAAGATATAACAATTATAAATATATATGCACCCAACATAGGAGCACCTCAATACGTAAGGCAACTGCTAGCAGCTATAAAAGGGGAAATAGACAGTAACAAAATAATAATGGGGGACTTTAACACCTCACTTACACCAATGGACAGATCATCCAAAACGAAAATTAGTAAGGAAACACAAGCTTTAAATGACACAACAGACCAGATAGATTTAATTGATATTTATAGGACATTCCATCCAAAAACAGCAGATTACACTTTCTTCTCAAGTGCGCAAGGAACATTCTCCAGGATAGATCACATCTTGGGGCACCAATCAAGCCTCAGTAAATTTAAGAAAATTGAAATCATATCAAGCATGTTTTCTGACCACAACTTTATGAGATTAGAAATCAATTACAGGGAAAAAAAAATACAAACATATGGAGGCTAAACAATATGTTACTAAATAACCAAGAGATCACTGAAGAAATCAAAGAGGAAATCAGAAAATACCTAGAGAC
>NC_041214.2:96316852-96320815 GCF_002837175.3 Physeter macrocephalus | reverse complement strand
AGAATTCAGCACCACCAAACCAGCTTTACAACAGATGCTAAAGGAACTTCTCTAAGTGGGAAACACAAGAGAAGAAAAGGACCTACAAAAACAGACCAAAAACAATTAAGAAAATAGTCATAGGAACATGCATATCGATAATTACCTTAAACGTGAATGGATTAAATGCTCCAACCAAAAGACACAGGCTCGCTAAATTGATACAAAAACAAGACCCATATATATGCTGTCTATAAGAGACCCACTTCAGACCTAGGGACACATACAGACTGAAAGTGAGGGGATGGAAAAAGATATTCCATGCAAATGGAAATCAAAAGAAAGCCTGAGTAGCAATGCTCATATCAGATAAAATAGACTTTAAAATAAAGAATGTTACAAGAAACAAGGAAGGACACTACATAATCTTCAAGGAAGCAATCCAAGAAGAAGATATAACAATTATAAATATATATGCACCCAACATAGGAGCACCTCAATACGTAAGGCAACTGCTAGCAGCTATAAAAGGGGAAATAGACAGTAACAAAATAATAATGGGGGACTTTAACACCTCACTTACACCAATGGACAGATCATCCAAAACGAAAATTAGTAAGGAAACACAAGCTTTAAATGACACAACAGACCAGATAGATTTAATTGATATTTATAGGACATTCCATCCAAAAACAGCAGATTACACTTTCTTCTCAAGTGCGCAAGGAACATTCTCCAGGATAGATCACATCTTGGGGCACCAATCAAGCCTCAGTAAATTTAAGAAAATTGAAATCATATCAAGCATGTTTTCTGACCACAACTTTATGAGATTAGAAATCAATTACAGGGAAAAAAAAATACAAACATATGGAGGCTAAACAATATGTTACTAAATAACCAAGAGATCACTGAAGAAATCAAAGAGGAAATCAGAAAATACCTAGAGACAAATGACAATGAAAACATGACGATCCAAAACCTATGGGATGCAGCAAAAGCAGTTCTCAGAGGGAAGTTTATAGCAATACAAGACTACCTCAAGAAACAAGAAAAATCTCAAATAAACAATCTAACCTTACATGATCATTCATGTTCTTCCAAGAAACACAATTACTGACAGCTAGAGCAATATTAAACCATTGACCCCTAGGAGTTTAGTTACGTTTTAGCAATACCTCGAGCAACAGCTTCTAACCGAGGTCTCATATAAACTTAATGCTAAAACTGTCCATTGTAAGACTTTAAGAATAGTGCTAATCAAATTAATCAACAACAACAGTGGAAAGGCTTGTACTATCATTTGTGAAAATGCATTTAAATGAATATGGGTTATAGCTACTTATGTATTAAGAGTAAAAATGTTACAGTTGCTACTAAAATGTATCTTTTCCATAAAGGAACTGGAGATGGCACTCTGCAAGTATTTTTCTAAAGAGAACAAAAGTGTTCAAAGAGTGCTATACCTGCCAATGAGAACAGGAGATCTGTTTATTTCTTAATTGAAAATATATTTTTTTCCTGATTTAGATATTTTGATAATTAGTGAATAATATGAAATGAAGGAAAGGGGTCAACTAACTTCTGAACAATTGGTAAAGGGGTGGGGGTGTGTGAAACCATAAGGCTTTATAAAAAATGAAAGTTAGAAAAATGGAATTAGTTTATTAGGGGTGGGAGGGAAGGATGTGGCTGACGAGCACAAAAAGCTAGGTGGTAGGGGAAGGAAAACAACAAAAGTAGATGAACCTGCTTAAGGATTCACTCATTTAATCCTCACTAACAGACGAGACCAATTATTATCCTCATTTTGTAGGTGAGGAAACTGAGGTATAGATCCAGCAGGTAGCTGGAAAAGGACCAAGCATGTATCCATAGATTTCAGCAGTTTTCCATTGCTAATGGCAGTCTCTGGTTATACATAAGGATTAATGCCACAAGCAGGTATACACTTAAAATTGGCTATGCCAAGAAAGCCACAATAAAGCTTATGTCTTCTGAGAACCTCAAAATAAACATAGCAAAGTAATACTTCTCAGAGTCCAAAAAAACAAAACAAAAAACAAATCTCTCATCTCTCTGACAGGAAGAGTTTTCCAGAATGTTGGAAATATATTTTAATACCATCATCCCAGGCTTTTGACACATCCTTCAACACTGTTATGTTGTTTTTAACTTACTGTCCCAGCAGAGCAATACAGTAGTGCCTTTTTACCAGGCAAGCTGAGAGAGGTCAACTTAAGGAAGGAGCTTAGGTTTGCCTTAAGTGCAATCAGAGCCAAGAATTCTGGAGGTCACCAAAAGGAAGGAAGGATCAAGGAAAGTTAATGAGTATGTTCTTAGTGAACAGAGTAGCTGCCTGAGGCGAGATGATTTGCTCTTAATCTCTTACTCTATGTGGGCAGCTTTGTATAAATGTGTGTTGATTAAAATCAGGGCTTATTTCACAAGGGCAAAGGGGATAAAACCTATGAGGGAGCAAAAATCAAGCACAATCTCTTTAATGCCTGTCAGGGTGGAAGTGGTGTGCATCTCATCTTTTATACTGTATCTGTATTTTAAGTCCTGTACATGGCTCCTTTGACAGCTGTACGGTATGTAGCCTCTAATTTAATTCTATTATTTCCACATATATTTTAGGTCTCCCTTTCTCAACACTCCCACCAGACAGTTCTACCCAAGGATTAAAGTACCTTCTTGGCTAAAGGCTCACCCCTAGAAGAGCCTTGGGCATGGCCAAGGCAACAGGTAATTGGAGTCCAGACAAAATTGGGGAGTTGCAGTTCAACAGACTATCAATCCCAGGTTAAAACCCCAGGTCCAAAAAGTAACCTCGAATACGCATTCTCAAGTACAGATTTGTTTTCTTTTCATTTTCCCCCCAGATCCCTGGATGATTCTCGGAACTACTGCATGAAATGTGTGTGTAGGGGCAACCTGTGAGAGGTCTGAGAGTAGGGACTGCAGTAGATATTCCCTCATGGATACCTTTAGTGTTGTACTACTTGTGCTGCAATCTTCCTAATCTGCTTTGTAAAGACTCAGGATGCTATTTGGGAGGCAGCTGTTAAGGCTAATGATGCCAGGGAAACTTAAACTCTTCTGTGTATAAGCTCTTCTTATGAAAAAGAGCCAGAAGAGTGATAAAGAATGATGCTTTTCCTTTGGTCCCCAGGAGGCCATGTTACTGAAGCCCTCTCAGATGCAAAGGGAGAATGAGAAGTGTATTAAGAATCTAAGTACATACATCCCATGATGGGGTGGCTATACCTTGGGAGAGAAATGACAAAGACTCTTGGTTTCTCTAAGCATACCACATTAAAGTAGTCTCAAAAATACTAGAAGATATAGAGTCTGTGCTCGGAGATGGTATAATTTAGTTAGGTACTAAAACACTTATTGGGAAATTGGGACAAATACCATCTAAATTCTCTTCTAACACAAAGATTCTATGTTATTTTATTCCTTAAAATTAAAAAAAATTGTAAAATAATTTAAAAATTATTCCTGTTTAAAGTAGTAATATTAAAAATGGACAAAAAAACTTGTTAACATTTTGGTAAACCTTATTCCATATTTCTCTCATAGGAAGGGTAATAGTTCCATTATTTGCATGCTTACTATAAACCAGGCATTATATTAAAAAATTTTTATACCTATGATCTCTCTTTTAATGTTCATGATTTCACCATGTTATAAATCAGAAAATTGAAGCCTGGAAAAACTATTTACTCACAGTTACACGACTGGTAAGAGGGGTATCCAGAGTTATAATTTTGGCCGCCTGACTCCAAAGACCACATACTCAATCCCAATCTCCTAATTTATCCCCTCCCCTTTTCCTTCCTGGTAACCATAAGTTTGTTTTCTACTAATAAGGACCTACTGTATAGCACAGGGGACTCTACTCAATACCCTGTAATGACCGGTATGCGAAAAGAATCTAAAAAAGAGTGGAGATATATATATATATATATATATATA
>NC_041214.2:96265070-96316456 GCF_002837175.3 Physeter macrocephalus | reverse complement strand
ATATATATATATATATATATATGTATAACTGAGTCACTTTGCTGTACACCTGAAACTAATACAACACTGTAAATCGTCTATACACCAATAAAATTTAAAAAAAAAAAAAGACCACAAAGACTTCCCTGGTGGTCCAGTGGTTAGGACTTTGCCTTTGATTGACATGTATACACTAATATGTATAAAACAGATAACTAATAAGAACCTGCTATATAAAAAATTAATTAATTAAAAAAAAAAAGACTTCACCTTCCAATGCAGGGGGTGCAGGTTCGATCCCTGGTCAGGGAGCTAAGATCCCAAATGTCATGTGGTACAGCCAAAAAATTTTTTTTAATAAATAAATAAAATTTTTTAAAAAGACCACATACTCAACAATTAGGCTATATGGCCTCAGATTTATCAATTGAAAAGAGCTATCCATATGTAATATTCTACTTAGATAACATAACTTAGCATACATTGTACTTTGGAACCTTCCTTCTTTTACCCAACAGTACATTGTGAACATCACTCCAGGTCAATAAATAGAGATCTAAATCAACGTTTTAAATTTATGCTAGAAATAGTCTGTAATTTTATACACATCATATAAAATATTTTATTGGCTCTATGTTAATTAAATTTAATTCAATTCAATAAACACTTATGGAGAGTCTGTTAGGCATAGCACTAGAAGAAATGATTTAATCACTGTTCCCAGCAGCTCTCACGTCACTTACAATTTATGTAGTTCACATCTCCCATCCTCATTGGATATACCTCTCATTTCCTGGGCTTATAATCAAGGCGACTTTGTAGATATTCAGTGAATTTTGGATAGCACAGACAATAAACTCAGATAATTTTAGGAAAGTTTAGGGATTATCTGTAAACTAACTCATCTCACCTGTGAGTGAGTGATCAACAGTGTATTACAGTAGCTTCTAACACTAGGGTCATTCAGTATCTTGCAGGCCAGAATAATCAAGCTGCATCAGAAAGAACAGGACAAGCCTGCCAATGAAAGATTGGGTGGTTGGGAAACCCATCACATTTTATCGTCCCATTGAATTATGATGTGTCATCCTTCATCTCTTTGTAATTCTTGCACGTTGGCTCACGTTATTCTGTCAGTGTTTACTCCCTCAATTGTTTAATCCATTCTACCTGTTTTTGCTAAATGCAGAAAAATGGATGGTCTCTGCCAAGAGGAAGGTACCACAATAATGGAGAAAGATTGATGGTTGTCAGAGAGATTTAATGTTAAAAACCATGTTCATACTGGGAAGTAAAAGAAGGTTCTGTTTGAAAAATTTGATTAGAGTGCCATCCTAGCTCCATTACTAAATTTCTGTTTATTTATTTACCTTTTTCTGATTATAATTTTCTGTTTTTTGTTTATAATTCATTTACCTTTTTTTCTACCCCATGGCTTTGGGATAATACTGGTACTTACTCTACAGGACCTTTTTGGAGATTACATGAATTTATGTCTTTAAAGCTCTCCAAACGGCCTGACACATAGTTAAGGGCTCACTACATGCTAACTTCATGACCTTAAACAATCTTAAACTGTTCTCCAGCGTTTATTATCCATGCTTTGTAATAGTGCCTATTTCCTTTACAAAATATTAAATATTGAAAGTAATCAAAACAAAAGACATAAATAACTGCATTCAAACATTTCATCTGCTCACTGGGTATTTCCACGTGGAGACCCAGTAACTGCAGCAAAATAAATATGTTTAAGATTTTAAAATTCATGTTTCCAATCCCTCTTACACCATTTACCTTAATTCCTACGATTATTTTCACTTTTTATCCCTGTATTCTCAAACCTATTCATATCAGCTCATTCTTCTTAGGTCCTCTTCTTCCAAAACTGCTCATGTGTGCCAGAGATTTAGAATCTCTCTTCTGTTTTGAACAAATTCCTTTACATTTTTGATTAAGACCATTTCTTCCTCTTGACAAGTATGGCTTAACCAAACTTACCATGTGACAATCTCTTCTAAGATTGTCACCTGTCCTTTCCCTGGACCCCACCACCTCTACCACCTCAAGGGGCTGGGATGAAAGATCTGCTTATTCTGCACTTCCCAATGAGCTTCAAACCCACTTTCTACTTTCACTATCTTTGAGGTTTCCTTTCTCCTCTTGTTTGTAATAAAATCACTTGCCTCCAGGCAATACTCTGACTCACTGTTCCTCAATGTCCAAGAGATGCTCTGGCGTCATATTTCTCCAACCTTGGCCTACACTAGTGGCGCCATCACTTATCTTTTATCATCATTTAAAATCAGAATCTCAAATCTGGTATTCTCTCTCCATCAGTCACCCAGCAGATTTTGTTTTATATCTACTATGTTCTAGATACTGTGTTAAGCACTGAGGACACAATGAAAAATAAATCATGCTCTCTGCCTTACAGGGCTCCAGTTCCATCCTTCCTTCTAACCTTCTTTCCCCCTCCCATAGAATGCAAATTTCATCCTCATTTTATCCTCTAGTCTATTAACCTTCATTATTCTACCAGTCCATCGGCATTATTCTGCCTTAGTTGACTGAATTCTATGGATGATCAAACATTTCAGAAATAAACAATACCCACAAACAAAGGCCCTGGGCCTTCCAACATACTCATCTTCTAATACACCACCCTGAGTTGTTCTCATAGAACTGTAATATCCCACGTATTGTTGGCAAAGTCTGCAAAAATATGTTGACTTGATATATACTACAATTCACTTCTTGGCTTGGCAATTCTATTATACATCCCTTGTTTGAATATTAAAGGCACAAAAGCATAGGAGTTCAGAATTAAATAATTGGCAGCATGGTATATGGCCGTGGCTTTGTCCCACATACAACACAGGGGCCCAAGACCTAGAACTGGGGCACATGATAAAGCTGGACCAGCAGCCATTCTGATGTGATTCTGAGCCACCTAGATGAATGAACTGAAGTTTCATAAATTTCTCCTCCCTGGAAAGAGAACTGTCCCAAAATCTGACTTAGAGTAAGCTGACAGTTTGAGGTGGGTAATTCTGAGGACTTCTTTATTATCTAATCCCTTCCAGCCCACAAGAGTCCATATGGCTCTCTTTAATGCTAATTTTGGCCTTAAGTACATACCACCTCTTATCATTATGCACTGTTTCATATGAATATGACTTGTATTCTTATATAATGTATGAACTTCTGGAAAGAAGGCTCTCTATTTTACACTACTTTTTTATTCCTCTCCATTCCCAGCTATACAGAGTATGAAGTCAACAGATATCTAGTGAGTGACAGAATGAATTGGATTAACAGGATGAACAAAACTCTAAATATGGCTCCATTTGTTTCCATTTCGATGAATCCCTACATTATTTCTCTCTTGTCAGTGAATCTGTGCATTCCTGCTAATAACATATTTGAAAATGAATCACTCTCACAGAAGGGAAAAAAATTACCTATGTGCAGGATGTACATTGAAACATAATGTATATCAATAAAACTATAACAGCCAAAATATTCTTGAGAAACGTGGAGAAATGGTTGACACGTAATTAATGCAATTCTCCATCATACAAGTGGAAATTATGTACACAGTGTCATTACTGAGTTCACTATTCCTCCAATATTTCACACTCAAAAAGCACTGTTTTCTCCCAATACATCTCTCCCCATTGTTCACCCCAGCCCAGGCACCATTAATGATCTCTATTAGTCCTCTCCAGCTGAACACTGTATTTGATTTCCTAGTCATCTTTTCATTTGTATCTTGTACTTTTCATCTTGCAAGCAGGTGAAAGTCTAAAATAACATTCTCAAACCTGGAGAATATTTTCTTCCCTGTCTTCATCACCAGATGTCTCTATCACCTGGACTCCAACAAAATCATGGAACACAATCAAGTATTCCTCCCAACCAACATTTCTATCCAAGCGTTCAGTTAGTAGGTACAGTTAGTACCTGGAGTGTGTTAGATCATTTCACAATAACATTTAAATGAGCTAAATCTGACCAAATGTGATACTCTATAAAAGGAACAAGAAACAACTTAAATTCAATTTTGAGTACAGTAGACCATCTGAAAACAAACTGGAAGTCTATGCATTTTCCATATGGCCCTACTTGTTTTGTAATTCCTAACATATTTCAATGAATTTTGGTAGATATACAGCTACCATGAGAAGTCCATACTCTGATAAACATCAGGATCACAGAACCACTAGTTTCCTGTATTATATAGACACAGCTGACTGTAGGAATAAATCAAGGATTCATCATTTGATAATTTTGTCTTGGATACACTTAATAATCAGCGTTCTAGATGAGTCAGTCCTGGAAACAAGACAATTTCAATGGTTCTCTGGATAAAGGGATTAGAAAGTTTATTATTAATTCTTTAGGTTACATAAACCTTAGCAGTCATTAAAAAATAGACTAGAATTCAAAGTTACCTTGAGAAACTGGAGAAGCAGCCAAGCATGAATAGCAAGTTCTAGGAATAAAAATGAGTAATACTGTTTATAATGGAAAATAAACTAAAGAAATAATGGGAACACAAAAAGTACAAATGCAGAAGTCAAAATTTATTAGCCAAATAGCAATGCAGTTAAATGTATCCATTAAAGAAATATATACCTGACATCTACTCAATATAAATCACTGATACAGAAAAAGCTAGGATACATGATGGGTAGGTTAAAGTTTAAGAAACCTGACACTCATAGTCATGCCATAGCCAGACTAGCATACTGGCCAGATCTGTCCTCCACAATAAAGGATAAAGGCAAAGACATTAAAATAATTTAGGAAAACAGAGATATGAGGGTAATATTTATTGAAAATATTTTAGGAAAAACTTGAGATTGGGATTATTCACCCTACAATTAAATATATACATATGTGGAGTTTTAAATTGTTTTTGTTTTTACAAGAGTGGTGATGAGCAGTTGTTTTCCACTATCATAAAGAGACAACATGAGAAAATATGTCCAAATTTAAGCAGAAATGATTTAAGATCATTGTAAATAATATTTTCCAGAAAAAAAAGCAGTGTACATTACGAAAGCCTGAGGTTTATTCTTTTCCCATAGATACCATTAAAGGTAGGAGAGATTTTCATTTCCCTGGGATGAACAAGAGTAACCTTGTTTAAAGATTTCAGTGTTCCTGAATCTGTGGCGGTAATAAGGACAATGGAGAGATTTGCTTTAGGTCTAGAAAAGTAATGTGGTCAGAGGAATGGTCAAGAGCTGAATGAAAAGCCTAAATACTTTAGACAGGAGGCTACCAGGTAAACAAGACGTCCTGTGACATTTTTAACTTTAGGCCACCAAGACATGAATCAGGTGATGTGCTTAATGCAAGCAGGTGATTTGTAGGTGTTAAGTGGTTATAACAGGCAAGATCCACAAGCCTTCTGACAATGGGGTGGCAAGTCATCCCCCACCTGCAGAGCCAAATATGGTACACTGAGGCTCCTCTACCTTAATTAAATAAAGGATGGCACTGGGAAGTGTTAGCTACATGGATCTGACAGCTCCTGAGTGAACTGGCATCTTGCCTGCTGCTACTGACAGCTAATATTTTCTCTAGGGAATCTTCCCTAAGGCTGGCAATTAAACTTGTTGAAAAGCAATCAAACATGGGAAACCCTGTCTCCTAACTCCCATCTTGCTTTCTTTCCTTGGTGGGACCACTGTAGGGGTTAAAAGATACTAACCTTACTCAAGAAGTCCACTATGGACACATAGAGTGTACTTGTGAAGAGTAAAGCTTGAACTGCACTAGTTTTCTGAATGTTATTGCAAGGTTACATACCATTATGTTATGTCCACACTATCCTTCAAGGGGGACACTCCAGTTTGAAAGCACACTCTAATAGAAGTTTTTGAAATGAGAATTACAACCCTTTAATTCCATAAGCAATGGAATTAATGCAGAGCTACTTATTTTTCAAAATAATGGAATGGAATAGAAAATAGAAAAATCCATCACATGTAGTAAGGCTATGTATTACTCTGTGAAGCAGTTGTTTCAATTAAACATTTATGGGGGGGGTGTGGATGTAGGTGTGAATATGCACAAATATAGTGGGCTGTGATATAAAACAGGGGTTCTGGTATGCGTTATGAAATGCATTGCTCTAAGAGATTATTAGGGTCTTCAAATTAAGGGGACATCTCTGTGCCTATGCAACACAAAACAGCCGTGGGAAGAAACAAAATTGTCAAACACCAGATGTTTCTAAAACATCTGGACACTTCACAGCATGTTGACAAAATATCTGAACTTCCGATTGTTCCTCTTCTCTTCTGGATGTTTACTTTAATAAAATATAGCCATGAGTTGTGGCTCAGAGATGTCAATTCTAGCAACAATTTCATTTACATTAATAAATGACAAAGTACACTCATTAAATCTACTACACTACTAAACTGCTTTCTTCCCTGGAATAGGAGAGAATTAAACACAAGAGTTTAAAAGGAAATTGTACTAAATGAATTTGTTAAAGTCAAAGAGAAGTTCAAAAATGTACAAGTAACCACAACTTGAACTAATGTACAGAACAGGATATTGTTTATAAATGAAATGATACTGTGATGGGCAATAAGTGGAAAATAAGAAAAAATCATTTGACTCCCTTCATTATCTGTTACATTTCAATTATAACAGTGTCTCATTGTGGTCTTCCCCACATCAAGTTGTAAGAAAGCAAGTCAATCTACGAGTGAGATCAGGCTGTAAGAGGAGCGTGCTGAGATGTAGGTTTAACACTAACAATAATGATCAGACAAATCACTGGTGGATAGCTGTTTTCCTGAAAAAAACACTTCTTTAAATATGTAAGAATTTCAACAAAGAAAAAGATCACTAAGAGAAAAATATACATACTTTCAAAAAGTCATTGTCCAGATTGTAATGGTGTTTTTCATCAAAATTCCTGACAAAATCTGGGAAAAAAATAAGAAATTTTTCTCCTCAATCTCATCCCTTCAGCATGTCATCTATTGCAATTCCAATTTACTAATTTCGGTGTCATTTCTAATTTCTGAAAAGTGAATCTATGAAAAAATAACCTCTTTTTCTCAGGTCTTGAGGTACATTTTTCATGTATTTCTTCCCCCAGTGGTTCAAGGTGGTCGTGAGCTGAGTTTGCACTGCCCTAGGAATTTCCATGGGGACCCTAGAACAAATCAGTAGAGCAAGCACAATGCTCAACAAAGAAAGAATTTGACTAACCTAGAAGTTTCTTTTCATAGCCTCTTGTTGAGCTGTGCCTGCTGATAAACCATGAAATGCCAGAACTGAATAAAATAGAAGAATAAGAACAGAAACAACAAAAACCAAAACAAGAACAACTCCCAATAAAAAGGGGAGTAGTTATTCCTGCTGTCTAAGCCTGAATTTCAGATCCAGATAAAAAACAAAACAGGGAAGTTGCCTTATTAGCTAAAGAATTTAGAATGAATCACAAGACTTCTGCCTGGATGTCCCAGATTAATTAGATGGCTAGTCTACAGTCTTCTAGGTTATTGGATACTTGTGAAATTTTACACACTCATCTTGTCAAGATCTAATCACATTAGATCTTGGGATAGACATGTTGCCCTGTTCCTAGTAGATGTTTGACATGAGCTGACTGACTAGTTTTAATACACAAACCATTCTAGAGCCTCTGGCTGGTCTAATTATATTAAGGAAAAAATGTGTGATACATCTGGGAAAACTTCTTCATGAAACAACACTTTCTGACACCAAGGGAAATATGAAACTGCCTTTTAAAAAGTAACCTTTGAATAGACGTTCTACTAAGATGGGAAAACAAACAAAAATTCTTGAGCTGAAGCAAAGCAGATGTAGCATGAAGATTTTTTAAGAAAAGGCCTCAAAACTACAGAGAAACACTACTCCTAATGGCTACTCATGTTCCTCTCTCTATCCATTTGCCTAGGAACACTCTCCAGAGTCCAGCCCCTAAGTTTATTCATGTCCTGAGGCTATTGTAGAAGGAAGGTTTTATTGTGGTTTCCATGTAAATAAAATAAATCTTAAGAGAGACTGAGTAAGCATGTGTTCTAATGAGCATTGAGGTCAATTTTTATTCTTTCTGGACTGGTTCATCTATTTCCTTAACAAAAATAAAAAAGAGAGAAGAGAGAAAAAATTTAACTGAGGAGAAAAATACTTGGGATAGATAAAGCTTGGCAGTATCCCAAGTGGCAGTATTTTCTATAGAACAGTTCTATCTCATGTGACACTCTCCAAGCTCTTTTATTATCTGCACTAAAAAGCCAGCAAAGTCAGCTGCTGCTCCTAAGACCCTAGCATTTTCTATCTGGCTCCCATCTCCACACCACCCTGCTGCAGGCCGTAGGCAGAACTGGGCGTGTCAAGCAATATCCTGGTGACCTGGAACATACTCCAGGTCTCAGAAGGCAGCTCAATCTCCAGGCACAAATGCAACATGGTCCCTGGGTGAAGACCCATTTTCCTCTTCCAGGAAGAGATGAGAAATCACTACTGCTTCTCAATTTGTTTCATCAAATTTGCCCCAGACTAATCTGAAAGTACCTGTAGTGCAGATCTTCTCTCAATTTTATTGCCAGTATATTCATTAAAAAACCACAGAGATTCCTAATAAGCTCAGATATGCATAGGGAGAATAGAAAAGTTTAACAACTAAAAAAATTCCCGGTTTCAGAGGCATGTGCACAGTGCCAAGCAAAGAGATATTTAGTCAGACCTTGTGTGTGGATGTTTTATTACATTGTCTAAAACAGAAACTTGACTTGTCTGATTCAGGGTAGAAGCCAAATGACCACCAACAGAGATATCTTCAGAGATGTGTGATGTGCATTAGCTTTCTAAAAAACAATCCAAAATAACGCATGCTGAGAACCACTGTCACACACCCAAGGCTGACTTCCACAGGAAATAAGGAAAAAGTTAATTCTGCATAATGCACAGAGATAAAGGCACATACTGCTCCAGACGACAAGACTGGTTGCAAACCCCACTGGACCCCTGGGCTTCTATAAGAGACAACAGTTTCTACTTGCCATCATCCTTCCCTAGCTCTGTTTCCTCTTTTCCACCAAAATGTGCAGCTGCTGAGGCCCAGAGTCAATAGTGACAAGGGCAGACGCCAAGAACAACAACAGCAAAAATATGTTAATGATGCTCTCAATACTGCCAGTTCTTCAATTCCATTCAATTATCTGTACCTTTTCTCCTGATTTCCATCACTTCAGGGCGTTATTTATCAAGTGCTCCATAATTAATCAGGCACCAAGCTTGACTGTGCTAATGAGACTCTATTTACAGCACCCCTCCCCCAAGCTGTTCTCCACCCGAATCCTCACTCCTACTGTATAAAGCCTCCTTCTCCTTTTCCTTCCTACAGTGGCCTTGGGGCTTTTGAAATGATCCCAACAATCAGAAGAGCTCCTCCTGACAGTTTTAAGGAGAATTAACATATAAGCAATACCAACTCCCCACTAGTTACCCATCATTATTCACCTAAAGATAGGAACTTGCTCTGTTCGTAGTGAGTGACTCATAAATCCACTGTCTTTTTTCTCTGTTCGCATTTTCTCCATCCCACCCTACTTTAAGTTCTATCTCTAATTCACAGTTCCATCACTATCCCCCTTATGTTTTTATTCACCTTTGGGCTATTTTCTTTTCTTTGCCCTTTCCTCATGCTCACATATCTGCAATTCTTCTGTTTTTCCCTTCCTTTTAGTTCACCTATATAGATAATATTTTTCATTCTTTTTAGGTGAAAATCTTTGAAGATTTGTAATTCTTTTTTCTCAGTTCTTTGTAAAAGTTTTCCTGCATTTCATGTTTTTTTTCTTTTTTGGTAGTGTTCTCTCTTTCAACAAAACAAAATACCTTTCCCATCTTTTAGTTCTGTCTGTAAGGCACTCTTTATCTTTAACTCCTTCTTCCGGCTAGACTAGCCATGAATTGAGGGTGCTGGTTTAGACAGAGCTGTCCCCTACATCAGGCTAAGGCTCCTCCAGCTAGCCTCCGCCTCAGCCTCTGAAGACAGAATACCTCTCCTGAACACACAACCATCAAGAATAGTCTGGACAGGTATTAGTCAGGTCCTGCTCTCCCATTTTTTTCCCAGGTGCTCTCAGAACTCTTATAGCTGATAGAAAAAGCTACTCAAATATCACTTTTTTACTCTGTCTCTTTATTGTTGAGTTAAAAAAGTCACTATCCCTAAATTTCAGAGATTGACTCTGAGTACAGTCATCTCATAAGAAACAGTAGCTGAGACAAAAAAAAGTGATGAGCTCAGTCTAAAGTCACCTAATAGTTAAGTGATATAGTGAAGGCTTCAATCACATTCTCTCGAATCCTACTTCAAGGGCTTTTTAATTACATTCTAGAAGTCCACTACCTGGATAGGTTAAACTGACCCTAAGCCTCATGTCAGCCCTTAAGCTTTCTCTCTTCCAAATTATCAAACAGAGTCCCATTTAGGAAATTTAGAAGAAAGAGGGTTTTAGTTCTTTCTACCAATGTACCTGCTTAAAAAAAAAAAAAAAAGTGGCCACTGGTCTATGAACCAAACCATGCCCAAGAACAGCCTACTGCAGACCTAACATATTCCTGTCTTCCAGAGTCTCTATAATTCCAATACTGAAACCATATTTAAACAAAAATATACATGGGAAAAAGAAATCATTCCAAAATTATCATTTTCATACTTCATTTTGATTATGGTTTAGTTATAAGATAGTGATGCTCTGGATGTTTATTTTTTTACCTCATCAACTACTTTTCTTAAGATTGGAACCTTTCTAAGCATGAACCTAAATAAAACTAAAAACAAAATAAAAGAAATATTATTAATTTTCTTTTTTTTCTGGATACAGTGAGGCATCTCTCTATGGATATAAGCAGACAGCTGAAGTATCTTAGGAAGAGGAACACTTGGGTCAAACCTCCTAGATGAAAATAAATGTAGATTATTGAACCAAAGCTCTCTATTCTAATATAGTTCAATTATTCACATTTCTTTCCTATGATTAACACCTTTTGAATCCTACTTAAGGATTCTTTGCCTTAAAGATATTCTATTGTTTTGCCATTCTCACTTAGATCTACACTCCATCAGGAAACAGATTTTTGATTATGATGGAAAATATATTTGGCAAAAAATTCATCTCCAAACATGATATGATTCCTACAAACTAGTAAAAAATGGCAGATAATTCAATAGAAAGATGGGCGTGTAATTTTTACACTTTAAAAAGAGAATATCCAACTATTGATAACCCACGAAAAAGTGCTCAAATTCTCTAGTTATCAGAGAAATTAAAATGGTCACAAGGTGACCATAAAACATCCACCAAAATGTCTAAAATAAAAGACAGATACTTCAAATGTTGACAAGGGCATGGAGCAGTTGATCTTATTATACATGTTGATGGGAGTGGATAATAGTATAATCTCTTTGAAAAACTGGCAGTAAATTTCAACATATATATACCCTGTGACTCAGAAATGCTACTCATTTTCCAGTGAGAATGCATACATATATATAACAAAATACATGTACAAGGAAGTTCATAGTAACTCTATTCATAATAATTCATAAGTGGAAACAACCTAAATGTATGTCTGCAGTAGAACAAATATAACATGATATATTTATACACTAGAATATAGAGCAGTAATATATACAGCTACATGGATGAGTCTTACAAAACATTGAGCAACACAATTCAAAGACAAAAGTGTGCATATCATATGATCCCATGTATATAAATTTCAGAATCAGGCAAAAAAAATCTATGGTGCTACCTAGAGCTTATCCTTGGGGGTAGGACACTGCAACATGTGGGCAGGGGCATGGCATAGCTTCTGGGGAAAGACAGTGCTCTATTTTTTGACCTGGACAATAGGAATACAAGTCTACAGTTGTAATTTATGAACTTCTTTGTATCTATTTTACATCAGTAAAAGTTACTTAAACTAAAATAAATAATAAAATACATATTTCACTCTGGCCTTAGTGAAAATAAATGTACAGGAGGAAAGATGTTTCATCAGAAAGTGGTTCTAGTGTTATTCTTTGAAGCCTAAAGAAAAAGAGGAAGAAAAAATATTAGAATCACAAGCCAGTATTTTTTGTGAACACCTACTATGTGTACATCCATGAATAATAAAGTAAAAAACAGACACTTGATCTCAAGGGAAAGAGAGGATCTAGACAGGCTTTTGAGGCTGAGACAGAATCTACCAAAGAAAAAAAATTAACAGAAATAGAGAAATACAAGTGGACATTAATTTGTGACTACTGTATTGAACACTGGCCAATTGAGGTGAAAGCAACAGATGCAGTAGAAACATTTGGGATACATTTAACAGAATGGGACTAGAGAAAGTAGTGATGTCAAAATATGGATCTTGAATCTGGAAATCACCTGAAGAAAAGATAAGAGAGAACAGATACTCAAGGAAACAACTGAAGACTAAGTGGCTAAGAACCAAACTTGAAATATGTAGACACATAGTAGGTAAAGCAGGCTAGGACTGGAGGGGGCTGAAAGACAGTAAGAGAATATGAATGGTAAAGTACGTAACCATAGAAGCCCGAGTGAAAGCAGTCATTAGAATTGTATATAAACATCCTGTCTCTCCTTTTGAGCGTAAGATAGCATCGTTTCCTGCCCACTTTGAAGTTAGGAGTGACCAGGTGATTTGACTTGTTCAATAAAATGTGAACAGCTTTAATGTGTGTCACTTATGGATAGAAGCTTTAATAAGCAGTACAGGGCTTGCCAAGATCCTTTCCTCCTGCTATAGTGACAGTGGAGATTATGAAGATCATGATATGGATCCTCCATCAGCCTGGGTTCTGGATTGATTATAATATGCAAAGTGCCCCAATCTCTAGCTCATATTGGACATGCAGCATGAGTGCAAGGAAAACTAAGCATTCTTATACCCCTGTCTTTTGGACCTCACCTGCCCTATAAAACCTCAAACAGAGATCAATTCTACAATCTTTTCTGTTTCTACATTCAGGTGGCTGAGCACTACTAGGAAGAATCAGTACTCACACTGTTACAAATCCTCAATCAGCAAAATCAGTGGGGTCTCAACAATTCTTTTATCTGAACTCAGACAGTTCCTTCTCCCATTTCCACAACAACTTTTCCAAACCTTAATCATTCTCCTCTAGACCCCATGCAGTCTCAGCAGAGCATCTGGTCTCCTGAATCAACACAAGCACTAAAGCTGTAAGATATATTCTTCTGTATTTATCCACTTGCCCCCTTCTACTAACTTAAATTCACCCATACTCATCCTTATCCTCTTTCATTCTTCTAGAATGAGGTATCCTTATTACTGATTAAGCCCTCCCTTTACCTAAACCATTTAGTACTGCCTCTTCTGGTACTTTACCCCACTATATAGACCTTCTCTTCCCATCACTTTCAGTTTGTTACTCTTAACTGATTCCTTCCCCCTTTGGTCTATGAGCGTGTCATAAACCCTGGCTTGAAATTAAATCTTCCTCTAGTTTTCATCTAATCTCCATCTCATTCACAGAAAAGAAGCAGGTTCGCTCCTAAACCCACTATAATTGTACATCTACCATTCTACTGCAAACTATTCTCACTAGAATCACTAAAGACCAAATGACTGCCAATTAGATGTACATAATTAAACCTCTCTCTTATTATTATTATTATTTTTTTTTTGTGGTACGCGGGCCTCTCACCACTGCGGCCTCTCCCGTTGCGGAGCACAGGCTCTGGACACGCAGGCCCAGCAGCCATGGCCCATGGGCCCAGCCGCTCTGCGGCATGTGGGATCCTCCCGGACCGGGGCACGAACCCATGTCCCCCGCATTGGCAGGCGGACTCTCAACCACTGCGCCACCAGGGAAGCCCTCTCTTATTCTTGGTTGTAGTTAAATCTGTTGACTTCTTTCTTATTGAAATTCTCTGGCCTCTTGGTGTCTGACTCTTCATTATCCTTGTTCTCCATGCACCACTGTCCATTCACTCTCCTTTTCTGTCATAGATAGCTCTTCCTCCAGACAAGCTTGACATGTTGATGATCTCTAGAGTTCCCTCCTTGGCCCACTGTTCTCACTCTGCACAATCACCCCCAATGATTTCATTTGTCTACATGATTTCAACATTTCCAGTATGCTGATAACTTCTAAACCTAAATCTCTTGTTCCAGATCTCTTCCTTGAGATTGAAATCCATAACCATGAAATCCATAACCACCTAATATTCCATAGAGACCTCAAAGGTAGTATGTCCAAACCTGAAATAATTTTTTCTTCCTAAACCCATTCCTCTTCTCTTATTCTTTAAATTAATGGAATTACCATCTAGCCATTGACCGAAGAAAAAAATCCAAGAGTGATTCCAGTTTTTACCAATTTTGCCACGATATATGTTACCCTGCATTTTCTTCTTAGGGCCTTACCGTTTCAGTGCATGCTAGCCTGATTTGCTGCTGCAAATCTCTCCTTCAATTCTGATGGATGACTTTGCTGAGTAGAACATTCTTGGTTGGCAGTATTTTCCTTTCAGCACTTTGACTATATCCATCCCATTCCCTTCTGACCTGCAAAGTTTCTGCTGAAAAATCTGCTGATAGTTTTATAGGGGTTCCCTTCTATGTAACAAGTTGCTTTTCTCTTGCTGCTTTAAGATCTACTCTTTAACTTTTGACAATTTAATTGTCTAGATCTGGGTCTCTTTTGATTCCTCTTTTTTGGTACATTTTGGGCTTCCTATATCTAGAAGCCATGTTAGGGAAGTTTTCAGCCATTGTTTCTTGAATATGTTTTCTGCCTTCTTTTCTCTCTCTCTTCTCCTTCTGAGCCCTCTATAATGTGTATATTGGTCCATCTAATGATGCCCCATTAGTCACTTAAGCTATCTTCACTCTTTAAATTTTTTCTTCTTACTCCTCTGATTAGATGAGTTCTACTGCCCTGTCTTGAAGGTCACTGACCTTTTCTTCCACATGACCTAGTCTGTTGTTGAATACTTCTATTGAAATTTTCAATTCAGATATTGCATTCTTTAGCTCTATGATTTCTGTTTGATACTTTTAAAATATTTTCTATTACTTTGTTGAAATTCTCACTTCGTTTCTGACTGATCTCCTGACCTCAGTGAACTTTATGACCAATATTTTGAACTCCCCAGTGGGCAAATCACTTTCATTAGAACATATTCTCCCATTTCTTCATTTTCCTTGATTCCATGTGTTGGTTTCTGTGCATTAGATAAAACAGTCACCTCTCCCAGTCTTGAAAGACTGATGGCATGTAGGAGATGAACCTGGTCAATCAGCCAAGCCCAAGCTCCTGGTTGCCTCTCAAACCTTTGATTGTCTAATCCACTGTCTTTGTTATTAATGGCTTCCAGTAGTTGGGGATGTGACAAGACCCATCAGTGTACCAAAGAATGGAAAATGTCCATATACCTGTCCGGTCTTTATGAGGATTGCTAAGTGCCTGCCCCTTCAGCTTCCCAATACTGGCTAATTGGAAACCCAACTTTCATGCAGCACCTGAGAAAGTCAGGATGTTAGATAGGCAGTCTAGCCCCTATCAGGGAAAAACCATGAGCTGGAGTTTTGGCTTAGTCACTCTGTGCTAAGCCAAAGGGAACAGTCACTGAGAGAGCTTGTGTGCCCAAACAGAACGATGACTTTGTTTTGTGTGGTCCTGGAGATTGAATGCCAAGCCTCATCAGCCCCCAGAGCTAGGTGATATGGGAGCCAATTCCTTGGGCAGTAGCCATAACAGCTGGAGTGCTACATATGATAACAAGCTCCTTCCAGGGGGAAGCTGGCAACTTGGTCTCATTGTTGGAGTGAGCCAGGGGGAGAAAGAGGGCAAAGTTCCTACCAGCTCTTTCAGGATCTTGGGAGGACTGCAGTCAGCATCTAGATGAAAGCTGCTTAGAAGCTGGACCCTCAGGCAGTAGCTGGGAAGTTATGCAGTCAGACCCCTTCCAGGCAGAAAGTGGTAGACAGTGTTTTGCCTACTCCCTCTGGGCTGAGCTTGGATGTATAGCCATGGGGAGTGCTCCTGAACCATTTAAAACCTGCTTTGTTTGCTATAATACTGTTAGACTTGTGAATGTAAGCCTCACTGACCTTCAGAACTAGATGATTTGGGCGCCCATCCCTCAGGTGGTAGCTTTAAAAGCTGGGGTGCTAGACATGTGATCCAAACTCTTCACTCCTCAGGTAGTAGCTGGGAGTCGGTGGTTCCCTCCTGATTATATGGTGTTATGCCAAAGATGGGGTTTATGGTGAACATGTAGCTACCCATTCTGATGTGGATAGTCTCCATTGCCTAATATATAGGAGTAACTCAATTAGTACCTGTTTTTCTCCGAGAGGTAAATGCTCCATTTGAAGCTGTATATTCAGTGTGTCCATGGAAGGAGGGAAATTCAGGAGCCTTCTATGTGATCAACTGGGTCTAGAGTCTCTCTGGGGTGGGATAATGTTAAAGCATATGTTCTATACTGCCTTCCAAAGTTCCACAGCAGGATTAAATACCAGTTACCAATAGTGGTAATTTACTTGAAAATGTGCCCCTTATTGGCCAAATTTCCTTCCCTATTTTACCTCCCCATTTCCCTGCTGGCATTTTCTCCGTCTCCAAACTATACTACTTTTGCTTCCATTCTCATCTTGTGGTCCACTTCTAAAAAAACCCAAACCAAGACACTAACACTTATTTGACCACATAGTCAAAGACTTGATTTGAGTTGGTAACTATGTCTAGACTCTATCCACGTTATTTCCAACCTGGCTTACACTTTCTGCATCTCTTACCTAGACCTTTCCAAAGGCCCCTTCTTCATGTCTTTGTTTCTAAATCCCACCTACCTAAAATCCATCCTCTACACTGATCAAAGAGTAAGGTCTTTAAAAAGCAGATCTACCTGTGTCAACTCCTTAACTGAAATCTTTCAGAGTCTCCCATCATCGACAAGGCAAAGCTCAAGTTTCTGAGCATGGAATGTAAGATCCATCATGACTTGGTTCCACTAGTTTTTAGCCTCATTTTTCCTACCTCTCATGTTACATTCCAGTAACATCAGTTGAAATGTACTCTCACCCATCTCCTAATGTGTGTATATAGATAACTAGATGTCACCTCTGTCCTACCCTTTTTAGAAAGCTTCTTTTCCCCCCTTAACCTACGTGAAGACTACCACCCTTTACATCTCAGCTCAACATATCCTCATCCAAAAAAATATTTTCTAACCTTGCAACACAAGACTAGAGTTCACCTGCTCTCATATTACTGTCTACATATACTTCTTCGACAGATTATAATTTGCTATTTATGCCAGGATTACTGCAAATGTCTCTATAGATCTCCATGCTTTGAATTTCTTCCTTTTTTTTCTTTTACTATGCTTGCAATTATGGTTTTAATTGTGATACAATATCACACCCTAAAATATACCATCTTCACCATTTTTTTTTTTTTTTTTTTTTTTTTTTGCGGTACGTGGGCCTCTCACTGTTGTGGCTCTCCCGTTGCGGAGCACAGGCTCTGGACGCGCAGGCTCAGTGGCCATGGCTCACGGGCCTAGCCGCTCCGTGGCATGTGGGATATTCCCGGACCGGGGCACGAACCTGTGTCCCCTGCATCAGCAGGCAGACTCTCAACCACTGTGCCACCAGGGAAGCCCCATCTTAACCATTTTTAAAGAGTACAATTCAGTAGCATTAAGTACATCCACAGATTGGCTGTTGTGCAGCCAATCTCCAGAACTTTTCACCTTGCACAACTGGAACCCTGTACCCATTAAACAACTGCTCATTCCCCACAAACCCTGGAAACCATCATTCCACTTTCTGTCTATGAATTTGACTCTCTCTATACCTCATATAAGTGAAATCATCCAGTATTTGTCTTTTTGTGTCTGGCTTATTTCACTTTGCATAACGTCCTCATGGTTTATCCATGTCATAGCATGTGTCAGGATTTCTTTCCTTTATAAGGCTGAATAATATTCAACAATGTGGATAGACCACATTTAGTTCATCCATTCACCCATCAATGGACTCTGTTTACTCTTTTAGAAAAGGTCACAGCCTGGTTTGTTGGAATGACAAGCACTGAGCAGAGCGACACATACACTATCTCCCAACGTTAAACAAGGAAGTTGCTGAAATGCCAAAATAGAAAGACTTTTCTGCCAGGAAAGTGGACAGAAGTCTCTTTAAAAGTTAGGTGGAATTCCAGACTCTAAATCCACTTCTCTAAAGGACAGACCAGACTCGTTCTACTCAGAACACTGCTATCAAGTGCATCATGCTTAGAGATTCGATTTCTGGATTTGAACAGCTTGTTATCCTAGTCTCTCTTGGCATAGTCACAAGATTTGACTCTTTGTAACCATGACTAGTTAGATTTAACAATGACTAGTTAGGTTTAAGGGTTGGACTTGGTCAGATGACCTCTGACTGCTTGATTGGCTACAGAAACTTTATGCAAAGACTCAGGACTGGAGAAATTCATAAAACATGTGGGTTTGGTTTAGAATTTCTTCCTCTTTTGAATCCAAATGACATATTTCTCCCAATGTTAATCTTCTAAAGGAAAGTTAATAGAAAGCCCCAGCCAACATGGCTATCTAACCCCATCTCTAATCAATCCATTCTGATTTTCTGTTCAAGCCAGATCAAATTAAATTACCTTCCTTATTTGATGCCATATTGCAAGGCTCTTGTATGTTACTACGTGCCACTGACTACAATGGGTCTACCCACCTATTATTCCATCAAGTTTTGTCTCAAACATCACTGCTCTATGGTACTTTCTCCAATACCTCCCCTCCACACTTGTTAGCAATTCCTTCTACTGGATTCTCTTAGCACTTGGCAAATATTCCCTTCATAAATACTCATTGCATTTCCTTGTAATTATTTGTAAATGCCTGAAGGGCTGTTCTTTCTCATTTTAGCTCACTATCTGATACTCAGTAAATGTTCAATAAAGAATTGTTGAGAATGAATAAATAAATGAATGAGTAAATTAATGAAAAGAATAACTAGTTTTTAATGAAGATAAAGACAATCACAGAGAAGGAAACAATTTCACTCACAATGTGGCTGAGACTTAAAAGCATTTTTGTCCTTTCTAGTGACAGCACAATTCCCACCTTCAAAACTTGAAAGTAAACTTGGAAACAAAAGATAGAAAAGGAGAAACCGAGGCTAGAAATGAAGTACAGGAGAAAACATAGAGGAGTTGGTGCAAAGGCAAGTCAAATAGAGAAGAGAGAGATAGAGAGGCAGAGAGAAGACTGCACGTTACACCCTCATCAGTTTTCACCTTCTACAGCCGAGGAGTCAGCTTCTTATACAGAAAACATAATTTAGTCCCATACATAGGAACCTCGTACTCTGCTTTTGCTGAGGATACACATGATCACAATAACTCAAGCAATGGAAAAGTAAACCTCATTTCCCCTTGGAAGTACTTTCATATCACACCACGCCTTCCCTATTGCCACAGGGATTTAAACTACCAGCCATGAGAAGCTGCACATTGTATTAAAGCACAGAATGAGAAATAGGCAAAGGCGTTAACTAAATTAAGCCTGCAGGGTCTCAGGTGGAAGGAGTATTATCCAAAATAAAGTTAATTATTTAATGGACTATAGCCACGGTTGGTCCCTGCAGTGGCCAGATGGATGGAAATGTATCCTATCCCCTCTTTTGGGTGGGGTTTCATGTTCTGAACATCTGTCTGCTATAAGCTAGAATATGTTCTGATTCTATTCAGTCTGAGATATACACAGCTCTAACCAGAGCTAGAAAATCAGTACAACAAACCAATCATTTAGGCTTTGCAGAAAGGAGTGTAGAGGATTAGAAAAAACAGTTCACTCGGGAAATAGACATAAGATACAGATTTAATTCAAATACTGACTCTTAGATCCAATCTGAAGCCAAATGGTAGAAAGTTGTGAAACTGTCTAGTATGTTAATAATTGGACAACAGTGAAATGGTACAGTTACTCTTCTCATTATATACCCCCAGTCACTACAATTCACTATTTTCCCTCCCAGTGAAAATTCCAAAATACGATAGTTAAACACTGGAGATACCTAACCCCTCCCTGGCAGGTTCTGAGGTTGTCTTCTCTCAGAAGGATTCTCTTCTTTCACAGATTTTCCATTAAGCATAGGTCAACCAATGAGAGTCTTGGAAGACATAAGAACATCTGTCTAGTAACTTTCATTAATCAAACAGTGAGACCACCATTTCCCCATTCCCTTGAGTGACATGTTTTTCCTCCATCCCATGCCCACGCCCACTTCCTCATGACCCTTTTGTTGTCTTTCTATCACCCTATTATAAAAACAAAAATTTCATCAGAGCCATCAAACACATCACACCTTGGTAGCAGCCTGAACAAGAATGTTTTTAAAAGGCAATGTCTGAATATGACAAATGACATTAGCCCCGTGTTTGGCAGGGTCACAGCCAAAGCCGAGCCTGATATTTACAGTATGCTTTATAAAACCACAAACATATTCTTAAGTCCCAAGAGATGTCATGTCACACAGAACATATGCAATTAATCTCCTATTGTGACATTTATCACCTTTCTCCTCAGGCAACCTTCTCCCAGGGATGGTTAAGTAGCCACGGCTGGAGCTGCCACTTATTAGCAACAGTCACATGTGTGTGTTGCAGGGTTTGGCACCAATGAAACACCCTACTTGAAGCAGCAGCACCATAAAGTAGTGAGCCTTGAAAAAAGGCTCAAACTTAACAGGTCATGCAGCAAAATCGTTCCCCACTGGAATAAAACATTCAATGCTCGGAAGAGATGCTGGCCTTGGGAAATTGACTGCTGTTAGTTTTAAGCAGTACATGAATTTGCCTTAGTTTAGCTCTACTATGACCATTTATCCCAAGATTGAATACACTGAAATTGCAGGAGTAGAAGTTTCAAAACTGGAAACTGGGTTTTAATCTCTACAATTACCTGAGTCAAGGCAGTGTTGACAAAATAATTAGAACAGGTAACTATAGTTTATTGAAAAATATTAAAAGCTAGATCTCTATAATCAGTTAATATTTAGATGCCATATCCAAGATTCCAATTCCTTGTCCTATTCCCTTCCTCTGACTGGTTCCCAAGTAAAGGCCCAGAGCCAGACACTTGAATATTCCAAGTGTCTCTGTCAAGCATTATGAAGACCACATTGCTGAGGGCTGACTTCCATTTCTCAAGCTCATTACGAAATAGACAACTCTTAGACTTGGTCAGCTAGGCGAGTGAAGCCTGTTAATCCCAGCCTGAGCAATTGCTTAAGCAGTGGTTCCCAATCCTGTTGCACATTAAGATTAACATTTGTTCCTGATACCCCTCCATGAACACATGCAGGGTTAAACACAATTTTCATATGCTAGCTTTAACTTCACTTTTTCTCTAATACTCCAGAAAGCATATCAATGAGTTAGAGTGTCCTTATTAGAAATAGTGTTGAATCTAATGAATATAAAATTAAATCACTCACATGTTAGTATTTCAGTATGAGTAACAAGACACTTGCAACAAAATTCACAACTCATGGGCCAACTTTAGGGTGTCAACACTCTGAAGGTTGATGTATGAGTCACCATGATAATCCTATCGCATGCCTTCTATGACAGACACAGTGCTAAGGACTGACACTCTCACTCTGTGTGTGTGTGTATGTAATTTTAAGGACTTTATATATGACATTTATCATCATCACAGGCAAAAACTGTTATATTATGTGACCAAGGTCACATGACTAGTACAGTTTTGGAGCCACGGCTTGAATCCAGTTTTGTCCTACTCCAAAGATCATGCTCAACCACAGTCTTTACTTATAATAACTCCCTTCTTATAATCACCTCAAAACTTTGCATGTTCCCCAATGACAAGAGTATCAATATGACTACAACCTGTATTTGTAGCCTTCTTAAGCCCTCATAATTTAAGACCCAGGTTAAATGAATCCTCTCTAATGAGTCTTCTCTGAAAATTCCACAGATATTATTGCTCTCCTCTAGTGCAATGGTTACCAACCAGGGCAATTTTGATCCTCAGGGAACATTTTGCAATCTTTAGAGACATTTTTTGTTATCATAACTGGAGAGATGCTACTGGTGTCTAATTGGACTATGGATGGTGCCAAACATACTACAATGCACAGGAAATCTCTCACAAAGAGAATCATCCATCTGTCTCAAAATGTCAATAGTGGGTGCTGAGAAACCCTGTTGTATATGATAATACTCTTTGTAACTTCCTTATGGAATTTAACATTTTCTTCCTTGCATTACATAATATTTTGAATATTCCCAGAGGTCAAAAAGTATGTGCTATACAATTTTGTTTTCTACATCCCTTTCCTCAAGAGTGATTAACAGTTTCAAGTACATACTAGGTGTTCAACAAATGTTGGGAGTGGGCTAAGTGTTTGATAATCATTCCACTGACACTTGACTTTTCAGGGTAAATCCTGAAATGCATATTGGAAGAGCTATGTAGAATAATGGCTATATCATAGAATTCCATAAATTTTGGAATTGGAGAACATATTAAAAAAACAACAATCTCATTTTAAAGACATGGATGATGAGAGCCAGAGAAGTCAAGTGAATTGGTTAAGATCACACAGCAAGTGCCACTTGCTTGGTCCTCAGACTGGGACATATTTCAGATAACAGCCAAAGTTATGTAAGAAAAACATCAAAAAGAGAAAGCACCTCTTTAAAAAGTAAAATTTATCTTTTCCCAGGAGAGTGAAATCCTCCTCATGACATGCAAGTGCATGAATTGTTTTTTTGTTTTTTTAAATCATAAACACGCTATGCATCAGTGCTTCCTCTAATCATACTGACAGTGGCGATCAATGCCTTTTACAGAGATTTGTGGAAACCACAAAGAGTCAAACGTTGCTACTATGGAGATAAATGTCCTTGAAGGCTCTCAGCCTTAGCTCACCACTAAATGCCTCCTTGGAGGATGTTTTATTTTATCCCCGTGTTATTACTGGAATGGGGCAGTGGTTCAGAACTGACTCAGAGACGTATCTAAGGTTCTACGTCAGGCCCTCAGTTTATGACTCATACAAAAGACAGCTCTAACCTGAATTCTTTCTTATCACTGCTCGTCCCAGTCCTGGTGGATTTTTCATCCAATTAGTTCATGAGATCTCTTAAATGACCTAATGGGAAATTCCTTCATTATTACACACACACACACACACACACACACACACACACGATTTAAAACTTGATCCAGACTGTGTTCTCTGTAGAAATTAAGGTCTGTGCCTCCTTAATTCACTCACCTCTGTTAATAAGTAGTTCACAACTGCGGACAAAATCACTTCTTAATAGCATGAAATTCTTACAATGTCCTATGGATGTATGCACCAGCAAAAGAGATCAAAAAGCTTAAAGAGGCCCCACCTCAAAAGGGATTGTCTGTTGCTGTATCCACAACAGCTGCGCTGAGCTGAGAGAAACCAAGCAGAAGAGAACGCCACACGATGAAGGCAAGATGAGCTCTATGCCAGTAAATAAACAGGGTCACAAATAATGGAATGAGAATAAACCTGCTGTTCTGACACAGTTATCCTGAGTCTCTAGATCTCTCTCCAGTTAGTATACCAGGGACCTCCTGAGATGCATGAAGAGACAGCCCTCCACTAGCCCTCCACTGCACTTGTGGGGGAAAACAACACAAAACAAAAACAAAAACAAAACAAAACATGGAGGTACTATATTTTCTTACTCAGAGGAAAACTGTTTCCTCTTCCCAAACTGGCTACTGATCCAGGTGTTAGAGTACTGTGCTGCATACCACCTTTTCACACCTTCAACCCACCACACAGTCTTCTATTTAACCCACTCTTCTCTCGCAAAAAAGTAAAATCCTCACATAAATATTAATGAGTATTAGGCCCAGGAGCAGAAAGGTATCAATCTGTCAGCATTTCATAACGATTTCACTTCTCTCCTTAAAAAGCCACAATAAAATCCCAGAAGGAAAATTATCTTTTGCGGATAATGCAAATAGTGTTTTTTGTAATATATGCACAGATTCATGATGATATTACTATTATTAATAGTGACAATAATGAATAAATTTGCTACTAGAAAACAAGTAGGTAGTCTAGATTTTATAATCCTATTAAACATCTCTGTATTTTATATGTTGCATATTATTTTTTCTTTATGAGATGACCTGAGTGACATATGCACTTTTATAGCTTCCTAGAGATACAAGAAAATGAAGTTATAACTTTTCATTTTCTCTCTATCACATGTGGTATGTATAAGAATATGCATATGTATCCAAAAAAACTTTCTTTTCCTTCAGCCCTTTGATCCAAAGAATTGAAATTATTTTCCATTTGATTTTATTCAAAAAAGCCATAATCCTTCCCAGAGACATTAAAATAAAAAGGAAATAAATTAGCCACCAAAATCATCCATCAAAATAAAACCATCCACAAATAATGTGTTGTTTCTTAAATGACTTTTGTCATTGACCACTCCAAATAGGGGAGTCTAAAAGTAACAGCAAGCAATGTTACAAGACTGTAGAACTAATACTGAAATCAGCCTAAGTATGAGGAATCAACTTGCTGAGAGCATTCAAAAGATTCAAGTGGACATATCACATTGATATGATTCCCCAAAACACCTTTAATAAACTACTAAACTCCCCTTACTATATAGGAGACTATTAGGAGAGATGAGGACAGGAAGAAAACAGTAGAACAAAAACAACACTATCAGGAAGAAGACAAAACAGAAAAGGAACACAACTGAATTGATACTTACATTTAAAAAGAGACAGGTATCCATTGTCCCAAAGGCATTGAAGAATTCATCTCATTGTCTGGTTGATATTGTGCTTAAACATGTAAATTTGCTAACCATCCAGTTGTTTTATTATTGCATGTGCAGTCATATACCATGGAAGAAGAGCAGATGCATTTTTCATCATTTTAGACTTGATGAAAAACTTACTGCACAAGTTTTCTATTCTTAAGTAGTCTAATATTTGCTAAGTCAACAGGGTCAGGTAGATTTTGGCTTTTTGCCACACATGATCAACAGTTCTTGGTGTTTTCTGCTGTCATGAAGATGTAGACTAAATCAAAGATCAGCACTTGAGAGGTAGCATGGAAATACACTGGCAGTTCTCAGGGGATGTTCAAGGCTAGAAAATCCTGAGGTCCTCAAGTGCTGACAAGGTCACCTCTGATCTTCCTAGTTGGTGCTCTGAAAAGTTTATTCCAGTAGGTTTAAAAATATATTGTGCATCAGAATTATTTGGAGGGCTTTTTAAAGTAAAGATTGCCGGGGCCCACCCAAGACTTTCTGAACTGGTAGGTCTAGAGAGCCTGAGAATTTTCATTTCTAAGGAGTTCCTAGGTAACACCCATGCTTCTGGTTCAAGAACTACATTTTGCAAATCACTGTTCTATTAAATTATGTGCAAATTTCCAAGATGATCTTGTCATGGCTTCTATAATAATTAAATCCAATCTGTACATTTAAAAAAACACCATCACAATCTTGGATTGAAAATTAAACATTTAATGAGTTAACTTTCTCTGCTTGATATTAAATATTCACATGGATAAAACATTGGTAATGATATCCACAACAGGATATGGTCTACTCTACAGCTACAGATTTTTGTTGAAGAGCATTTAATTCCACTGACAGATAAAAGAAAGTTGGGGGTACAGCCTCATCCTTTACAATGTCAGTTTCTTTATATGTTAAGGAGATATTATGACCAGTGTGTAAAAAGAATGGATTATAGATCTGACATTATTTGGTTTTTAATTTTAAGTTTTGCAAAGCCTATTTTCCAAGGGTATTTCATTCAAAAAATACTTCCTTAAACATAAACCTGTAAAACGCCAACTGTGTGCATGATATTTTGTCAGGTCCCTTGGGAGATTAAAAAGAAAAAAAAAACAAAAAGAAGATGTAAGTTTCTCACTTTGAGAAAAATTTCACACACACACACTCATGGAAGCATCACAGCATATAATAAGGAGAAAGATAAAATTTTAACTACATAAGAAGATTCAGGAATCATAAAACAGAGGCATGATAAAACTGTTGCGGGTAACTTATCTTTTTAGAAAAGTTCTGACTTTTTTATTTTATCAAATAGAGGTCCTCTCCACTGTTGAAATAAATCTCTAGGCCCACGATGGAGCTGCCCCTGCCTGCGATGACACATCAACAAACCAAAACTTAATTAATTTTCCTGTCACTGTAAATGCTCTTCTTGACCAGAAACTCAGTATGTCGAGTCAGCCAATCCCCAAAAGCCAAGCCAACTCTGGGCTCTACACTTATTTCTTTGTTCCTTCTCACCCCAAACAAGGTTGACTATGTCATCCCTCCAATCAGATATTTTGTTTTTCTCTTCCTTGTTCTTTATCCTATAAAAGCTTCCCACCTTCCACCCCATTTTGCAGTTCTCCCAATGGAGACTCTCTGCTTCATAAAATGTTAACTAAAGTTTGTTTGTATCATCTAAATTGTGTTCTTTAATCATTTTTTAACACCACCAAATTAATGAGATGTGGAACTTCTCATGAACACTCTCTATGTCCCTCATTCTATTAAATACTGTTAATTATCTCTTCAGCCTTCTCTTCTAATAAAATTACCCCAATTCATTTGACATTTCACTCAACCAACATGAACAGATTTAGATGACAGACACTTTGCCAGGCAATGGGGAGCAAAACTGATCAGACCACATGGCATCTCCCAAAAAGCTACTTCAGTCTAATGGGAGAGATGGAGAAGAGGCATTCCTGCTAGGGTGTGGTAAGTACCAAGACTAGGGAAGAGCTTTTCAGTCAGATGTGGTAAGGTTTTTCCTGATGCCCTATTATTTGAGCCAAATCTTGAACTAAAAATAGGAAGGGCCCGAGATCATGCTTGGAATGGAGCTACCTAGCAGAGGGAGTGGCATGCTAAACTAAACGGCCTCCAATCATGGTAGAACACATTGTGTTCAAGTTGCTCAGTAATGATGAGAGGAAAAAGGTGTGAAGAAACAATGAAAATAATTAGCCCAAAAAGAGGAGCTTTTCAAGTCATCTTAAGAAACTTAGGTTTAATACTAAGGCAACTGGAATCCACTAAAGTATTGATATTTCAGGAAAGAATAGTAGGTTGGATTTCATTCCAGCAGGAGCAATCTGGCATTTCCTAAATTGTAACCATCATTTTAGTTCTCCGAATGTGCCATACATTCTTGAATGCCTACATGAAGCAGGCAAACTAAGTGGTGAGAATAACTGAAAACCTAAACTAGTCATCCACATAAGCTTTTACACAGTCAAATGTGCATATGTTCAATGGCAACTCTTGGGCTGATTCTGATTTTCCACCTCTCTTGAGGTGTTTTTTGAGGCATAGCCTCCAGTAAAAAAAAATCCCAGGACTAGATACAGTGGTCCAGCAAAGGCCTGAATCATGTTGACTATTTCAAAAGGGCTGTTCCCATTCACTTCTCACAATCACACAATTACTTTTCACCCATCCAAAAAGGGGGGAATATGCTGACTGATGGCCTCATTGGTATCCATTATGGCTCCCCATAGATTTTTCTACCCACACTGCACAAACCTGTCTTTCTCTGTCTTACAGTCTTATACTCAGAATTTCCTCTGCAAAATTATGCTCTTTGTTCTTTCTTCACATCATTCTCATAGTTTCTGACCACTGTTTAAATTCTCCATCTTTGGGAATTGTCACCCTTTTGCTTTAGGATATAGCTCCTCCATGCCTTACTGTTCTGGCTTCTTCCTTTCTCTTCATTTTCTGATTGTGCCACACTCTCCATTTTCTGTCTCTCATTTTCACCAAATTCAATTCAATAAATGTATTTTCTTAATGTTTGGAACTTCGTACTAAAAACGTTATAAAGGTATTTTGAGTACAAACCTTAAAAGTAAAGCAAAAAAGGAACCAAAATTGTCTGAACTGTAATGCGTTTTCCCTTTTTTGAAGAAAAATTTTTAAATGGATACCTGGAATGTTCTCTAATATCTTTGAAAAAAGCAATTTAATCAAAAATCAGAGTGCTTCTAGTTAATTTAATTCCCTCCAGACCCACATTTCTTCCAAATGCACATTTCAAAACTACAGAGCCAAAGAATCTTAGATGCCCCTGAGGATGCCTGAAGAGAAGGGAAAAAAAGGTCCATGAAAAAATGAAAGTAAAGCCAATTTATGGAGAGAAAAGGGAAAATAGTGAGGAAGTTTCAATTAATCTGTGATTGATTTAACACTTAAGAACAATTGTCAAGAAAAAAGGCAATATTACCATTTAATTAATTATTTAGAAGCTATTGAAGGGAACATATTGTATATAGTATCAAACCTATAGCCCACATGAAGGATGGATTGAAACTCGATAGAAAATTACTAGCTTGAAAATCTAAAGCATGCTATACCATAGGGACACTCTAATTACAAATTTAAAGACAGAGGGATAAAAGTACATAAGAGAGAAATGGTTATAGATTGTAACTTGGACAAAATCTTAGGTACCTGGACAGCCTGCAGTCATTGACAACTGGGTTTTGAGACAACTGAAGAGTCTAGGGTGGCCCACTGCTTATCTCTAAAATAACAGACCTTCGAGATCTCTGTTGCTGGACAAAAGGGCAATTGCATTATATACAGACATTGTAGTGTTTAAACAAGTCTAACCTGGGTTGTGGTTTCCCAGGAACAACCAGAGTAATTAGAGAAATGATTTGTCAAAGATGTATTCTGTAAAACTGCCAGAGTAATTGGCATACAAAATGATGAAATGGATCTATGTCAGGATGACAATTATCCCATACAACTAAATGAGGTGTTATTCTAACAACAGTTGCTCTTGTCAGTTTTTTTTTGATCAGGAAATCTTGTTCTGTGTATGTGCATGTGAAGGTGTTAAAGCTTTCTATGACCGACTGTGATATTTTGGTTTTTTACTTGTATTCGAGACTGAGCAAGGAGGAAAGAGAATAAACTTATCTCTGCAAATTAGCTAGTGTTGAGTGGAAGGATGTGCACGCATGTGAGTGTGCACCACCACACACACACTCACATTTGTACACATGGATGTATTATACACGTGACTCTCTGCCTGCTAGGCTCTGCGCTCCTCACAGCTCCCAAGACATATGCATGTGCACGCTGCGTGGTACTGTATATCCGAGAAAATCCATTCTCCGGGCTATTTTAGCCTCATCTCCTATCTCTTCCTTTTGAAGTCATCACTGTGGCTCTGAAAAGGTGCAGAGCCCTCTTCCTCTCTGGCTACATTAAGCTCACTGCCCATCTAGCCATCTTTGCTCTTAATAACAGCAGTCTCCAACCACATAATGATCCAGGCTCTATTTTATACACTTCACCTGTAATGTTACTTATCATAATTACCAAATAAATTGGTGCTATTATTTCCATTTTTCAGATGAGGAAACAAAGGCTGAAGTATATTAAGTAACTAGCCAAGTCCCAGAACTAGGAAGTAATGAAGCCAGGACTTGAATTTAGTCTCTGCCTGCAGAATTCACACTCTAAACTCTGGGCTAATAAACTTCTGCCTTGCCTCAAGGGGCAGAGAAGCTGCTAACGTCAGCATTGTTTCATCTTATTATTAATCCCCCTTATCATGTTCAGAATTAAGCTAAACCCAAACCTACATTCCCCTGTTGTTGACAGGAAATAGTCACTATCTTTTTTTCTTTCCTTGTCCATCAATGGATATTTTGTACTATAAAGTATTCGCCATGCAAATCAGGTAAAGAACAAGAAGGCATGCTATTAGACCCTAGGGTTATCATTCAGGAAAAGAATTGAGGAAAATATGCAACAGAAGATGATATGCTTGCTTTCTTCACATGCCTTTATGGAGGGACTTGGATGAATTTCTAGGCACATATATTAAGATTTTAGGATTGAACACTTAGCTCAAGTTCTATTAAAACTCCAACCAAAATCTTTAACTTTGTAAGAGGAGGGCTAGAGAAAGTTAATAGGACATTTTGCTGGAGGCTGGAAGAAAGAACAATTCTAACTTCAGCTGCTGGTGGTTCTCTTTTCAGGCTGACCTTCTTCTGCATCCTAGGGCATACATTAGCATGTCCAGAAAGTGCATTAACTTGGGTGCACCCATCCCCCACAATACCTGAAATTTTCCAAACTATAGAAAGCTTATCAAAAGGTACACAGAGCTACCCCTGATGCTATCAATTAAAATGCAATCCATGTAAACTACAGGGACAGTTTCTCCCCAGACTGAAAATGACGTGAAGTCCTGTCCTCCCAATATCTCCAACACTCCTGAAGACACTGCCCTTCCCTTCCTTTGGAGTTTCTCCTTCACCCTCTTCCGTTTAATGTCAAGCCGTGGCAATCCCTCTTCATCTCATTCGTCTCTTACAACCTACTGCACATACGAATCACACACAGTATGCTCCAATGGAAGGGTCGTGAGCTTTGGAGTCTGGTTCATGCTCATCAGCTGTGTGTATTTAACCTCCCCATTTTCAGTTTCCCAGTTATCAAATGGACATCATAATAAACCTCTTTGGGTTATTTTGAAAATTATAAATGTGATAATACATGAAATTTATTGAGTGCATTGCCTGGTATATCATCAGCTCTTAACAAGTGGTGGCAAGATTATCACATGAAGCCCATCTTAGAGATTCAAGCACACCCTAGGGAAAGACATCACTCATGCTCACATCAAATCCAGCTCTCCCACCAAAAGCACTGGGCACACGCAGACTATACAGGAACTCTCCTACACAAGGACATACCTTTAAGACCGCAATAGGTAACTATTTCACCTAATTTCAGAGAGAGAGAGAAATGAGAAGAAAAAAAGAAATAAGCAAAATGAGAAGACAGAGGAATTTGTTTCAATTCAAAGAATAAGAGAAAAACCCTGAAAAAACAGCTAATAAAACAAATAAGTAATTTATCAGATAAAGAGTTCAAAGCCTTAGTAATAAGAATGCTAACTGAATTAGGGAAAAGAATAGATGAACACAGTGAGAGTTTTAACAAGGAACTAGAAAATATAAGAAAGAACCAG
This sequence comes from Physeter macrocephalus, assembly GCF_002837175.3. Classification (NCBI taxonomy): domain Eukaryota; kingdom Metazoa; phylum Chordata; class Mammalia; order Artiodactyla; family Physeteridae; genus Physeter; species Physeter macrocephalus. Next base: position 96,285,293 of record NC_041214.2, on the reverse strand, counting down.
TTAGAACTGGAGAATAAAATAACTGAAGTGAAAACCACACTAGAAGGAATTAACAGCAGACTAGGTGATACAGAAGAATGCATAAGCGATCTGGAAGAAAGAATAATGGAAATCACCCAATGAGAACAGCAAAAAGAAAAACAAACAAGCAAAAAAATGACAACAGTTCAAAGGACATCTGGAACAATATCAAGTGTACTAACATTCACATTATAGGGGTCCCAGAAAGAGAAGAGAGAGAAAGGTGTTGAAAATGTATTTTGTGAAACTATGGCCAAAAACTTCCCCAAATTCAAGAGGGAAACAGATATCCAAATACAGGAAGCACAGACGGTCTCAAACAAGATGAACCCAAACAGACCCACGCCAAGACTTATCATAATTAAAATGGCAAAAGTTAAAGATAGAGAATTCTAAAGGTAGTAAAAGAAAAACAAAGAGTCATTTTCAAGGAACTCCCATAAGGCCATCAGCGGATATTTCTGCAGCAACTTTGCAGGCCAGAAGGGAGTGGCACAATATATTTAAAGTGCTGAAAGGGAAAAACCTGCAACCTAGGATACTTTCCCAGGAAGATTATCTGAAAGAGAGATAAAGAACTTCTCAGATAAACAAAAACTGAAAGTGTTCATCAAGATTAAACCTACCCTAAAAGAAATGTTCAAGGGTCTTCTGTCTTCTCTAAGGGAAAAGGGTAGACATTCAATTAATTCTGATCTTGCCATTATTAGAATGACTAGACTCACCTTCCAAACAAAACACTTATGCATATACAATTCACTTTATGTTCTTCTGTCTCTAGTCTGGTTTATCCTCTGGCCAAGGGATTTATTCTGTATATTGCTACATATCATTTTTCTCAAGCACTTACTACTTAAGACCCCTGAGTGACTGAAGAACATCTCAGAACTACCTGTGGCCTTTCAAATTAAATATAAATGTCTCTGCTCTTCACTAACACACCTATCCTGCCTACCCTACCAAACCCTTTTCTTATCTTTCATAGAAAAACTATTGTAGGAGGATCAAGCTAAACCCATTACCCCAGGTATACCCTTACCTATTTCACCTGGAAGCTTATTAATTTTTCATTCTGTTTTATCCCACATAGGTAAAAAATTTGTTGTGTTACTAACAATTCATATTTCTCAATTTTTACAAGACCACATGCCCTTTCAGTTGAGGGTTTCTGAATTAACGCCACTCAGTGCTGAGTTCTTCAATCTATATGCATTCAAAGTATTTGCTTTCAGTTCTCATTTTATTCACGTGTTGCACATAGCTTTGCTTCAGGAAATTTATTCAATATTTGTTTGGCCTTCAGGTTTTAATAAACTCTTTGAAGTGAGATAACGAACATTTCATATGCTATCTACTCCAAATACAGTGAAAGTACCAGGATACCAGAATAAATATTTCATAGACTGTACTCTTTAATATGAGTAATTTTAGAGCAAGAAGGTACATGTGTGATTGTTTTCTTTCATCTAGGCCTTATGATATTTGTGTTTCCACCCCCTACTGGAAGAATCTGGAATTGAAGGAATTCTGATTCTATCTCTATTGCTCTTACATAAATAAATAACCATCTAGCACTGACTGTTTAGAACAGGCAGCTCATTCACTGAAGCTCAGAACCCAAATCATAGTAGAGTTCCACTTTTTTTTCCTCTTTCATTCCTTTTCTTTCTTTCGAAGAATGTTGCTATGGAAACTGCACTGGGTTTTCATTCTCTGTCTTCGTCATGCTTCTGCTCAAAAGCCAGGAAGAGAGAGACATTGATCAGTGAGGCAATGCAACAGCCTCTGGGGATAGAGGAAGGCCATGGGGGTAGTATGTATTCTCAGGACACTGGATCACACAACTACTCTTTCAGTGAAGACAGGTCGATCTGACAATCCTTTAGGGGGATTTAATTAAAAAACAGTCTGGGCCAGCCTTTATGCAGTGTGATGGCAACATGGATCACCAGCGTCCAAGAGTGGCATGTCAAAGACAGTGAGGGTTACTCAGAACTGGCTCCACACATATTAAAGGTTTCTGTTGTGCACTGCTGTCAAGCAAGAAATTCACTTGGTGCTCATCCTTTTAGCCAGGGAGATTCACTGACCATGGGTTGGATTCACTTTTCATGTTATTAGGTCACCAGGGGCCAAGAAGGTTGCTCTCCTGTCCCTCCCTAGTTTTCTCAGTGGCAGGGACTTTTACGTAGTTTCATCAGTGGATTAAAGGAAACACTTAGGCTGCAGAAATTATAAACTGTGCTTTTAAGGTACTGTCACTCTGGTTGCAGCAATGGCTGCTGATCATATTTCTGCTGTAATATCCTTTTATACATGACTTCATAGATTTAAAGGTATCTTTTTTTTTTCTACATATTTTTGCTTCCCCCTATATTAGGGGAAGGTAAGCAGCTGTTTGGACCCTGGAGGCATCCTAAAAAGCCCCCTGTGAACACCTGACGCATGTCAGCAGTGGGTTTCTGGTTCCCAACTTGGAAAATCCTCCTGCCCATTTGCCAGGCAATGTTTCCAAGGAGTGAACTCTGCCGACTTTCATGGCATCTGGCAAGTGGGGATCATGTTTTGAGAATATGAGACTTGATGACCATACGCAGTTCTCTCTCACCTACATTGTCTAAATCTTCCTAGCTTACTCTCTCCTGATTCTTATACCTGCCAGTTCACATTCTCCTTCACCTTCACTCCTGCCCCTCTCTCACCTCCTTTACCTCTTATTCAGTGGAGTTCTTAAGGTTTCAGACCCTGCAATCACATGGCCTCCACTGTACCTCATCCTTTCCATATAATACATGGTAAAGAAAAGAAATTCAAGTTCTGAGGATCCAATTTTTTAATAGTTGTAAGTTGTATCTCTGACACCAACCAATAACGCTCCCTATGAACCTACCACTCAAGCATGTGTAGTCTTGCCCTATATGTAACATATGAATGTGTGGTGTATGAAGCATTATTGGTGTAGGTAAGAGCTCCTGAATGATAATTCAGGTTTCTTAATACAACACGTCAATTTAAGATATTCCCAATTAACAATACAATGTACTAGGCACTGTATTATATGTTGGGAACACAACAGAAAACAATGGTACCCGACTCATGGAATTTATAGCCTAGTAGAGGCACATGCCAGTAAGCAATAAAGAGGTTTGAAGAGGGTAGTACAAAAAAGCGTCATGGGCTACAGAGAAGGGGAACAATATTTGGTCTAGAGGTGGGACAGGTACGTGAGCAGACAGACAAATTGCTTGGTTGAAGTCATATCTAGCTTAAGACCTAAATAATGAATATCAATTGGTAGATAAATCGGAGGCAAGATTTGTAAAGTAAGGTGAGAAGAATTTTGGAAGCTGAAGAAACAGCATACACAAAAGCACTATAGTAAATAGAGCACTGCACACTTAAAGAACTAAAAGGAATTTAAGATGGTTAAAGTTTGGGGGAATCAAGAGATATTACCTGAGGGTTAACAGGGTCCAGATCCTCTAGGGCCTTATAGGTCATAGTAAACATTTAGAGATTTGTCCTGACAATGAATGTTTTGAAGCACAGAAATAATCTGATCAAATTCTTAAAATATGGTAATCCAGGAAGAGGATAATGATTGCTTGAATTAAGGCTACTGTAGTTAAGATGGACAGAAGTGGATGGATGCAGGAGATATTGAAGAGGTGAAATTAACATAACTTGGTAGACTAGACTCCTAAGGGTAGGAAGTGTGCTTATGTTCCTCTGTATCTCTCACAGTGCCTGCCATGGTATTTTAAGTGCAGAGGGATCTGATAAATATTTGTTGAATGAATGAATAAATGAAGCCTCTAAAACCTCTCTCCCTGGGAGAAATATGAATTACATTCATGTTTCATTCATAAGGAATGCTGATGAATGCTGAAAGCAGAAGCAAAGCCTTTTCGGCATCAGTCTTGTTGAAGGAGCTAGTAAGTAGGAATTTCAGAGTACTGCTGTATGCAGCCCCAAGGGACCATGGCTGGTATGAGGCCAAGGACTCAGGGCCTCCATCACAAAGACAACTGTGGTAATACCAAGCAGTTTAGGAGGTAAAAGGGCAGCAGGAAATCCAATTCCAGAGTTCTGTAACGTAATACAGACTCCTGGAAACAAGGCTGGATTCTAAAGTGCTACAATTGCCCATATCAGGAGATAGAACATGTCACATGAATGCACATGCTGGTACAAAAAAGTTGAGTTGGGCTTATGAGAAGGAAATGAGATGGCTAGTTAACACATGGTATTCTGAAAGGTTAATTCCAACCTGGCCATGTTGGGTAGGCATAAGAATGTAATTGTCAGATTATTTCATCAGACTCTATACCCTCTTTCCTTCCTTTACTCGCTTCTATTTCACCCTTTTTCTAGGGCCTCCCTCTTCTCTTTTCTACTTCTGTCTCTTTATTGCCCTCAATCTCTCCTTCTCAGTTCCATACCCACCCCACCCCCCTGAGCCTGGCATCAGTGTTAGAGTCCTTGAATTATTCAAGGATTAATTTAAATCCTATCTAAATTGAGGTAGGGGGAGATAAGGCATATTTGCCTTCAGCCCAAATCCCCTACCAACAACTTGCACCACACATACACACACACACACACACACACACACACACACCAAATATGGTTGGTAGCTGAACACAATATTTATATCTGATGTCTCTTCACCAACATTAACAATAAAGGAAGTGTTAAGAAAATGACTGTATTCCTAGACACACCGCCACGTAGCCATCAAAATGCTGTTTGTAAAGGGATTTAAAAAGATGGGAAATACTTTCGTTATGTTAACAAGGAAGAAAGTCAGAAAGCAAAATTGTATTTCACTATGATTTCTGTTAGGTATTTAAATATTAGAAAGTCATATACTGACATGTTAGCAGCGATTAACTTTGTACAAGGCTTTCATTTTCCTTATCATACAGTTCTATAGTTCCAATTTGCCTGCCATAAGCATGTGTTAATTCCATTTCGGAGAGAATATTTTAAAAGAAAGGTACAAACAAGACACCATGTGGTGTGTATGTATGGTGAGGGGAAGTATTCTAAATGACATTATTGAACTTGATAATAACATGTGACTCTAAGAGAGAATGAGATTTTTATGTGCTGGGTAGAGGTTACACTGAAAAGAGTTAAATGACCTTTCGTTGGCCCCTATAATAACTTAAATCAAAGGAGATGTGTTAAGCCCAGAACATCAAGTATAAGAATCATGAATGAGGCGAAATGCTTTTGCTTAAAAAATTCTGCAGCCATCTTTTTAATCTAGTTGATTCCATAATCCATATTCAGTTCAGAGTGCCATGCTCTACTTAAATTTTTACTTCTTAGTTCTTTATTGGAAGCTACCTTACCCTAATAGGAAAGTTTGGTATCAGCTATTTATGTATTTTATTTATTTGTTTATCAATATTCAGGGTGTTTATTTTGTCTATAAATGCTTTTGGATTCCCATACGTTTTGTTGTTGCTTTTGTTTTAAATCTTTTGGCTACACCTAGTTGTGGGGGAATACATATTATTTGTTTGCTTTTAATGACCAATATGTCTTTAGCTCTCAGTCCAAATAGGCTGAAGGATGCAATTTCATGTGATCTTTGAAAACACATGTTTTGGAATTAGACAGACTTGAATTCAAGTCCCTGGTCTGTCAACCATTAAGTGTAAAACTCTGGGCAAATTACTTAATTTCACTAAACAGAATAACATTTGGCTAATAATATTATTGACCTTGTAAGGCTATTGGGAACATCACGAAATCTTATATGTAATGAACCAGTTGGCATAAAGTGATTGCTCAATAAATGTTAGTTCTTATTTGGATTATCTGGGGACCTAGAGTAGACTCTGGTCAAGATATTTTCAATGCTTTACTTCTTGATGATGATGAAAATAGGACGATGTTCTAAATTCTGTCATTTCCTCAGGATTCTAGATATTGAGGACACATACAAAGACTTAAACTGTTCTATCTTTCCCCACCCTGTCTGAAAACATCAACAGACAGAACTTGGAACAGTAGTCATGACCTCCTCAATATGTGCAAAATTCACACATTATCGTCTCATGACAGCTAGTGTTCTGTCCTTCATATGAACTCTTTTGCTTAAATGGAAAAAAATATGGTGAAGCTTATGAAAGTGCTGCTGCCATCTTCAAGGGAATCCTACTTGATTTACTAATTGTAGCACAATGAGAAAAATTTATGCCACATAATATCTATAAAAGTAAAATTGTTCCCCATAATTAAATGTCCTCCCTAGATCCCAGAACTGAGATGCAGATCTTTCCAAAGGATGTTAATTGTATCACTCACTCTAACATATTAGTGCATTAGTGTTCAACCCTTTCTGAGGGAGAGTGGGCAAGGTTGACATGAAAAGGAATGCCTCTAGAAACAGAATCTCAGTCATGTTGATCCTTAGATAGAAATGATTTAGGGAGAGAAAAGCTTTTCCATCATATCTCAAATCATACCATATATGTAGTCACCTTCTACCATCTGAAAGGCCAACTTAGATCATCCCAGACATCATGCAGAAAGGCAAGACAAGATCATCAGCAATGAAGTCTTAGAAAGTCTACCAGCATGGAAGTGATTCCCGCTACAGCACAGCTCCATTCATCTGGATAAGCCCAGAGGATGGATGGCAGCTCTATGGCAGACTGAGTATAGACAGGGGTCAGGGGAAAGAAGCAGTATAGTGACATATTAAAACACAACTTCAATAATGTCACACCTCCATGAAGTGTTGGAAGCTGTAGCAGCAACATACAGAATGGGTTGGTTTAAATCAATCCCAGAGAGGATGTATCTTTTCCTGTAAGTAGAGCCTGAAACCCAAGCAAAGAGGCCAAACAGTAACAGTAAAGACTGTCCAGATAGGAGCTACAGTTACAAAGCAAAGAGAGTCAAGCAGCTTACTCAGGTATTATATAATAATAAAGCCACAGTCCCATGTTTTTTGGTTGTTCAGTTATAAATACTAAGAAGCGCAAACACACACAGACTGCCCAACAGGCACTTTTTTCTTTTTTGCTTTTGCTTTTTTTTTTTAATGTCTGCTGTTAATAAAATATTTTTACAGAGACCAAAAATTCAGAATAGTGCAAAACATCTCAACACCATGCATTCATGACCACTTCTCGTTGATTTTAAACATTTGTTCCAAGTGACATATTTACAGAGAAATGGGGGCATCTGTGCAGATGCCGGACCAATGGGATGGAATTAAAACAGACAAATAAACAGCGTCTTGAGTTCACATTTGCAATCACATGCTAAGAGAAGTTGTGTGGAGGAAGAACCTCCCTGGACTGTGTGGTCAGGTTTGGGTGGGGTCTTAGGGGGCCAGGATCAGGGTTGGGGTCTGAATCCCCCTGGCTGTGTGGCCAGGGATGCATAGGGACCCTCTGCCTGTGACCTGTGCCTGGAGAGAGCCACTATGGCTGGGTGGGGGGCAGGGGAAGGTGGAGGGGGTCTTACCTGACACCATCAACTTGATTTGCCTCTTTAAAAAAAATAAAAGGCAAAGAGAATAGCAACATGTGTCAGTGAAAACAACTTTGGTCCTTGACAATTCTTAGGAAAGGATCAGGGGAAAGCAGGGGCCATGATGTGGACCAGCCCCGCAGTGAGCTCCCCCATTCTCTGCCTGTGCAGCAGATTTGGGGCAACTCCGGACTGTCTCCACTCTGCCTCGTGCCTCAGTGTTCCCACCTGTAAGATGGACAGTGCTGGGGGGTGTGGGGCAGAAAGGTCTCCAAGGTCCCAGCCGAGAAAGGTCCCATGGATTTCTAGTTGGCTAATATTCTTTTTTTTTCTTTTTTGCATAACAGGCACATTTTAAATACACAGGGCTACAGAATTATAGAATAAACTTTTCTGCCTCTGAGGTCCCAGTACCTTTACAAACATGATCCTTTAAAAACAGAGTTCACATTTCTTTCTCAGTTCATGACCTTTTAAAGACTTCTGAACATCTCCTTTTTGCATATAATGGTGTGAGATACCCTAAGCAACATCCATGAACCTGCTCAAAAACATCCCACTGGCATACCTTGGGTATTCCAGGGATGAATGTATCTGAAAGATGAGTGTATCTTTTAGTGCCTGCTGTCTAGCAAAATGTCACACCACTCGGCACAGACAGATGGGAACAATGAATTTGTCCTAAGTTAAGGAACTGTGAACTGATCTGTTGGAGTTTGAACAGGCCAACAAATTCCCCAGAGGGACTCAGAATTAATTCTCCCCATAAGAACCACACTGAACTAGATTCTCCCAACATATTAACAACTATGTCTTGTATATGTCGATATTTTCAAAATCCCTAACTTGCCCTGGGAATGAAAGGAAAATGAAAAATGGAAGTTTCTGGCTTTCTAGTTAACTATCTCCACATCAATATTACTGAGACAAAGATGGGGGAAAAGTAGAAAATAGTACAAAAATAAGAATTGGTTTTAAAAAGACACTATGATCTTACGGTCCTACCCATGTACATGATGACACTTAATGGGATGTTACAACAAGTCCTGCCAAAGCCAGATGATTGCAAATGTCACATTTCTCACTCACAGTGTAAGTTGGTAAAAGGGCTGATAAGAGAGGTGGTAGCAGGATGACCTGAAGGGAAGAGTAGGGCTTCAGCTGCTGGAGGATGGAGAGACATGAGTACAGCCATTGCTTGTTGACTATTTGAAGTGCCTCTTCACCATCCAACCATTCATGTGAACAAATGCAGACAACTGACAAACAACTGAAGGACAGTGTAATGGTGAAGAAGTATAAAGATAAGCAAGGATGCAAAAGAAATCGGATAAGTGGAATTAAATAAGATCTCATCGAAGCTTCTGGACAGTGAGAAGGATCTGGATGCCCACACTTAGGTTAGCTTCCGGTCAAGTCTGACTAATATCCTGGCTTCGTTCAATATGGCCATAATAAAACATCTTAGAAAGTTAGCACCTATACCTCATTCTAGGCAAGCTTGGATGGTTGACACAACATGGAGGATAACAAAATCTAATGATCACCAAAATATTAGTACCAAGTTCATTTGTTTATTCACAAAATATTATCTAAGCACCTATCATGTGCCAGTTATTAACTTAGGCTCTAATGATACAGTAGCAAACAAGACAAAGACATCTCTCCCTCATGCAATACACCCTGTTCAGAAAGATAAATAATACAAATAATATATGAGGAAGTGATGACTGCAAAGAAAAAAATGAAGCAGGATAAGGGAATAGAATGTAAGAGGGTGCTACCCGGGCTAGGATAGTCAGAAGACTTCTCTGAGGAGTTCATCTTGAACAGAAGTGAGTAAAAATAAGAATGAACCAGATGCAAATGTTTAGCTGGACATCACTCCAGACAGAGGAACAACAAGGGCAAAGGATCTGATGTGGCTGTACACTTGGCTTATTCTAAAACCATCAAGGAGTCTGGAGAACTATGTGAGAGGGAGATGAGTGGGAGAAGATTAATTCAGGAAGTCAGCCAGGGCCAAGAGCTTGGAGGTTCTTCTTGGCCCTTCCAGGACATTTGGTTCTATTCTAGAAGTAGCAGAAAGCAGGAGGAGGGTCAAAAATGGTGGTAGGATCTTATTAACCTTGAGAGGATTAGTGAGGTACCAGAAGTAATTTGAATAACATAAAGTTTTTTACATTATCGTTAAAATATCAAGTCCTTACAGTGCATATTAATTAATTACAATCCATTTTGTTTTAAATATATTTAAGGAGGCTAGCAACAACTTTGTGGGCTTCATTTTAGTAACACTGGCAGTTAGAACAGCTAAAATGCAGGCTCTGAGTGGATTTTAATGGAGAGTAAGAGGTTCATGCAGTAGAAATTTACACGGATGATGAGAAAAGCACAGATAGCTTCAGGCAGAAGTGGCTGTGGTGACACTAGCCAGAGTATGCACTGTGTACCTGGTACCTGAAGTGCCCATGAAAATTTGGGAGGACCAGCAATGAAGATGCCCTCTAAAAATTAAACTATTACATAAGCAAAGGTTCCCATTAAGAGGCAAAATGTCTTCTGGATCACAGCAATCTTCCTGTGAGAATTAACATATCTAAAGAAAGAAAATGACAATCTGAAGCAGAGACAGGTCAGCTATGGAACCAGAGACACAGGGAAGTCTCAGAGGCACATTCTGCTCCTGTCCAGGAAAGGGACATCCTGGCATTGTCAAGCTGCTCGGACTGTCTGTTCTTTCTGGCAGGTAGATGGAGATGGATGCATGCTGCCATTGGAGGCTGATGAGACTAAGCATTTGAAACAAGCATCCTGCTCACCAAGCAACCTTCTATTAATGTGGCTCCCTATGTAGCTTGCCTACAGGGCAGGAATTCACTGGTCAGACTGATGCAAATGTCTGGTCCAGTTAACCGTAATATTTTTCGCTGTAAATTAATACAGTGGCTTTCCCATTTATATGCTTCAGTCTTTTGTGAGTTCAGTACAAGTCATACCCTCTGAATAATCAGCTCTGGGCATTAACCAGATCAAATGCGGAGACCTGCATTGCTGAGGTCTGGGCTCCAGCTGTGATGAATTCACCCTGAAATGCTACCCTGCAAGGTCTCCTGGCAGCTGGCCTCCTCCTGGGACACACTGACCTTGCAGTACCTGACATCTGAAATGTCAACATATGCATTCCAACACGGGCTCTCCTGGGAACAGTCACTGCTGGGGCATTATGTTCAGGGAGTTGAAAGATGTGATTAATTGAATATTGAAGAAATGTCTCTACTGGCAGGAAAAGAATTTTAATGATGTATACTATGGACATACTCTTTAAATATGATAATAGCTAATATTTATTGATTTCTTGAGCACTAAGTGACAAACACTATTCTAAGCATTTCAAGTATGATTTAAGTACTATATTTATTCCCGTTTTAGGGACTGAAGAAACAGAAAGTAAGAATGATTAAGTCATTTGCTCTGGGTCATATCAGTAGTAAATGATGGACCAGTGATTTGAACTCAGACCTATTATCCCCAAAGTTAAAAGAATGTGCTCTGGAGTCAGACTTGCCCTGGCCGGAAACTTGGCTCCACCACTTAATACATTTTTGACCTTGGATAAAACACTAATCCCCCAAATCAGTTTTGTCTCTAAATGCCTAACACATAGGGTTATGATAAAGCACAAATGGAATCATAAAAATAAAGTACTTAGCAATGCAAAGTGCTTTGTGTGATGTATCTTGCACAGAGTGAGCTCAAGAAAAGTTATCTGTTAATGTAACAGAGTGTCCAAAATATTTAACATATTAAAAGTAATACTACAGGGCTTCCCTGGTGGCGCAGTGGTTGAGAGTCCGCCTGCCGATGCAGGGGACACGGGTTCGTGCCCCGGTCTGGGAAGATCCCACATGCCGCGGAGCGGCTGGGCCCGTGAGCCATGGCCGCTGAGCCTGTGCGTCCGGAGCCTGTGCTCCGCAACGGGAGAGGCCACAACAGTGAGAGGCCCGCGTAACGCAAAAAAAAAAAAAAAAAAAAAGTAATACTACGTACGCAGATCAGTGCTTGGGTCTAATTTTTTGTATCCTTCTCACTCGAGACAAACACTTCTGGTATTTCATGATATAATTTTGTTTATATTTAAGCCTCATTCTAAAAATTTGAATCAGCTTTCAAAAATACACATAAATACTCATAAATAGATCAAATACAAAAAAAAAAGAGTAGTGAAACACAACTAAGGGTTGTGTTATATGCATATATTTCTGTAACTTTGTTTGAACTGCACAGCTCATTTGGCTCTGAGCTCCTGAGAAGCCCAAGCCAATAGGGTAATGTGGTTAGTTTAAGGTTCACAGTGCCCATAAGATAAAAATAAACCTCTTTTTCCATGGTTCTGAGGACTGAGAGAATGTATCCACAAGGGTCCTCATACAGGTGGTACTCTGTAAGGGAGTCACATCATCAACCAACTAAGCCCTACAATGCTTATTATAATAAACCTCAGTAGCTTTAAAATCACAAATTTACATTTCAAGAATCTAAAATAATATTTTAAAAAATAATTTAAAAAAAATAAAGTGTCAGATTGAATGGATGGGTTTCCCTCTGGCTTGAAACTGGACTGCCTCACCATCCTGTGTCCTTGCCCACAAACTGTCTCATCCCTTTGTATCTGCTGCTTTCAGGTCACCCCCAAGTCTGTTGTAGTGTCCTGTCCTTGTACAGATTTCCCTCTGCAAGATGCCAGGCTGTACTTTCCCTCTCATCAGCTTTTATTCCAAAGACACTGTGCTTTTTTTTTCCCATTTCATTTTGGGTTATATTTTCCAATTCTCTGGCAATGCAGAGAAGAGGTCAAAGTCATCCATCTGGAACTAGGAGGGAAACAAAAAAAACAAAAAAAAAAACCTCCACCAAACAGCAAGCTTACTATTCCAAACAGTAAATGGCTGGGAGAGACCAAGTGCCTCTGGAACTTGAAAACCTGGCTTCAGACAATAAATCAAAAGCACTTAAGTTAGTTCCAAAGCACCTTGGGCTTTCCTACCTGACTGGCAAAATATTGAAATAAAAAATAAAAAGGGTAGCGATGAGGAATGGAAAAAGGCATACTCCCTAACGGACCGTAAAAACGACTGGAGCACGGTCTCCATCGTGTTCAGTGTCTGCTTACATAAGCCACCCAAACACATCCCGCATCAGTATCCATGCTGCACCTCCCTTGCTTGTGCCTCCAAGTCCATGGCCTTTTACGTCTTCCCCTTTTGTCTGTCTTAGCCCTTTGTATCAGGTCCACCTTCAGAGGTCACATATACACTGTCACTTGCTTTTGAAAACACTCATCCTAATCTCCACTTGCTTATTTTTTTTCTATCTGCAAAAGTCTGTGCCTGTTCGTAGCCCCGGAAAGACCAGAAGGGCCAGGGCCAGGCTAGCATGGAAAGGTCATTCTCATACTGTTTTCTGCACAGTCTCAAGTGGGGAGTCCCACAGTTTTCATAGAGGGAGCCTGTCTTTTTCCCTGACATTTCCAGATTTAACTCCCATAAAATAACTAAAACCCTGCCTTGGACATTTGAGAACAGCATGCTGCCTGATAGGTCTGATTCTGATTGCAAATCATATGTTCTGCTCAGCACTCAGCACGTGATTGATAATCTCCCAGTCGTGGTTTCCGCATCTCTGGCTGGGGAAAGCTAACTGAACTGCATCATGCTCTGCTTTCCCACAGCTTCCCCTCATCCTCTTCCGTCCAGCCACAGCACTCTATCCTGGGGAGAGTTCTTACCAGCTGAGTCGTGGCTTTCACCTTGACTGCTCATTTAAAGGGATGAGAGAAAGAAAATTAACTGCTTATTAATTGAATGCACCACTCCTTGTCGCTGGAGAAAAAGTAGGTAACAGCACGACTGGTGGCTAGAGATGATCACCTCGCCCCCTTTCCATGTTCACAAGCCCCTACAATTTTCTTTCTACACACGAGGTATCACTCACAGCCAGTGGAGAATAGATCCTGAAGTGTCTTGGCCAAAGTCCTCTCTCAAGAGCTCAATGAGTCCATGTTTAGGTTAAAAATAAGCCTGGTACAAGAATAGCAATATTGAAGGTGAAGATTTCTACTCTGACAAATGAACTTAGTCTCTAGTGACTGGGGAGGAATGAGGTTGTATAATTTTCCTAGCGCCCCCTAGAATAGAGTAAATACTGTATTCTTTGTCTTTCCAATGATAAAACTGCAGAAAAGGAAGTTGACCTGGCTTGCCTCAAGGTCATGGAAGTGTGCTGAAAGTTTACATAAACAAAACAAAACAAATAGTTTCCAGAGGCCCAGTCTGGCACAGGATCACTTGGCAACCCTGATCTCAGATGCAGTGCCCTCTGTCTAAGCCTTGGTGGGGAACATGTGCCTAAGACAGAGTTGAAATGGTGGTAGACGTGAAGTCCTGGCATTATGAACTCAGAGCTCTCGGTGTCTCCATCTGCCCCTGATTTAATGTGGATGGCAGTATCTCTGCCACTGACAAGGACAGCATTTCTTGTCGTGTCGTATACTAAGCTATTTCTGCCATGACATATATCAACTGGACCAGGATCCTGAGGATTTATTGGGAGTGTTAATAACTGCATGTGAGCGAGGTCCCGGCTCCTTGTCTGCAGCCCGGGGGGAGCCCTGCTAAACGGAGCCAATGTATATCCTCTTCTGGACAGGGAGCTCATATTTAACACATAGCTTTCTTTGTCTTCCCTGACTGCCCTCTGAAAAATTATGTTTTTAGTAAATAAATATTTAACAGATTTCTTCATGTCTGCATGTTCTGTTAGTTTGGCTGAATTCAATATCCAGTACTGTGAAAGCAAAATGTAACACAATTCTTTTGTAAAAACTAATGATATTGTTTTATGGGTCCTTTTTTATCTGTTTACCTGGGTTGTTTCTTAGAGTCACATCCCAATTTTGTTTTCAACATACAGATATCCATATTTTTTGGCATTTAAACATGTTTTAAAGAACATAAGTTTGAAGAGATAGGAAACACATTGATACTATCTGATACTGGGAAACCTAAGATCATAGGAATTCTTCTATTTCCATTTAGTATTCTCTTCTTTTGCTTCTTTGATTCCTTCCCTGAAGCTTGTTTTCCAAACTGTTAAGAAGACATAGCAAAATTGGATTTGCTCCATCTTATCCAAAATAAAATTGACTACAACTAACCTATTATGTATTAATTACATATAAGTAGAGAGCATCTACCCACTTGGTCGCCAAACCATTGCATATATCAAATTTAAGTGCCTCTGGGTTTTGTTATAAGCATTTTCAGAAGAAGCCAACTGTGGTTAAAATTCACAACCTGTAGATACTCTTTACATCAGATACTGCAATCGCCTGGAGATATTATTTTTATAGGCATTCATTTATTTCCAATTTTCACACCATTCTGGGAAACTTCTGTATGAAAGGCAAAAAGCAAAAATAAAATACATAGTGCCAGGTTATATTCTGATGTATATAAATAGATCTCTATCAGTGACATTTATTCCTGCTCCTCAATGTTTACAAATGGTAATATGCTCTTCTTTGTACTCTGATTTGGCTTTTGTTGTTGTTGTTGTTGTTGTTTTGCTGTGTATAATTATATTATTCCTGCCACACAGATGTGCTTCTTCTTTTTGGTACATTATATTTGTTTATATAATCTCCTATTAATTAGGTACATCTAAGAAAAGTAAGTTTATAACATATGTTACTAAACGGTGTGCCTTACAGTGGCTGAGAAGGAAATGAGATAGGGAAGGAAAAAAGAGACCATGAATTGAACGAAAGCAAAATATAAACATGCTTGCATTTAAAAATCAGGTAGCCTCATGTCACTACAGACCTGGAAGAAACTAATCTAAACATTTCCTTTTACAGATGAGGAAACTGAGTATCTGAGGGGTTTGCCTGATGTCTCAGAGAGAAAGGCACAACTGTACATAAAATCAACAGGCCAGTGTCATTTTCATGTTGCTGACTCAGGGTACCTGGACCGAAGGCAGCTACTCCTTTCAACCAAAGGTCTTCTAGCTCTGGTTCCATGATCCTGTGTTGCATTTAAAATGCAGATTAATCTCGTACTTTCAACGGTGCCCACCACTAAAAGGTACCTATAAGACTTCCTAAGACCCTCTGCCGCCTCCTTATGTCATTTCCCCCCTTGTATTTTCCTACTTAGCCATATGAAGACATAGATGTAGCACATAAAATGAGTGTGCAGTGACTGAATATCTAGAGAACACAGACACCTCATGCCTAATACAGTAGGCAATCAATTATGTCTTGAATTCTGAATGAATGTGCAAATAAATAAATCCGAGAGGATGTGAGATCTAAAGCTATATCCCAACAAGAGAAGAGACAATAAGGCATTTTTTATCTTACCCAAACACAGTCTATTTAGACAAACCTAACAAATAACTCAGGGGTCTCAGCTATACTTAGGAAGACAATTAGAGACTCAAAGAATAAAAATCTGTCCACACCACCCTAACCTCCCCTTGTACAACATATTTGTCTTAAACTTTAAACACCATGTAGAAGCAAAGAAAGGAGTGAATTTATATAGGCCTTTAGAAAGCAGTTCAAAACAGACCACAGAGAGATCACAAAGCCATCATCTGCTAGTGTTGGAATGTCTGGATGTCTGTGATGAATGCATTTGCAAATATTGCTGTGAAGTAATTTCCTTCCATTTCTGGAGTACTCCAGATAAATCAGATTCCCCTCTAATCACATCTGCTGCCTGTGTATGAGAAAAGAGACTTTGTCTGCATGACACATAATATGTACTTGGAGGGTAGAGGGCAAAGAAGCTTAGTGGAAAGCTACCACATATAATCATAATGGGGTAGAGCAAAACCAAATAAAAAGTCACAGGATGCTTCTCAAGCAGAGACTATGCAAAAATGGCATCCCAGGCATTGCCGTGAGAATATTACAGGGCACGCGTAATTCACCTGTCAGATGTAAAGAAGACCGTTCACAAATGGGGCACCATGTTGAGAACTGGATAACCTAGGTTGAGTACTTTAAATAAACAAATCAGATTCACCATGCTATTAACCCAATATATCCACCAATAGAATCAGAAAAGAAATAAAGTATTAAGATAGAAGAAAATTTTAACTGAAATGCAATTAATAAAGTGGCTACATATAGTTCTAGCCTATGTCAGAATCAGAGGTGGTTCCAACAATTTAAAATAGTATCTAGTCATAGAGTGTGAGAGTATTCAAAAAAGAGATATTAAATATAGTGGCCCCTCATGTATTCAAAGGTTCCTTCCTGGTAACCTGCTGATAGCAGATGCTGTTGGTGAACTGCCCAAATTCACTTGGGAGATTCCATTTCAGAAAATGTTCACCATGTCCTACTGCAAGCCCATGTGACTCTCCACTGGAGGGCTTTCTCTTGGCATTTATAGGGCAGGCTGGAAGTACTGGGAAATTAACATCCCTAGGAACAGCTCTCAGCTAATGACAGATGGAAGTGGGAGGACAAATCTCCAGCTTCCTTGCCTTTATCTTTTTTTAAAATTTTTATTGGAGTATAGTTGATTTAAAATGTTGTGTTAGTTTCTGCTGTACAGCAAAGTGAATCAGTTATACATATACATATATCCACTCCTTTTTAGATTCTTTTCCCATATAGGTCATTACAGAGTATTGAGTAGAGTTCCCTGTGCTATACAGTAGTTCCTTATTAGTTATCTATGTTATGTATAGGTGGGAAGGCTCTGAGACTTGTTCCTCACAGTGTCCCAACATTTCCCAGTGAGGCTGAGCCCTAGGAGTACATAACACACCCTTTATTGCTTCCCTGCATTCTTGGTCATACTTCCACATTCCATTACCCATTTTTCCTGAGATTATTTCCCAAATAAACTACCTGCACTCACCTCTTGTTTGGAGTCCACTTTAGGAGAAACACAACTTAAGGCATGACCTATTCAAAACTATACCAAGAATAGGAAATTCAGTCACAAAAATAGGTCCAAACAGAGGTTATAAATCCCATGTGTCAAAATGCATGTATTTTACTTACAATGAGAATAGCAAGAAGTAGTAGGAACATTAAGGAAAGAGGCCGAAAACTACCAAAAAGATGTGATAACTTCAGAAGCATTCAGAGTAGGGACAATCAGGCTTCAATAACCTAGTAAAACCTGAAGGCATTAGTACAGTATCTCAGAGTACTGTCCCTGTTTATACTGATGGTCTGGGTCATTAATCATTAAAAAGTTGAACAGCAATTGGTGTGCTCTATCTAAGAATGCAGGGGATACACAGAATAATTTGTAAAAATTTATGTTAAGAATTGTTAAAAATAGTTATTTATAAAGTAAACTTCAATTACATGGAAAATGTATTAATACAGAATATACCACTATCCTGGGACTGCAGAAAAAAGTAGATGACATAATACACGTGTGGTATAACTTACTTGAGTTAACAGTTCAGCAAAGTTAATTCATGCTGACACTCTACCTGGAAAATAGAGAGTTATCACTGAGATGAGAAACTTGAGGCATAGAGGAAGTAACCCAGAGTTAGGAAGAATATTCGTCTAATATTTGACCTGAGAACATACTGAGCTAATTTTTCATAATTTCTTAAAATCACATCTCTTTCATTTTAGAATAATTCTGTGCTCACAGCTTTTATTTTATATGGGCTGAATTTTATTCATACATAAGTAGAGGAAACTTAAGTAGTAAGAGTTAATGTCATAAAAGGACCCAGGCCATAAAACTATCTCCCCATTGATCAATAGTTGACTCTTTGAAATCTGCCTCTAGCAGCCTGGATCTTTGGTTTAATCACTGTTGTGTTTCATCTTATGAGATGAAATGACACCTAACGGGAGTATCACTTCAGGTCACTCACACCTTACTGTGAATAAATAATATTGAAAGCTTGGCTTAGTGACAAAAAGGACCTCCAAATAAAGAAATTAGGGATACAACAAAATAGTGATATGATGATGGGAATATTCTTTAAAGCCATTTTTTAAAATAGTTTCTTTACAAAAGCAGCCTAAAATCATATTAGGCTATACAATTCTGGCTAAAAATCAGAAGTATAGATGCAAAGACGCTTTTCATTAAAATAAAATGCTAAATATTTAAACAAGCATAGCCTGAAAAGAGTCTAACAAATTGTTATCTGCCCATTTCTGTGAAGAGAAATACTGTGATTCCATATATACATAGTTATGTGTCTCCATCTCCATTTCATTCCATTTCTATGTCTTTGTCCAGTTTCCCACTCTCAATACCTATATTCTGGAAATTATTCTACACTCAGAGCTTGTCCTCCAATAGCTGACCTTATTCCTTCTGTGACTATGACCTCTACACAGAGGAAAATCCCTGATGCACTACACATGACTGGCCTAGGCAAGCAGATGGCCTGGAATATTACCAATAGCCGAGTACAGCAAAAGAAAGCACCAAAGGGGAAACCACTCCAGTAAAATCAAGTGGTGCAGGCACTGAGATCAAGATGGAAAGCAAATTTCAGGTGTCCATCCTTACATTCATTTTTGTTGTGTTAAGTCAGACGTGCCTGATGCAATTTACATTTTCTGGGGATAGAGCATTAAAACCAATCAACTCAAGCATTTTTTAAGTATTTACTCTCTAACAAACCCTACGTCAGGCAGAGGACAGAGCAACGAACAGGTCACAATCTCCGCCTCTAAAATGTAAGGATCCCCTCATACAACATTGTGAAACCAGAAGGCAGCAGCCAGTCCTGTGTGCTGTGGGCAGCAATGTTACCTGAGTAAGGGAAGCTCCTTTGGAGTTCACCCTGTACTTTCCGACTGCCATGCTAGTGATTGGAACTGCCAGTCAGTCAGAGTGCTTTCTGACTTGTTTCCATAAAATCTGACCTAAAACACTGGAAATCCTGCCAATAACTCACTGAGGAGGAAAAAAAATGCAAGACCTGTCTCTGCTCCTTTTAATTAGCTCGTAAATCTGGCAACCAGAAACCCTGAAATGGAGAAGACAAAATAAAGTCTTACTTAAAATACTGTGGGGGGCTAAGTCGGGAACACTGGCCAGCCCCCTGTTGGGACAGGGGAGGTCACTGGGGTGAACTGTAAGGAAGCAGCAGCTCAACTCGAGGTTCCCATTTAAATTCCCGTGTGCATCTCCCATCACCCTGCACTGATCTGCATTGAGGCCAAAGGCCCCAGAATGGGCAGCCTGACAGAACAGTCTGACCACCAGTGGTCATCTTGGCAGTTGTTTCTTCTTCAGGTGTGACAAACAAAACTCTTGAGAGGCTTTGGCAGGTTGCCAGAAGGTCTACTGTGTGTACATTGAAGAGAATGACAGAGACTCCAGGAACACGTCAGGAGAGCACATTTTCCTCACACTCTGGTTTTTATCTGTAATTTTTATTCATCCAAAATTCTCTCCTTTGTCAAAGAAATGAATGGATTGTATATTGCAGAATGTCCCCTTTACAGGTTCAGACTCTTGTTCCCCTTTTCAATCTGCCTACTCATTACCAGCCCTAAGACGAAAAGCCTTCCTTAAAAACTCAAACACAGATGGGGCATGGGGGCTTCTTTTTTCTCACACCCATAATTCAAAGGCTTGGGAAGAAAAGGCATTAGGGTTTCTTTCTTTTTTTTTTTTTGTGGTACGT
>NC_041214.2:96259523-96265003 GCF_002837175.3 Physeter macrocephalus | reverse complement strand
CAGCGGCCATGGCTCACGGGCCCAGCCGCTCCGCGGCATGTGGGATCTTCCCGGACCGGGGCACGAACCCGTGTCCCCTGCATCGGCAGGCGGACTCTCAACCACTGCACCACCAGGGAAGCCCCCGGATTTCTTTTTTAATCCTCATAGCTAGCCTTGAAATTATACAAGCCCACCTACTGTGCTAGATGTGAATGAGAACATCAGTACATACATGATACTTTTTACCTCATAGAGGATGTTTTAAAGTTGGAAGACAAAATAGAAGTATTAACAAAAATAAAGAGTGAGGCAAGATCTCAGTAGCAAGATTAGAAAGCTCCACACCCACATACACATACGGTGGAAATAGTGTAGCAGTGCGGTGGCCATTCACAGGATACTGCAGTAACTTGAAGGTTTTATAATACTGAGCTGGGCTTTCAGGAAGAGGGAATGATAGATTAAGCAGTGAAGATATAAAAGGCATTTCAGGTGGGTTGAGTTTAGTGAATAAAATCCAAATAGGCGTGTCTGAGGCTATTCAAAAAATAGGCAGGGAATTTTAGATAGGTTTTTTTTTTTTTTAATTTCTTAAAATCTTGTCATTTTTCCCGAGAGATTTGACTTATTGCCTAGTCCTCTCCACCAGAACATCCAGGCGGGGCTGTCACTGATTCTGCCCTCCCTCTCCACTTCCTCCACTTTGGACACAACTGCCTGGGTGTTCCCTGGGTGACAGAAAAGATGGCTGAGACGTCACCCATGACAGGCCTAAATAGCTAGTTTCGGACATCAGTCGCTAATACTGATCTCGGTGGCCCGAAGTTTGATTGCGTGGATGATTAATGGGATTTTCATGACAGTTTTGTAGCATGTTTCCTCTTCTTTTTTCTTTCACTTTAATAAAAATGGGATTACCTTATTCTTATCATGCTGGCTCTGAAGAGGTAGTCAAGTTGACAAAAAAAAAAGAAAAAAAAGAAAAGTATCTTGAGAAGGGGGAGGGCAGAATAGCTTGAGTCAGCTTCATTTTTTTTTATGGTGCCAAAGTACAGAGACTCCTGTTGCTTTGTCTGACTACGGCCTTTAATTTTCTGCCTGTATTTGGATGCCGAATGCCTCTGTGCATCAGCCTTCCTGTCTATGAAATAAGGCTAATAATACAGATGTAGCCCAGAGCAAAGCCGTAAGGATTAATTAATAAAACATGACTGTTAAACCCACTGCAAACATGAAGCATGGTCTGAAGCTACTTGGTTAGAAAGTAATAAAGTGAAGCCTTGAAAAGAACAGGGTGGGGCTGCAGCAGTCTCAGTGCCCCACCATCTCCCATACCGGTATCCAGGTTAGTGCCGCCTGCTTTGTGCCCTCACCATGGAAATCTTCCCCAAATCCCAGACCAAGAGTGCCTCCCTGAGAGGTTCAATACCCTCACATGCTTGCCTAGTCTTCCACCTGTACCTGCTGTTCCTCTGTACGCTGGCTCATCTCAGCTGCTAGATTTTGATTCCACCTTTCTCACAATGATATCTCTCAATTGTCTCAGCAGAAAAAAAAAAAAAAAAAAAAAGTTCTTTCTACAGTAGAAAGAATTCCCCAATCATGCTCTTCACCCAGTAGAGTGGCAGGCCTTGATGCTGCATCTCCCTCACTTCCTTTGTGTCTCTCTGTCTCTCTGTCTCTCTCTCACACACACACATGCATGTGGTGAGATTACACTGATTAACTGGGTACTACGTGAGAGGAGAGAATACCTTCTCCAGGAAGTGAATTCTGAAATACTCACTAATTTGGCTCAATTCAAAAATTCAATTTAATTGAAACAAGTATTTATCATGTATGTTTTTCTGAAAAGCATTGTGCTAGCCATAGTGTAGAACAAGGCAACAAGCCCATTCCCTTGCCCTCAAGAGGCAGAGAGAGATGAGTAAAATAACATAAGCAGAGTTATGGTGATTTATAAGAGATATAAGCAAAGGGAGAGAAAGATAGATTTCAGCCTGATAAAAGGAAGGATAGATGGAAAGAACAGACAGAAAGAAGACTTACATCTATAGAGGGACTGACATATTCCCATCAGGACTCTAAATGCTTCCATATAAGTTACTGAGGTTAAACTTTCAGACCATTCTATGGAATAGTATTATTTTTCCAGTGTTAAAACTGGCAATCAAGAAAGTAACTTTCCCAATTTGTTAGTGTTAGTGGTATAGCATAAAGTCAAGAGCACACTCACAATACAAAATCTGGGATTCTGTTGGTAGTTCCAAACATACCACTACTCGTAGCTATGCAAGAAATACCACATTATACAAGTTACAATATAGAGTATAAATTGAATACCTTTAAACTGCCAGCATTATGTTAACCCGTGGAGTTGCACAGTCACTAAATGGCTTCTTGGAAACATGGTGTAAGAAAAGTATGACATGAAGCAGGATCACGACTTTTCTAATACATATCAGAACAAGTAGTTTAGTATGACAGCATTCATGGACCAACAATAAAGGCAAGTGGCAAAGGCTCATTGAAAAACCTTGACCCATCACTGAAAACCATTTTCAACAGCTAAATGTCATGGAACACAACTTTTAAAAGGACGTAAAACTAGAATGTATTACAGGAATAAGTACAATATACACAACTTATAAGGTAGGATTCAATGTTAAAGACGATCTGTCTTAGCTAAGATATAAGGTCAAGGTGTTAATGTCTATTTTTAATACTATTTAATTAGCTTAATTGCCCATTAAATATCAAATCAGCAGCCTACTATTTCAGAGCAGACCGGGCATCTGACATTCTTAGCAGCTGTGGTTTTCCCTAAAGGCTTAATGGGTTTGTGTAATATTTGTACAAAGTAATATTATCATAAATGTTTTCTAACTATTTCTTGGGATTAATGGAAGCATGTTGTATTATTGATGGATTAAGTACAGTATTTATAAAACAGTGATAGGATTAAAGAGAAATAAATATGTATATCTTTCTGCATGTGTAAATAATAAATATTAATTCCCATCATCAATTTTGTGCAAAGTGGTTTAGCACATATTAATAATTACTAAATAGTTCAGTTATCTGTTGTAGATTTGAGGTATGGATATAGGGTTTGTTTATCTGCAAGCTGAAGGACTTGGGTAAAGTCCTTGAGGACTGCAGGAAGGGCAAGGATCTGGAAAATGGACTCAAGAAATAATGAAAGGGTGCTGGATTTTCAGAAAATAAACAAAATGTACCCAATAGGCTTTCAAGAGGAAGGAACTTGATAAACTTCTATCAAAAAAAAAAATAAAGAACTTCTATCAAGAAAAACATAAGACAAAGTCCCATGGGGTATCATAAATCCACACAGCAAATATTCATGTGTATACAGTTGTTGGTTTAAATACATGTGTATTATTTACACTACAGTGGCTCTTTAGCACCATTCCTTTGATTTTTGACTTGTGTATTCATGATTTCTTCTCTGTCCCATTTGGTTGTATAAGCTCCCGGCAGACAACAATAAAGCATCTATGTGACAAACTGTAAAGCAACCAGGATTGGAAGATAGAAGACATAGCTTGCAATTCAGACCGCAACGTACTGGCTGAGAGATGTTAGGAGATAGTAATGGTGTGCAACACTAGCTCATTCTCTTGCCATCATTTTCAATAACTAGGTCAATCCTTTACTGCAACCAAGGACTTGGTTTTGATGTAAATGCAAAGCAATTTCCCCTCCAGAACTGAAAAGTACAGTACATTTTAAGGCTAAGATATGAACCATTCAAGAGACATGTTTGCTGATGACGTTTTAAAGAAATTACATCAGTGATCTGATGGAAGTCACTTAGGCAAATAGATTCATAAGAGACTACTGAAGTCATGATACAGTTTTAAATCGCAATGCCACCTTTGGTAGGTGCAGTAAGTTTTTCCTTTGGATTAATTTTTTCTAAGTTAAGAGATAATGGTTCAGGAATTGAAAAATAGGAAAGCTCTCGTCTTTCTAGTCTATGAAAAAACAGGAGTCTGAGTAGCAAAACCTTCTGAATTTCTCATTTGATTAACTTCATCAATTTAATTTCTGTTTTTTGGGTTTTGTTTTTTTTTTGCGGTACGCGGGCCTCTCACTGTTGTGGCCTCTCCTGTTGCGGAGCACAGGCTCCGGACGCGCAGGCTCAGCGGCCATGGCTCACGGGCCCAGCCGCTCCGCGGCATGTGGGATCTTGCGGCATGTGGGATCTTCCCGGACCGGGGCACGAACCCGTGTCCCCTGCATCGGCAGGCGGACTCTCAACCACTGCGCCACCAGGGAAGCCCCGAATTTCTGTTTCAAATAAGCCTGTTTCTAATACACTATTCCCTCTTCCTATGGGCAAAGTTATTGTCAATAACCCTCTTGGCTCATTATCCTAGTCCTAAAAGGTTTGATAAGAATGGAATAACATCAGATAAGGAGACATCATTTACAAAATTATATTATAAAGTCTTAGTCTCAGTATCCAGGTTGATTTTTACCAGAAAGTAATCTAGACAGTATGGACTTTTCAGAAGTTTGCCAGGGTGACAGGTGGCTGTGTAATGACATGCACAGATGTCTTTGAATACAGGAGGCATCTCTGGGTCACCCCAGATGTCTGAGCCTTCACCCCAAGCACCCCTAAGTTACAAGCAACCTTTCCAAATCTTCACCTGTCCCAGAGGATCCAGAATGCCCATGACCCCAAGTTGCTAAAGTGTCTGTTCTTATTGTATTGAACCAGCGCTAACGTCACAAAAACTATTATGTTGCCAGAACAACATGAAAATAAATACTGTTTCTTAAGGTAAGTGAATTTATAAAAACCTGTCCAAGCAAGAAATGACCATGTAGTATATTCTTTGAATCACTGAGGCTTTTCACTGTTTCTGGGAAGTAAGGTTAGTGTCATGTTTCTCTGAGCAATTTTAGGCCCTGTATATATTTCCAATCTAATTCAGTCCACAAGTTATTTCTAATTAGCTTATTTGTGTTCCATGGTCACTCAAATTGAGAATAAAGGCACTATCTGAGCACCTAAGATTCCTGGTTAACTGGTACCCAAGAAATAGGAGTGATGAAAACAGGTACAAATCAAGTTCAAGAGGCAGAAAGTAGAGCAATCTGGGCTACAGAAGATAGTCAGATGATCTATGTGTAGGTTGCCTTTTTGAAACTTTATTCTTCACCACAGTCAGATTTAATCATGATTGGTCAAACTTAGGAAATGAGAGTTAGGCCGAATCATCTATAGGCCAGGTCACTTACTAACCAAGTTTAATTAAATCTTAGCTGTCTGAGAGTGCATGTTATCTTAAAAGAGGTTATTAGAAAAGGAATATAATCCTATAAATAAATTACTATAAAGATTGGTAGGGCTTCCCTGGTGGCGCAGTGGTTGAGAGTCCGCCTGCCGATGCAGGGGATACGGGTTCGTGCCCCGGTCCGGGAAGATCCCACATGCCGCGGAGCGGCTGGGCCCGTGAGCCATG
>NC_041214.2:96200266-96259209 GCF_002837175.3 Physeter macrocephalus | reverse complement strand
AACAGTGAGAGGCCCGCGTACTGCAAAAAAAAAAAAAAAAAAAAAAGATTGGTAAATAACTGTATAATATACTGTTATATTAAAATATAGCTGAGAACAGTGGTTCTCTAAGTATGGTCCTCAAACCAACAGCACCAGCATCACAAGGGAACTTGATAGAAATGAAAATACTTGGACTCTGTCTCACACTTCTTTGATCCAAAACACTACGGGTGGAACCCAGCAACCTACCTTTGATGAGGAGCATTGCAGAGAAAGTTATGTCCCTAAATTCTAATCAGAGGCATATTTATCCCAGGCTATTTCCATATAGAAATTAATTTAACCTATAGTTCATTGGAAAATTAAGCTAACTCTAATATTCTAGTCCTTGATCATACCTATTGATTAAAATATTATAGTTATTTTCTCTACTACAATATTTAGAAACTTTTTGATATTAATATTTAGAATATCATCTGACTTGGAATCAGTGGTTTGTGATTACAATAATAGAAAAATATTTTAAATAGCAAGAACATAAGACAGGTGTTTTAATGTTTTTATGTACCTAAGCCACAACCAGCATATTGATTTTTATTAATACATATCTGTCAGGTTTTATATCAAAATAAAAGATAATGTCAAAATTGTGCAATATCAGATTAACTATTCAGGGAATACTTAGGGTCTGGTATGACTTGAGAATAGAATATGAAATCTTTGTTTTTAGAAGTCTCCTGTGGAGTTGAGGTGGAGAACTGCAGGGCAGGATAATATTCTCACTTCTCTTGGGGGTTTAAATTCTTCTGAGAAGCTGAAAGCTGTGTAGAGACCTCCTGATGCTTCTGTCTTCCCTCCATCTTTCTCTTCTAATTGCCCTTGGCCAAGCCCATAACCACCGGGGCATAAAAAAAATTCCCACCCCCTCCTAGAATGAATGGTTTCTAAGTTGTAGATAACTGTGTTCTGAATTTCACAGTGCTGGAGCAGAAAATTGCAGAAGGTGGAAAGTGAAGGATGAAAAGGACTCATTCAGAGGCAGACAGCTGGTAAAAAGCAGAGATGAAACAGAGACAAGCTAGTCAGACTAGGGAGTGAAGAAAGTAGAGAATTAGGCAAGCAGTAACAAGGGAGTCAGAGTTGGTCAGGTAGGTCAGTAGCCAAGGGAAACGAAAAATGGGAAGGTCAAGGAGTGATTAGGGAGGGAGGAAACTACACCACTTCCTTTAAATCCCATCACAAGCTCTGTTCTCATGATTCTAAGTTAGGTCAGTTACAAGACACTGGCAAGTTAATGAATATATACTTTAATTCATGTACTAAACTTTATGATTCACCATACTACATGGTATGCAGTGCCTGGCTACTTTATACCCTCCTGTAGAATACAATGTTTACCTTGAAGTACTTCATTTTGATCAGATCACCACCCTTCTTCCTATTCAGGAAGCAAATACAAGATGTCAGCTCACAAATTTGCCCAGAGGAAAAGCCACATTGGTTTTCTTTCTACCAGGTTATCAGTTGCAAGAGCGAGAAATCTTAATGGCATGGTCTGTCCTTCCTTACTCTGCGCATCCTGGACACCATGGAAGGAGTCCAGGCCATCAGGGCTGACCCTTCTCAGCCCTCAGTCAAAAGCATATAGACAAATGATAAGTGATAGATCAGATATCAAATGGCCAATCTTATCTAACTATCTTAATAACTAAAACAAGAGGCATTTAGTTCTTTTAGTCAGTAAGACCACAAAATCAGATCATTCATTCTGGAAGTGATGGATGGGCTCTATGATTCCCTAACTCAGTTTAAAAACAAGTAGTAGGAAACACATAACATAAAATGTACCATATTAACCATTTTTAAAGGTACAGTTAAATATTTAAAAACATTTTTTAAACCCAAATAGTTACAACATGTAGACATAAGCCAGTCCTAGATCATTAAAGTTGAAACCAGCCTCAGATACGACCCTTACAGTCCTTACGGGTCCAGATCCAGGCATGGAAAAAGATCCAGAAATGTTAAATGCTTTGCCCAAAGGTCACACAAACAGGGACAAAAATCGAAACTAGACCCAAGGCTCCTCATTCGCAGGCCAGTCCTCTTTCGTTTTTAGTCAACCTGAGTCAGGACAGCACAAAATGAAGCAACATGGCAATTATCTGATAAATTTAATGGATGTGTATGGACAAACAGGGATAATTATGGCCAGGAAATCCAATTTAGGTCCTCAATTACCTAGATTGACTGTCTACATTGACTAAATAAAGCTGGATAATGGCCAAAAATGTACTCTACATTGTGCTGTGTACCCACAGCCTGAGAAGCACTTCATTGTGTTTGTGAGATTAATAGGAACACACACACCACTGAGCTAACTATAACGTACAAATGGGAATGGATGCATCTTCCATCAATGAACAGATCTGAAAGTTAACCCAATTTCTTTTATTGGTAGGTTGAGTGAAAATGCTATAAGAACTAAATGCATACACATTATAGAATTTCTCTAAAGAAAGCAATCACGCTGCCTCTGTCCAGATCCTTTGCTTCATCAAGATTATTATTCCTCCAAATGAATCAACTATAACTAGGTCCAAGTTGTAAGATGAAAGACTACAAAAGCCTCAATAAATCTAGGTCATTCTTGACTTCATTCTAAAAAGTATATAGGTCCCCGTTTTAAACTTAAGATAAACGTCACACTTAGGATGTTTGGTCATGGATGGGAAGCATTTGAGGAAAGGGGCTTTCAATCAATGCCTGTAAAAACTTTCCTGCAAGATGGCATGTTTTAGAATAAGAATTCTGCCATTCAAATACAGAGTGATTTATTTGCCTGTGCAAAGTCAACAAGAAAAAATACATTACAAAAGTAAGATGTTTCTCTCTGATTTTAAAAATAAATAGGTTTAGAACTTTTTGTGCCGACATCAGGAACACAAATGACTGTGCATCATGATTAGAGGCTGAGAAGATAAGCCGGGGGAAAGATGAATCAAAAAGCAAGATACAATTTGGTGCAGTGCAAATGCTATTGGATTGGGAATCACGAAACTGGGTTTTACTTCTCCATTTGGCAGGAACCAGCTAGGTTATATTAGACAATTCACCTTCTCTCTGGACTTTAGTTCCCTTGTCTCTAAAATGAGAAGGTTGACTGGATGAGTTTCCAGTTTTACCTCTCTGTGACTTTAAACCAGGGATTAGCAAATTAAGGATGATGGGCCAAATATAGACCACCACCTGTTTTTGTAAATAAAGTTTGATTAGAACACAGCCATGCTCCTTCATTTACATATTGCCTATGGCAGCTTTCATGCTACAAAAGCAGAGCTGGATAATTGCAACAGAGATGGTATGGCCCACAAGCCCAAAATACTTAACTAATCTGGCCCTTTACATAAAGTTTGCTGATCCTTGCTCTAAGCCATTGATGGTGTTTCTGTCAAAAGAGGATACCTTGGCATCACTGCTAAACCAAATCCATATTTTAATGGATTGTACCAATTTATGGGATGGATTTTCATTCATCTTCTGCCTAAGGCCATATTGAGTAACACATCTTTTTTTTTAAGATTTATTTTATTATTTATTGATTGATTTTATTTATTTTTGGCTGGGTCGGGTCTTAGTTGCAACATGCGGGGTCTTTGTTGAGGCATGCAGGATCTTTTGTTGCTGCACTCATGCTCTTCATTGCGGTGCACGGGCTTCTCTCTAGTTGTGGCGTGCGGGTTCCAGAGCATTTGGGCTCTGTAGTCTGCAGCACACAGGCTCTAGCTGAGGCGCGCAAGCTCAGAAGTTGTGGCACGCGGGCTTAGTTGCCCCGCAGCGTGTGGGATCTTAGTCCCCTGACCAGGGATCGAACCCCGGTCCCCTGCATTGCAAGGTGGATTCTTTACCACTGGACCACCAGGGAAGTCCCTGAGTAACACATCTTGTGTGATGATATTCTGTTGCCCTTTTACAGTCTGGCCATTGGATACACTGGTCCTTCACTATAACTTCAATACCTAAGTGACAATTAATAGGGGCATTGTCTGAAGGCTTTGATATCGGTAGGGTTGATGTAGGTGATTAAAATTTTATTCAAAACTGTCCAGTTCCCCGGTTCCAGGGTCAGGAAGAAGTCGTTCCCCATCAAAGAAAGGACAGTAAATTAAGAGGCTGATACTAAATGAGACAGAGAAGAGGAACAGCTGTTGAACCTCCAGACAGTAAAAGAAAAAAAGAGAGTGTGCATCCAAGACAAAAGCAGAGTAACTCATGTAACTTTCATCTACTTGAGGAGCACAATTTATGTTGAAGCTGAAAATCGATACCCAAATTAGTAGGTAAAGAATTG
This sequence comes from Physeter macrocephalus, assembly GCF_002837175.3. Classification (NCBI taxonomy): domain Eukaryota; kingdom Metazoa; phylum Chordata; class Mammalia; order Artiodactyla; family Physeteridae; genus Physeter; species Physeter macrocephalus. The sequence continues at coordinate 96,254,876 of NC_041214.2, read as the reverse complement.
CCTCAGACTCTGAAATTACCTACATGCCTTAAAACTCCAGCGATGCAAAGGAAGGAAACTCATATATGCTACTTATTATCCAATCTACCTTCTCACAAAACCTCACTATTAATGCGAAGGCCTCTCAGAGCCACAGCAAGAGAGGCCTCCAGTGCAGCCTTATCTAAATACTGCACTTCTCAGTCATCCAAGGACCTGCCTGGCTCTTCATGCAGAGTCATATCAGAATGCGTTTCCTCAACAATCTTTCTGCTCCCTGCCATACTAAGACCCTAGAAAATACCTCCCCTGGAAAATTCAAGCAGCTGGTAAGGATATCCAAGAGTCAAATCTCCACTAAACTACAATTGTAGAATTTTTTTAAGGAACTAGTAGGAACTGCACACAGCCTTAAAACATACTGGATTGCTGGTACTTATGGAGCCAACATGATGAAGTGGAATAAAACTGGGATTTGGGGTCAATCACTCTGGATTTAGAATCTTGGTTCCGTCACTTTCTTAAGGTATGAAATTACTTACCGAAAGCCTCTGAACCTTGATTCTAATCAATTAAATGGAGCCAAAAATGCCTCCCTTACAGGACTATTCAAATATCTTAGAACTGTATGCAGCTATTGTTGCCTTTTGAGTCATCACTAGTAACCAGATGCAAATATATTAGCTCATTTAATCCTCAAATATCTTTGTCATGAGTGGAATCATTAATTCCATTTTACAGAGAAGGAAACTAAAGGCTGGACAAATTGGCAACTATCACACAGCTATTAAATAATGCAATAGGCATTTGAGTCCAGGCCTTTGATCCAAAGCCTATGTTATTCCCTCAAATCCACATTGCCTTCCAGTGATGATTTCTTCTGTCTACCAATGTCTACTCTGGTTCTAGGCTGTAATAATAACTGGGGTGGAGGGGTATGGAGCACCTCAGCCTCACCATTCAGAAATTATCTGCCTACCTACAATCCAAAAGGCTATGTTCCCAGGCACGAATCCCAGTTCTCCTTGCCTGCCATATGCTTTGGCCCAGGGACTAAGGCTGGACAACTGACTCAGCTACCTACCTAGTTTAGAGCTTTCCCCTGTATCTCAGGCCATTCAGCTGAGCCTATACAATCTACTTAGTTCCTGCTATTCATCATCTTCCCTCTTGCTCAGAGCAAACCATGGGGCACATATCAACATCTCCCAACCCTTTGGTAGAGTCTGGCCATAACTAAGAGAATGTCCCAAAGTGCAGAGATGCCATCTCCATGGATGAGCTGTTGCCAGGGCTTCCCCCACTGATCAGATTCCATGCTCATGATGCAGCACCTACAGGAATCATGTCCATTCTGAGACTTAAATCCCAAAAGCACATTAAAGACCACAGACAGAGCCAGACTTGTTGAGTGGTCATCTCACTGTCTTTAATCCTCCTCTCCCTGACTATGCTGCTCACTTCCCCAGCCTGCCTCCCTCCAGTGTCTGGCTCAAGGTCTGGAGTGATCTGTCAGGAGCCAGGTGTTCTGAACAAGGAACTAGGTTGTGAACTCAGTAAACGAAGAGACGCAGATAACTGACTTAGCCAAGTAACTTCTGCACATTTCATCAGGGCAATCACCCACTCCAAACCCAGGCTCCTGTGTGCTCCTGACTGGAAAGAGAATTGAGAATCAAGAGGAGGAAGAACCGCTGAGTAGGGACCTTTAACAGAGTGTGATTTTATATGTGTTCTTTTATTTGTCAAAGGGTATGTTTTCTTTGGCTAAACAAATGGGATATGAAAAATCTTTGCTTAAAAAAATTTGCATGTTTCCTCTACAAAGCATATTTCAATACTTCATTCTAGGATGTTCCTTTATAACTTAGTATAATTTGCTGCAGCTCATCATAAATGCCTCTAAAATCCCACAGGAAGGATGTAAAGGAGATGCTGGTAATTATGGAAAAAACTGTGAAGGGAAAAGATGAAGAGGTTTCTCTCCTTCCCTTCTTCTCACCAGCTTAACTCTCTTTCCTTCTGTCTTTAAAGTATATATAGCAGCAGTAAGTCAAAAAATAGGAAAAGATCACCCCTGTTGGCTGTCAATTCTGCCTGCTCATATTAGAAGAAAGCTTTAAATTTGGATTATAAATCATAAATCCCCATAGCATAAAGCCTTAAATGAATTAAGAAACTTCCAGAGATGTGAAATACACAAATCTATTCCCTAAAATACTAAAAACTGGATTTTTCAATCATTCTCCTTCAAATATACTACTTCTCTCATGAATATACTAATTTGTCTACCCTGCATTAGAGCCATTTGTAAACATATCTAAAATATTAGACTGTTAGCTCTGAGTATAGAGTCCATGTCAGATATGGTATTTTTCCCCCAGTACCCAGTGCAGGGTCTGATATATAGCAGGTGCTAAAGGGGGGGGAAAGATGAATATGACAGACTCTCAGTGCTCTAGAGATTTGTGTTTGCCCTTTCATGATAGAGAAATGTCATTTGAGAGTGGCTGTCCATCCAGGTACTATATTCTCAAGTATATCCCAGAAAAATTTAATTGTGTTAAGCGATTGAAATGTGCCTATTTGCTACATCAGCTAGAGTAATCCTAATACAATGAACATATAATTCACTTAACTAATTGGCTAATTAATAGCTAAGTGATATTAATATCAGATATTAAAAATTAATTTCTGATTATTTCAGTAAAGGAATGAAGATGGAGTTACATTTACAACGAAGCCAATAAGGCTTATATTTTAGGGTCCTTCACTAGCCCAGCTCCCTTCTAAGATTCTGGAAAAGGCCTAAGTAACATGTTCACAGTTTCTGTAAATTTTTCAAAAGCAATTTTTGAACAGACCCCCAAATTATAGAGGCCTCAGGATCCACAAAACTGACTCTGTCCCTGGGTCAAGATAAAAGAGAGAATGGTGGTATATAATGCATAAAAAATGAAATTTGTATTTGTAATGCACAGAAAGTCGATCTCTTCCACTAAAGTTGACTTTTATTAATTAGAATGTCACACAATCTAAAGTAGCCTGCAATTTATTGTCACATTTTCTCTCATTAGTTTTTCTATGATGCCTTATGTAGAAAGAATTGCCTCATTAATAACTTTGACCAATTGCTTTTGCAAGATGTTGATTATTTTTTTCCTTTGCATTTGACAAGCTTAGAAATAGGGCCAAAATGTCTTTCTTGTAATAGTATTACGTTGGTTTTTAATAATGAGTCAACTATGAGAGGTTTAATCATTTCCAGTAAATTCATCTGCGGGCATAGATAAACCCTGCATGATACCAAATTAACACACACACATTTACACACACACTCCTACAACAGTGAGTTTATGGAATGCTCAGAAAATGGAAAAAAACTAATCAAATAATGTTTGACTGAAGTCAGCTTTCATATATTTAATATTTTGGTGGCTGAGATTATAATCAGAGGGGAGAGATGGATTAAAAATGAAGTAATTTGTGCCTGAGAGTATGAGTTTGGGTTTTGAAAGTGAGTATACACAATGGAATATTTTGCCTTAATCCTCAGTTCTAAACGCTTGTGTCCAGTACACTAAGAGAAGCTTTTCTATCTCTTGAATTTGTTAGTAGTCAATTTGATTTCCCTCTTCATCTCCACCTAGCTTCTTACAGACAATCTATAAGGAGGAAAATGTATTTTTTTTTGCTTCATTTAGATAGTGGCCTTAGTGATTTGTTAACATTTCATTAGACACTCAATTCTGCTATCAGAATAAAAGGAAAAAATTAATTACCCTCTAGGAAAAATTAATCTTGGAAGTTTTAAAAGCAACAATCTCATGATAGTTAATTCAGGACAGCACAGCAGAAAACGAATCAAGCAACTAAAGATTAACACTTGGGTATTTATAAGACAGCATTCATGCAAATAGTTAAAGGCCCATAATAAAAGTTGAAGATATCTCTATGATTTATGAAGCAGAAGAGTTCCCATAAAATCCAGAAGTATTCATAGATGTATGCCGACTTCACATTTTAATGAAGAAGACTTTTTTCAGGAATTACACAGTGGTGGTGTGCTTTCCATACATAAGCAACACGGGCAGCAGCTGTAACTTGTTTTCATCCCCCCAAAACTCACTTTAACAGCTGAACATTAAAACATTGAACTTAGCATTGAGAAATCTCCATTTACTAAGTTATATTTCCAAGAAATTTCAAATAAATTATTACAGAATAAATAATTTGAATCTCTCCATGTGCATTTCATGAGTGAAGGTTTTTAGTATTCATACGCATAAAGGTATATTTTTATTATAACTCCAGCATCATTATACAAAAGAAAAGAAAATATTTCCCCTATATCTAATTTAGGCTTCCTTTCTTTAAGCATAGGCTGTTTGATTATTCAATAATTTTCACCTCAAAGTTATCTCTGCTTTAACTCTTTAAAAGATACTTTTGACATATTAATACTCCCTAAATTCACTGGCAGCTATCTGTTAAATAAAACATTTGATTGAGACCTTAAATGCAATTTAATAATTTTCCTAACCATTTGTGAACAGAAGCCAGTTGACGAACATTAACTGTAACACTTACAGGTGCTGGTATCTTTTCACAGTCCATGGCCTCCCCATCTCTGTAGCCCAGAGACATATCAACTGAAACAGCTAGACAGTGGTCAAGATTTCTTCACAGGCCCTCCTATCTACAGTAGGCATTTGTTCTGTGTTCATGAACTTGATATATGGCTGTGGAATCAAAGATACACATTCATCATAAAAGAAGCTAGTCTTTGATCTATAAGTTTACTGATCAGTACAAAGAAAAGAACACCCAAGAGAAGTAAGGGAAGAAAGACGGAGAGCTAGCAGTGGTTAGAACTGAACAAAGGATTACGGAGTACTACACAGGAGTTAGTTATTCAGCTTCTGAGTTACAACCATGTTGTATTTTCATTCTCATACCCCTCTAACCCTTCCTTAGGGACCTACTACATGACCTTACAGAGAGTAGGTGCATAGTTAATATTCACCACCACTAGGGCACACCAATCATCTGCATCCTTCTCACTTGGAGAATGTGGTAAGAAAAAGGAATGTGGACCAGTGGTACCCACAGGGGATATTTCTTTTCCAGCCCCTGAGGAAAAACCAGTATTCTTTTTTTTTTTTCCCGAGATAGAATCACAAGAGAAATATGAAAGCTAACTGCACACAGTATAAATAAACATGGTGTGGGAACACGAGAGCAGAACACGGTGGCCTGACACAGATGAGAGACAATCCAGCATAACAAATAGTAAGTTGTGCTTTGCCCATGGCATTTCCTGGCTCTGTCGATAATTATATAATAACAACAGTTACTGATTTCTCAGCCCTAGATCAATAATGGGTTTCACATCTGCTAATACAGCTGGTCGTTGACCAAGGTGCTTGCTCAAACGAACCCCACCCCGTTCATGGTAAAAATCGATTCTTGCGTAACTGCTGTGTGCTTGGAATGTCAGCACCACAGCATGAGAGAAGTGTGGAGTTTAACAGCACTGCAGAATTCACAATTTCATAACTGTCCCACAAGCCCATACAGCTCAACATGGGCTGAGGAAAGTCCTCAATCCTAAAGATACAATACAATGGGACCTTCCAGCCAATTAACAGCAGCCACAAACATGTGGCACACTCATAGGCCCAAAGCACACTGTCGCTGGATGCCAGAAGTTTCATCTGTCCTATGATGAACATATCTCATATATTCTAACAGATGAGCTGATACTGTAGCATTCTATATGCTTAAGACCTCTGGCTGGTAATGCCACAATATTTGGGATGAATCCTCTGACTTCTGGTCCAAACATATTTCATCCCATCCCATAGGGCATCAGAAGGTGATCACTTCACATCATAAAAAGTATTTTTCAAAATGTACAGAGGCTCCCTGTCTTTGTGCATAGGGGCACATTTTCAAGCATAGATATTCTCTGGAAAGCAACACCAGTGTGTGTGCTAGACACACAAAAAGAGGAGACCTACAAATCATCATTTTAATTTAATCAAGACAGAGAGTCAAACTTGATAATACAGATGTCAAAGGAAATTTTAAAAAATCAAATTACCCAGTTTGGTTGTCTGCCTTGCTTTAGTAAACTAGACAATGGTCCTAACTCTTCTTTACTAGTAAAGTCCTGGAGTGGTAGTACATGAATGAGGGCAAAGAAATAATTTACTTCTTAGCTGCTATTGCACTCTCCTCTACAGGGTCTCCTGGCATGAAAATGCCAGAGGAATGCCTCACAGACATTAAGAGCCTTCATTTTGCAGTCAAAGAAATTAAATGAAATCCCAAGAGAATGAGGGAGTTGTCCGTCAGCAGCATCCTCAGTGTCTCATACGCATGGGACTCATGTGCTATCCACTGTGTCAAATCTCCTATTACACTGACAAATATATTTATAGGCTCTAGAGCCATGCCCCTAAATTACCCTCCCCTACCCCTCCTCATACCATTTTTTAAAATTTCCTCATTTTACTTATGAAATACAACCGAGAAAAGATGAGCCTGATAAATGTATTTGCAATATGGTGTTATCAGGGCAGCATCTTCTGATTTTTCTCTCTCCCTCCCCTCCCCTATCCGATAACATTTTTACCTGTAGGTGTGTCCTAACTTAGTTAATAGCAACTCCATTCTTTGAGTTGCTCAGACCAAAATCTTTGGACTTGCTCTCACTATTTTGTTTAACTACGTTATGCTCAAATATTTGGAGCCACTCGACTCCTTTCTTGACTTTATGCCTTATACCCAATCCATCGTGAAATACTGCCAGCTCTACCTTCAGCATGTGTCCAGAATCTGGCCATTTATCATCACTTTCACTGCTCCTACTTTGGTCCAAGTTACCATCATATCTCACCCGGATTACTGCCACAGCTTCCCAACTACATCTACCGCGGGGGTGTCATTGCCTCTGCCTTTGCCATGCTTATTCTCACCCTCAGGTTACTCTCATAATGACAGCCAAGACCATCCCTCTAAAGCCTAACTATGAATAAGCCACTTTTCGGCCTAAAAACCTTTCAGTGGCCCTGCATCTCACCAGAAGGAAATTAGGTCCCGACGATGGTCTGTAAGAATCTACACAATCCATCCATTCCTCTGTCTTCTCTTTACCCGCCTGCTCACTGCACCCTCTACTCTGGCTTCCTGTTCCTTGAATACCCCAGGCATGCTCTGGGCTTAGTGTTTTACAGCTTTCCCTTCTCCCTGGACCAATTTGCCCTCAGATAGTACATGGTTTGCTCCCACACCTCCCTCAAGATTCTGCCTAAATGTCAGCTCTCCTTACCATCCTTTGAAAAAATGACACTTCCCCTCTCCCCCCACCCCAGCATTTCCTGCCTAATTTTCCTCAAAACAGTTAACTTCTAATGTACCATGTAACTTACTTTTTCTTTAGTGTATTTTCTGTCCTCCCTGATCAGAATATAAGCTCCAAGAATTGAGGAGCTGAGGGCAGGGGGTAGAAATGAAGAGCTTTGTTTTGTTCACTATTCAACCATAGAATCTAGTATGATAGCACATAGCAAGCATTTGGTTACTATTGATCAGTTAATTAGTAAATGATAAGATAAATATCAGGTTGAAGGGTAGGGAGTAGAGGGGACAATTTTGGGCAAAGGAACTTTCTTTGTATCCTGCTCATCATCCCCAGAGGCATATTCTTTCTCTGACAATACAGGAGGTTGGTTCAAGGTACGTAAGTCTTCTAGGTGATCAGGCTTCTGTTTTAAAATAAATGTTGGAGATGACCTGACACTAAGTAATGTTCTTAGGCAGAAAAAACATCTGAAGACTGGAAATGCTGCTGTTTTGTCTATAATTGTTTCTATAATTACTCGGTACTATGTGGCTGCCACCCAGAAGGCCTGAGTCAGGAGCCAAGTAGTTCCTTTCTCCGGCACTCTCTGCTCTAGAGACCTAAGTCGGCAAAACTCAGGGAATGAGGGGCTAGGGGAATGAGGAGAAAGTGCAAGGGAGATAATATGGGATGCTTTCCCTTCCTGTCTCCTCTTCGTGATTCCCTCAACGTTTGAGGCCTTCACTTCCCTCGCTTCTTCCCCTCTTGCCATTTGCTAACTCTGTGTCTAGGAATGGGCAGGCAGTGCATGAAATAGATGAGAGGATCCTTTACGCTGGGAATCGGTATTTTATAAGGCAATTTCAGGTTTTACTAAAGTGTTCAGAGGCATCTGAAGTTTTCAAAGATCCCCAGTAAGCATGGAAAATTCCAAGAATTTACGACACAAGTGCACCGTCCGAGATGCGATCTGCTGCTGCGCTGATTACACAGGTCAGAGAGCAGGGACCCATCACCACGGCTGGTCAACTGGGCAAAGAAGGAACCAAGAATGGGACCTTAACACTGTTCAACTGCCTGGCCAGGACGGCTCCCTTTCTGAATACACCCTCGGTCTGTTTGCACAAAAGGGGACTGCTAGAACAACTCTAGCTTATCTTTTATATTCTCTTCTTTAGGTATGTTCTTCAGCACCACATCAAACAGAGCACCAGCAGAAAGAAACTATGTACAGTCAGCAGAGATGTTTAGATTTCAGTGCACTTTTACTTGCTTCCTTAGAGAAACAGTATGAGCTATATCTGACCCAAGCAACTCCGTACAAACTTGAATTACAACACGCAGAAAACCTAGCATGTAAAAAAAGTTCAATGTAAATTAAAAAGTAACTGTTCCCTGGGAAGAAGATAGGCTGATGTGAACTGTGAATCCTTTTCCAAGAAAATCTACAAATGAAGACATTGCTAAGGAACTTGAAAAATAATAAATAGTAATACCAATACAAATCAAGACACCTTCTTAATCAGAGTTGATATATGCAATTCAAAAAAATGGTCATTCGGGGATTTCTCTATCTCACTGACAGGGCAAAGAAGGCATTACTTGAGCAAAACAGTCAAACGTAACTTCTGACTCAGTGTGAATCATCTTGACAAGATAAAAGAGACAATCTTAAAGCTAAACAGAAGGACCATCATTTTATTTTAGTGGTTTCCCAGGCCACTGGGCATGACCTATATTTTCAAAGTTCTGCCTCTTTTAAAGACGCCAGTGCTCAAGCAGATAGACAAATCTACTCTCATTCCTAGATTCACCTTGAAAGAGTCTATCAAAATACAGAGATCAGCAATTTTTTCTCCTGAATTTCGGGAAAGTGCTGCCACTCTGGATCTTCTGGATTAAAAAATATTCCCAGAGCAAAGTTCTGGAGAAAAAGAGAATCCTCCCCTTGCACTTGGCTTAAACTGGACAGGCTCTTCACCCTGAACATTATCAAATCGTGACTCTAACTTGGGCAGGAAGGTTGGCTGAAAAAGATTTTCTGCCTTTGAACAGAAAGATTGTCTGACACTAGAATAGTCCGTAGAACTTCACAGTTGAGTTCAAATTGACCTTCTTGAGGCCTAAGGAATGTCTCATTGTCAGGTAGAAGTGGTTTTGGCAAACAAGTAGACTAGTCAATGGTCATGTGGTCGATATTCAGCATCACTTTATATACTTTGATATTTGAAAACTTTTCTAACACCAGGTTAAGGAATTCTATCCTCATATCCCATTTCCTTCGTTGCAATTATAATCATTGTAATTGACTGTGTGACTAAATCTCTGTTCACTGCCTTACCCAAGGCACTTAGAAAAATGCCTATCAAATAATATTCATTATAAAAATAATCAATGGATGGATAAATGGAGGATGGAGGCAGCTTCTCTTCACTCATCCCCTTATTCACAGTGATAACTGAGTTGTCATTTTAAGGAGCTCTAATAAACTGAAAAATTGCTGAGCTCAGTTTTGAAGCAAGATCATTATCACCTACATCCTCAAATATGGAGATAAAAGGTCCTTCCTCTGTCTGTGCTACCCCCTCCAGAACAACCTAGACTTATGGGTTTATTTATTACAGTATATATCCTTCTGTGCTGGGAATGCTCACAGCAAGTCTCTGATGTTCAAATATAAGAAATTCCAGTATTTTCTACGAAAATCATTTGGGTGGCATGGTGGAATGGAACAAACATGCGCCACGGTTTTCTTGAAACCAGAGATCTGAATGTACCTTGCTCTTCTACACTTTATAATTAGTGGGGGATAGTACTTATTTTTGAGCCTCGGTTTCTCCATGTACAACTATGAGGACATCATTGTTAACGAATTCAGAAGATCAACTGAGATATTTAAGGAAGGGCTTAGCAAGTATTATAGACACTTAATAATTCAAGTAACATCCGCAAGCCATACTAGGATTATGCCCTGTTACCGAAAGATGCCAACAGCTAGAATGTGGGTTTCATTTTCCACATTTGTAACTGGGTACCTATGTTATCCCTCTGGAACAACATCAAAATCAGGTAATTCCTGGAGCTCAAAAGTCATTCAAAGAGGAGGTTCAAGAAAGTCAAATCTAGGGGTTATGAAGGTCTTGGGTTCACATTGTTGAAGGGGAGTATCAAAGAGCAGCAGAGACAGACTCTGGCTGTAGGCTGTTTGTAGTGTACCTACACCTGTGTCCAGACTTCACTGCTGTGCACTCAACCTTGATAATCTGGGATATCACATCCCAAGACCAGGCCTCATCCCCAGGTAAACTGTCATTTCACCACCAGTAACAGGAGGTATGTCCCAGCAAAACAAAATTCAAAGTCCCACAAACCACACATGCCCAAAATTCAACTAAATGATGCAACGTTAATTGAAATGCTTAAGAGAGGAGGCCGTGAAATAAGACATTGAAAATTAGATTTTGGCTCCACCATTTATTGGTTGGGTAGTGTTGGGCAAGTCACATAACCCACCTGAACCGAACTTCTTCATCAGAAAAGGCACAGGGAATAATCATGCCTGTTTTGCTGTGTCGTGTGAGGAGTAAATAACAGGGAAAGTCCCTACTCTATGGAAGGCATTCAATAAAGATCTGAAATTACATTAATTCTTATTCTATATTGTGAAAGCTTGACCTGAGAGTGCGTCTGAGAGCATGCAGTTGATCAATATACCAGTTTGTATTTATTGTTTAAATCCTCTTCATGTAGGGGAGCCTGTTTTTAAAAATAAACACTTGACTTTGCACCATAAGACTGGGATCTCTGATATAGATGAAGCAGCCCAGAAAAAGTATGTCAAATGTTGATGATCCGGGTGCCTCCAAGAGTAGCCAGGATGTTTAGTGCCTGGAAGGTACCAGAACCACACATCAATATCAGTGTGCTACCTTTAAAGGGATGCTTAGCAGCCTCTTTCCTGGAGAATGTGTTTGGGAGGTGTGGGAGACCTCACAAGTTATGTATATTGAACACCTAAAAGAGAAAATGTTACTGTAGCAGTTTAACAAAACGACAAAATCAAATGCAAAATAATGTGTAATAACACAGTGCTTTTTGCCACGATAAAGTGTGACCTAGAGTTGATATTTTCCTTAATTTTATTCTTGTTTATACAAATATTAGCCCAAGATTAGAAAAATGTGGTTACCTTTTACAGACTCTGTTAGAAGAGGATCAAAGAAAGAGTTTTACATATCCAAATAAGAAACAAAATAAATAGTGAAACACCTTGATAACCACCCTGAGAGAAACGAGCACTATCCTAGATAACCAAAAATCAGTTCACATTTGGTTCTGTAAAGGCTGTACTTATGCTTACAAATATATTTATATTTGTATATTTTTATTTAATAAGATTTATATGAGATTAAATGTTATAAATTTAAAATACACTATATGTAATCATATTTAATATTTGAGATAACATTAATCATTTGAAATATATGTTCTATGGTCACAATATTATACTATTGTACTGCAGTATATTAAATTAAGCACATTTAATACCTTGAGAACGCACAGCTCTTCACTCATACAATGGAGGAAGGTCTGATTGTCTTTTTGTCCCACTCTTCATTCCTTCCAACTCCTTATTCTATATATGTCTGAAGAATGCATTTCTCAGACATTTATAAAGAGCCATCTTACAGCCATGCTTATTTCTAAACACGCTGCTTCACACCTTCCATGGGACAGGTTAATGATTATTTTTGGTTTTAGATGCCATCTGTTACAGCTTCTTCAGGGCCAAAGATCCTGTATACGTCAACATATTACTTAATTAAGCAAACTAGGCGAAGACAATGATGAGGTTTTGAAAATGATGTGGATGTTCACATAAATTATATATTTCAGTACGATGCTTTATTTGAAAGAATACAGAAGAGCTGGGGTAGGGAGTGGTGTAGGGGGGAGAAGAGCTACAGATAAGAGGGGACCAGCGAGGCCCCCCAGAGAGGTGAGATGGAAAGTGATGTAGTACACAGGTTGAGGAACTGGCTTTAGGTCCAAGAACTTACATCACTTCCTCTGACAGCAAAGGAAAAAAGGAAAGAAGAGGAAAAGTCTAATTGACTAAATACAATAGTGTCTACTATGTGACAGGCCACTAGGAAAAAACTACCTCAATATCTCTGTGCAGCTACCGAGTAGTTTCTAAAAGCCCACATTCACTTGACACTGAACTTGACTTCAGAATACTTTGTCTCACTCCTGAGATATTGTTTTTCATTTAATTCATGACTCCACAATGCCCTTGCATATTTAATAAAGACAAGACTCCAAGCTAGAGCACTTCTCACATATCCCCTCAAATCGTTTTTGTAAAATTATACTCACAAAATATGATTTCAACTCAATTGAGAAAATTTGCTAATTCTAAAATTAGCAGATAATTCAAATAATGCTTTTTGTTTGTAAATTCACAGCTCCCTTGGATTTTCTGTAATTCTAATTATATGCAGGGATAGACAAACCAGCATTAATATAGCAAACCCTTGGGTTTGCTATAATTCTAATAATATTAAAAGGATAGATTTAAACCACTATTATTATCAGGTGTTAAGCCTAACTATTCACAAAAATCATGCCTTCCATATATGACAAGACTCCTCTTGGTTCAAAATAGGCTTCTAAATATGACTTCTTCAAAAAGCCCAATATGTTAAATAATGCTTAACTCAGCAAAATGTTCCTGGTATAAAAACATTTATGGCAATTACCATAATTATAATAATTTGGGGGATACTTACAGCTCTATAAAAACTGCCATCGGACCGCTGGCCTAAGTAACCCCTGAGAGCAACATATCATGGGCATCGGTAGATGTAAAAACAATGTATTAAGGTTGTGAGTCATGAATTGTGAAACTTCCCTCTTTGCAAATTTTAGTAAAAATGTGTTGTGTATAAAGTCTATAAAGAACGAGGAAAGTGGTCTTGTACATAATAATTGTAAAGCATCATTTTTAATAAGCTGGAAAAATAGAATAAATGCCTGCGCTGCCATTCTACTGGGTAGAATTCCTAAGATCTGGAATTACTGCTGACAACCATGAGGTCCCTAAGAAATGGATTAAGAGATGGGAGGGAAGAGGAACTAAGTAGCCAGAATGGGCTCTACTCCATCCTAATCATCTTTTTTATTACCCCACAAGCAATTTCTGGGATTCTAATATATAGGATGATCATATGTCTTAGCTTGCCTTGGACAGTACTAGTTTATATCTATGGTCCCAGTGTAATTACTGACAAAGTTCCCTTTTGTTCTCAGAAGTGCCTTGGCTTGAATGATAAACTATATGGTCACTCTACCAGTAAGCCATCAGACAAATGACTGACCACCCTTCAGAATATTCTGACATTAAAAGGAATGGATCACTTTGTTATCTGTTGCTGTCATTGCTATTATTTAATACCAAGGGAACAGTATTGGCTTGATGCGGACAGAAATCAATAAAAAGCAATGCTATAAACCTTCAGGAGGGAGAATAGAACCTCATTGTGGGGAGAGGATTTTAGAAGCAAGTAGCATTTTATGTTCACTAAGACTCAGTTGATTGTCCGGACTCCATGGCAACACTGTGACTTTGGTTTAGTATTTAACTAGTAAGTAAAATCTGTATGTACAGAATCCATAAGGCAATGGAAGACTCATGCCTCTGCCCTGATTCCTTTTACCTCTACAAAATGTAGGAATTGTTATTATTCAATTGTTCAATCCACAAACTTTTATTAGAAATCTATTACATTTTAGCCCTCTATTTGTCACTATGGCATTTAGAAGAGCCAGGTACTTGCCTTTAAACAGTTTATATTTTAATTGATGATTCAAGACCAAAACAATCAACTGATAATTAAGTATAAAACTATGTGGCAGTAACTCTTACAAGTAATTTTAAAGGAACAGAATACTGAGCAAAGGCCTATTGAAGAATAAAGGCTTGAACTCAGGCCTAATGGATGCAGAGGGCTCCAAAAGATGGAGAGGAAAAGAATAATTGTGGGAATGAACATATGTACAGATGTCAGTGGCTAAAATTAAATTTGTTTTGAAAGAAAATTTTTTTAAAAATAGTTGACTAGATATGGTGGAGCCATTTTCCAGAAATGTTAGAAAATTTAGGTAGGAGGTAGGAGTATTTAGACTTGATGTAATATATGGTATCAATATTAAAAATCATCCAGTGTCTGCCATTTCCATTTTAGGAAAGGTTTTCCTATACTGCAATATGAGACCATGTCAACATGATGAAAGGTTCTAGAGAAGAAAAATATCCAGCCTCTTGTTACTTACAGTTCTCAAGAACAGCTGCAGTGACTAAAACAAAAAAAAAGTGGTCCAATAAACTATGTATTAATTTATGATTCAAATATTTCAGAAAATTTCTTTGAATAACCAAAGAAAGATCTGTCCTGAATCCAAGCTCACATGTCCCAATTCCTTTTCTCTTACTTCCCAAGACCGAGTACTTAGATGATAATTTCAGGATTCAAGTGTTTAGACCCTTTCAAATATGCAAAGGTTATCACTCTAATCCCCTGTCTTAACCTTCTCTCACCACTGCTTTCATCAAGACTCACTTGTTCCATGAAGCTATTTCCAAGTAAACCTCCCTGCCACCACTCACTCAAATAACTCCTTTAAGATAACTGCCAACCCTTCCTTCCCAGATCCATGAATACTTAATTACTGCTATCCAGAAAATACTAATTGATGATAGGCATATTTTAGTATGTGAATGTGTCTTCTCTTTCCTCTTTTAGACTGTGATCACTACAAGGGCAGGAAACTATCTTCTATTTTCTTGCAACCATCATTATGTATTATTATTTACCATTTAATGAGAAACAATAGTTCAATGTAGAAGAATATGAATCAGTTTCTCACAGCTGAAAACAGACAATGACCACAAAAAATAGAAGCATTAGTACAGCCAAAGGGATTAAAAATAAGAAAACTAACTATATGTAAAATTTTGAATCGAAAAATAGTAAGAGAAAATAGACTCTCTAAATAAATGGGCAGGCTTGAAATCTGTGACTACTCAACAATGACTAAAATACTAAATTCTTTTTTTTTTTTTTTTTTTGCAGTAAACCAAAGAGCAGTGGACAATTAGGAAGTAATGGAGACACTGCTAAAATAACTATTAATGCAAGGCTGTTAAGAAAACACTCAGAACTACTGAACATTTACAAATAAGGAGTCCCCTGGTAGAATTATTGAACATAGTGTAATGGGACAAGCTAGGGGTAATAATTAGATTTTTTTTTTTTTTTTTTTTTTTTTTTGGCGGTACGTGGGCCTCTCACTGTTGTGGCCTCTCCCGTTGCGGAGCACAGGCTCCGAATGCACAGGCTCAGCGGCCATGGCTCACGGGCCCAGCCACTCCACGGCATGTGGGATCTTCCCAGACCGGGGCACAAACCCGTGTCCCCTGCATCAGCAGGCGGATTCTCAACCACTGCGCCACCAGGGAAGCCCAATAATTAGATTTTTGAAAGTTAAATTCGAGGGCAAAGGGAAAGCAGAATGTTGTAACATTTTTGAAACAGAATTACTGAACCAGTCTACCAAAGAAATAGTGGATGAGTGCCAGCCCTATGCAAAACTATTAAATAGTCCAAAATTGTTTCCAGTACCACGTTCAACTCCTTTCCATGGCCATCCTTTATCCACTGCCCCTTTGTCCTGACTCAACACCCTGACCAGTGCTTTGCAGCTGTCCTGGCTAACCAGGTTACCAAAGGTAACTTCCTCTCTAGGCTTATCATTCTTTGCCTAGACCTCTGTTTTCTGCTAAGATAATAGCTAGGTATGTTGTTAAACTAATCAATGAAGGTTAACGTAGTTTACGCATATGTGGTCAGTTAATTTATGACAAAGGAGACAAGAATATACAATGGGGAAAGGACAGTTGTCAATAAATGGTGTTGAGGACATCAGCATATATATTAGTATCCCAGAATTTGCTAGACAGCTACACGCAAAATAATGAGTACAATATATACATCATATACAAATACACCAAAAACAAAAATTACCTGAAAATGAATTAAACACTTAAATGTAAGACCTGCAACCATAAAACTCCTAGAAGAAAACATAGGTGGTAAGCTCCTTGACATTGGCCTTAGTGATGTTTTTTTGTAAATCTGACTCCAAAGAAAAGTCCAACAAAAGCAAGAATAAACAAATGGAGCTACATCAAACAAAAAAACTTCTGAAAACTGAAGGAAACTATCAACAAGATGAAAAGGCAACCTACTGCATGGCAGAAGATATTTCCAAATCACATATCCAATAAGGGGTTAATACCCAAAATATATAAAGAACTCATAAAACTCTATAACCAAAAGAGATCTGATTAAAAAATAGGCAGAGGATCTGGATAGACACTTTTCCAAAGATGACATACATATAGCCAACAAGCATATGAAAGGATGCTCAACATCACTCATCATCAAGGAATTGCTAATCAAAACTACAATGAGATATCACCTCACACCTGTCAGAGTGGCTATCACCAAAATAACAACAAATAACAAATGTTGGCAAGAATATAGAGAAAAGGGAACCCTCATGCACTGTTGGTGGGAATGTAAATTGGTGTAGCCACTATGAAAAGCAGTATGGAAGTTCCTTAAAAAATTAAAAATAGAACTACCATATGATCCAGCAATTCCACTTCTGGGTATTTTTCCAAAGAAAACAAAAACACTAGTTCAAAGAGATATATGCATCCCTATGTTCACTGCAGAATTACTTAACAATAGCCAAGATATGGAAGCAACCTCTGTGTCCATCTATGGATGAACGGAAAAAGAAGATGTGGTATATACACAGAACGGAATATTACTCAGCCAAAAAAAAAGAATGAAACCTTGTCACTTGTGACAACACGGATACCTAGAGGGTATTAAGCCAAGTGAAATAAGTCAGACAGAGAAATACCACACTATTTCACTTATATGTGGAATTTAAAATACAAAACACACAAAATAAAGCAAAACCCAGACTCAGATACAGAGAACAGATTCCTGGCTGCCAGAGAGGAAGAGGGTTGGTTGGGGGGTGAGGGGTAGGCAAAATGGATAAAGGAGATCAAAAGATACAAACTTCCATTTATAAGATAAATAAGTCATGGGGAAGTAATGTATAGCCCACATAATACAGTTAATCATGTTATATTAATGTTGTAGGGTGACAGATGGTAACTAGACTTATTATAGTGATTATTTCTCAAGGCGTGTAAGTGTTGAATCACTATGCTGTACACATGAAACTAACATAATATTGTATGTGAATTATACTTCGATAAGAAAAGGTTAACCTAGTTTAATTCAATATTCTGTTTAGTGGCTCTACATGTCAGGCACTGTGGAAGAGGCAGAGCCGTATACAGGAGAAGCACAGTCATCTCAGCATTATACAGCTGCATGGGGGGTGTGCTCACATTTAATACAGGCTCCTGAGAAAGTGGTTTAAATTCTTCTACCATAATTCAAGGTTTTTGCTACAGATTACTGACACTGCACCCAAAATGGCTACTGTTATATAGTCTGGCCTAATAAGGTTTGATTTTGTTTTCTTTTTGACAAGATGCTTACAGTCTCATCGCAGATCCCACCTATCGTCCTTTCCCTATTCCTTGCTCTTCACAAGCCTCCCTAATTGCTCCATAGCTTGCTGGTCTTACACTCACTGTTGTTTTGTTTTTATCATCTGTAATTATGCTATGACCCTGGGTAAAAGAAGTAAGTCAGAAAGAGAAAAACAAATACCATATGCTAACACATATATATGGAATCTAGAAAAAAAAATGGTTCTGAAGAACCTAGGGGCAGGACAGGAATAAAGACACAGACATAGAGAATGGACTTGAGGACACCGGGAGGGGGAAGGGTAAGCTGGGACAAAGTGAGAGAGTAGCATGGACATATATACACTACCAAATGTAAAACAGATAGCTAGTGGGAAGCAGCCGCGTAGCACAGGGAGATCAGCTCGGTGCTTTGTGACCACCTAGAGGGGTGGGAAAGGGAGGGTGGGAGGGAGACGCAAGAGGGAGGGGATATGGGGATGTATGTATATGTATAGGTGATTCACTTTGTTATACAGCAGAAACTAACACACCATTGTAAAGCAATTATACTCCAATAAAGATGTTAAAGGAAAAAAGAAAAAAAAAACAGTAAAGACAGCTATGAGCTACACATTTAAATGACCAACACCAGTTTTCGTGACACCCGCTTGCCACAACACAATTTTTCTAGGCGAAAGTCCAAGCTTCTTCAAAAATGACTAAAAGTCGTTCTGAATATGAGAGATGGACCGATGGCAAAGTGAACACTTAAAAAGGAAGCTTTTCATGACAAAGTTACGCAAACAGCTAAAATGGAAAGATAGTTTTAAGTGGGAAAAATTTTTGAATAGTAGTATAATAGATACAAAGCTCTTGTAGAACGAGAAACAGCATCATCAAGCTGTTTGAAGACGATTTTTTGGTTGTCCTTTGAACTTGGGAAATCTCATATGCAAAGTAAAAGATGATTCTTCAGAGAAACAAAATGCATAGTTATTCTCTACTTCAAAATAGATGTACTCTCTCAAAGGACAACTTCATTCTAAGGCAATCAACTAAGCAAAAGGTTTCACTACATTTCAGCTCTATGGACAAGCTAGGACAGAAAATTGAAAAGCATGGCCCCTTCCCTCCAGTAACTTACAGTACATTCAACAAACTTTCACTGTGGCAGACCAATGCACAAGTAATTCACTGTAGAACTGTATTAACTATATATACTATAGATGCAGGGAAGAGATAAGCATAGTTCCATTAATATATCAGTTTTTACTCTATATGTATAAAATGGATAAATGAACAGATTATGTTACTGGGATCAGTTTGAGGGGTGGGTAGACTCTGAGGAACTAGAGCTAATGGAGGAGTGTATTCCATGTTCAAGAAGGTGCCAGAGCAGAGGCCACAGGCAGGAATGGGAGTCGGAGAGGGAAGGTGTACTTATAAGTGGCCAAGGTAACAGAACAATTTCAAATGGAGGGAAAGGCTGGAGGGAGTGAAGAGCACATGTACATTTCTTATAATCATCTGTTTACTCTCTAAAAAAGAAATCCTGAGGACAAATTTATTTTACTATAGTAATAATTAAATTATTCCAGGGTAATAGTTTCACAAGCTTAACGATATGAGTACCCAAAATAACAGCAGGAAAAATAATGACTATAATTGACTCAGCCATATTTTATATTAATTTTTATTCATTCACTTTCTTGAGCCCATAACTCATTTTCCTTCTTTTTACTCCTTTTAGTCTCATCAGCTTTTGTCTCGTTGGGTTATTTCTTGGTTCACACCTCCAAGTTTCTCTTTGAACTCCAGATTCTTAACCACCATCTACCTAATTTGCTGAGATTTTTCTGATTTCAAACTTCTCTGATCTGCAGATCATTCACTCATTAATGGCCAAAATACATAGCTTCAATAGACTATGCAACATTCATGCAGAATGCTGGCCTAGGAAATAGGCAGGTGTTCCACACCTGTATTGAGTACTCTAAGCTGTATGTTGGTCTCTTTTCTTCTGCCATTATAATGGAGTCCTAAAGTGCTATTTGACCTACATATGGTTGGTGACAGCCTAGAAGATACCAATGATTCTCCAATGCCACGTACTCACCTACTAGTTTAAAAAAAAAAAAAAAGACATCAAGAGAGATACTGCAGTGTTACCTGTATCTTTATTAACATTAGCCTCATCCATGATTTACATAACAATCCACTATCTATCCATTCATAACCTGTTTACATTTCCAATCTTTTTGCCTTTGGATATAACAAATTTCTTCAGTTCACTTCTTGATGATTAAAGAAGCTCTGTGCTACTATGGAAAAGGAACAGAACTTGAAGTCAGAAAAACCCATGCTTGAATCTTCACCTTCCACTGTTTTATGAACTTAGGAAAGCCATTCAAATTACCTTACCCTGTGTCCTCATCTGTAAACCTACCAGAAAAAAAAAATTGCTGTACTTTTACCTTGTAATTGTAATATCAAATGAGATAAGAGCATTCAAAATTTTTGATCAACACATTTGGGTTTCTTCTAAGCTTTGATACTTGCTACCTAATTTGTAGTCTATCCTCATTGCCCTTCACTAAATATTTTATAGATTTTTGTCTGTTTTTCTTTCAAGATGCAATGACCAAACAGACTTCAATGCCCAGAAGAGAGCCTGACACATACTGGGCACTCAATTAGCATTGTTTGACAAATGGACTAAATATCTCACATTATGAAATATCATTCAAGTCAAGATTAATGTTTCTGTGTATTTATTTTCAATCCACTTCTTTGTCAATACTCAAAGGTTATCTCAACGAATGGTCTATAAAAACATCTGTATCTTTTATAAGACAAACAGATGACTCAATTTAGTTTTCTTTATAAGTATGGTTTTTATTATTTTTTAAGTGAATTACCTTTCATTGCCCACATTGAATATCATCTACCACTTTTCTGCCCACTCATGCAGGCTGGCAAATTCTCCCTGCAGTTTATCTCCATCTGCTTGGCATTTTACTACCTGGAAGAGCTTAGTGTCATCTGCAAACTTGGATAATTCACCATGCATTCCCTTTTCCAAATCATTTATGAAAATGTTAAATAAGACAGGTTCCAGGGCCAATCCCTAAGAAACCAAACTGTTTTTTACTTTTCCACCCAGAGGAGCTCTTATTTATCTCTAGATTATGTTTTTCTTTCCCGTTGATAAAATAAGCTTTGTATAATCACTATATAAGGATATACGTATATGTTTCTTCTGGGTACTAAAGCTAATTGAACTTTGGGGCTATAAATTACAGGCATACCTCAGAAATGTGGCAGATTGGATTCCAAACCACAGCAATCAAGCAAATATCCCAATAAAGCAAGTCACATAGGTTTTTCGGTTCCCCAGTGCATGTAAAAGTTATTTTTATACTGTAGTGTATAAAGTATGTAATAGCATTATGTCTAAAAAATGATGTACACACCTCAATTAAAAAAAATTTATTGCTAAAAAATGCTAACCATCATCCAAGCCTTCAGCAAGTCATAGTATTTTTGCTGGTGGAGAATCTTGCCTCTATTGTCGATGGTTGCTGACTGATCACAGTGGTGGTTGCTGAAGGCTGGAGTGGCCGTGGCAATTTCTTAAAATAACATAATAATGAAGTTCGCCACATCAATTGACTCTTCCGTTCATGAATGATTTCTCTGTAGCTTTCAATGCTGTTTGGTAGCATTTTAGAACTTCTTTCAAAATTGGAGTCAATCCTCTCAAATTCTTCTGCCGCTTCATCAACTAAGTTTACATAATATTTGAAATCCTTTTTTGTCATTTCAACAGTCTTCACAGCGTCTTTACCAGGAGTACATTACAACTCAAGAAGCCCCCTTCTTTGCTCATCCATTAAAGTTGTATCCTGAGATTGCAGCAATTAAGTCACATCTTTAGGCTCCCACTTCTAATTCTAGTTCTCTTTCTATTTCCACCAGATCTGCAGTTACTTCCCCCACTGAAGTCTTTTCTTGAACCCTTCAAAATCATCCATGAGGGCTGGAATCAACTTCTTCCAAACTCTTGTTAATGCTTATCTTTTGACTTCCCATGACTCACAAATGTTCTTATGGGCTTCTAGAATGGTGAATGCTTTCCAAAATGTTTTCAATTTACTTTGCAAAGATCTATCACAAGAATCACTACAGCAGCTATAGCCTTAGGAAACGTATTTCTTAAATAAGACTTGAAAGTCGAAATTACTCCTTGGTCTACGGGCTGTAAAATCGATGTTGTATTAGCAGGCAGGAAAACAACATGAATCAGAGCTGCTGGATGACCAGATGCATTGTTAATGAGCAGTAATATTTTGAAAGGAATCTTTTTTTCTGAGCAGCAGGTCTCAACATTGGGCTGAAAATACTCAGCAAACCATGTTGTACACAGATGTGCTCCATTTATAGAGCACAGGCAGAGTAGATTTAGCATAATTCTTAAGGGCCCTAGGATTTTTGGAATGGTAAATAAGCACTGGCTTCAACTTAAAGTCACCAGCTGCATTAGTCCCTAGCAAAAGAGTCAGCCTGTTCTTTGAAGCTTTGAGCCAGGCACTGACTTCTCCTCTTTAGCTATGAAAGTCTTAGATGACATCTTCTTCCAGTATAAAGCCATTCTATCTACACTGAAAATCTGTTTAGTATTGGCACCTTAATTAATTATCTTAGCTAGATCTTCTGGATAACTTGCTATAGCTTCTACATCAGCACCTGCTGCTTCACCTTGCACTTTTATGATATGGAGGTGGCATCTTTCCTTCAACCTCATGAACTAAGTTCTGCTAGATTCAAACTTTTCTTTTGCAGCTTCCTCACCTCTCTCAGCCTTCATAAAATTGGAGTGTTTTAGGGTCTTGCTCTGGATTAGGTTTTTCCTTAAAGCATGTTGTGTCTGGCTTGATCTTCTATCCAGACGACTAAAGATTTCTCCATATCAGCAATAAGGCTATTTTGCTTTCTTACCAATTTTGTGTTCACTGGAGTAGCACATTTAATTTCCTTCAAGAAATTTTCTTTTGCTTCGTAACTTGGCTAACTGTTTGATACAAGAGGCCCTGCTATTGGTCTATCTTGGCTTCTGACCTATCTTGGCTTTTGACATGCCTTTCTCACTAAGCTTAATCATTTCTATCTTTTGATTTGAAGTGAGAGATGTGCGACTCTTCCATTCACTTGAACTCTCAGAGGTCACTGTAGGGATATTAATTGGCCTAATCTCAATATTCTTGTGTCTCAGAGAATAGGGAGGCCCAAGGAAAGGAAGAGAAATGGAGGAACTGTTGGTTGATGGAGCGATTAGAACACACACAACATTTATCAATTCAACTTGTCGTCTTACATTGGTGCAGCTTGTGGTGCCCCAAAATAATTACAATAGTAACATCAAAGATCGCTGATCAAAGATCACCAAAAGAAATAATGAAAAAAGTTTGAAATATTGTGAGAATTACCAAAATGTGACAGAGACATGAAGTAAGCAAATGCTGTTGAAAAAATGGAACCAATAAACTTGCTGGATCTACCATTGCCACAAACCCTCAACTTGTTTTTAAAAAAAATGCAATGACTGTGAAGAGCAATAAAGCAGAACACAATAAAACAAGGTATGCCTGTATCCAAAATGTGTTCCTTCCATAAAACTCCTAGGAGACAACAAACTTGAGTAGCAATGAAGCTGAACATATAGGACTCTGTACCCTCCAGACTTAATTTCCAATAAAAGCATCTCTATTTTTGTCTATTTTATATGTCAAGATATCAATTTGTGGGCAAAAATAAAAATCAGTTAAAAAAAAAAAAAAAAAAAAAAACATTATAGCTTTAAAACCACTAGTCCAGAGAAAAAGCTCTGAAATTATAATCCCAATATCTGTGCTTTCCTCTATACTCTTGTATGTACTACCAGTGTATTCTTAGATAAGTCACCTAACCTTGCTTATATTCTGCCTCCTAAGCTGAAGAGCAAGGAAAATAACTTCTGCCTTGTCTCTCCTGCACAAGTTGTGAGGATAAAGTGATATAATGTATTTTGCAGTGAACTGTAGCATTCATAAGGGCATAAGATTTTATAGATGGAGGCAGTAGAAGGTGCAAGGTTACCAGCATTACCAGAGGAAGCATAGTTGAGATATTCAAAGGTGCTGAGCTGGAAAGGGGAACAAAAAATGTCAGGAGGCAACTGATAATGAGAGAATAGTGAGGACTGTAATTTTCTATGAGATTAAATATGAGAGATAATGGCCATCTTAACAATATTAAATGTTTCCATCCAGGAGCACAGGATATCTTTCCATTGTTTCGTATCACCTTCAATTTCCTTCATCAGTGTTTTATAGTTTTCAGACTACAGGTCTTTCACCTCCTTGGTTAAGTTTCTTCCTAGATATTTTATTCTTTTGGAGGTTATTTGTAACAGGATTGTTTGAACTTACTCTTTCTAATAGTTCATTACTAGTGTACAGAAAAGCAGCAGATTTCTGTAAGTTAATGTTATATCCTGAGACTTTACTGAGTTCTTTTATTAATTCTAATAGATTTGGGTGGAGACTTTAGGGTTTCCTATATAAAGCATCATGTCATCTACAAACAGTGACAGTTTTACTTCTTTCCTTCCAATTTGGATGATTTTTACTTCTTTTTCTTATCTGATTGCTGTGGCTAGGACTTCTAATACTATGTTAAATAGAAGTGGTAAGAGTGGACATCCTTATCTTGTTCCTGAATTTAGAGGAAAGACTTCCAGCTTTTCACTGTTGAGTATGATGTTAGCAGTGGGTTTACCATAAATGTTCTTTATTATGTTGAAATATGTCCCCTCTATACCCACTTTAATGAGAGTTTTTATCATAAATAGTTGTGGAATTTTGTCAAATGCTTTTTCTGAGTCTATTGAGATGATCATGTTATTTTTTATCCTTCCTTTTGTTAATGTGGTGTATCACACTGTTTGATTTGCAAATATTGAAGCATCCTTATGTCCCTGGAATAAATCCTTTCTGTAAAGTGTTGGATTCTGTTGCTAATATTTTGTTGAGAATTTTTGCATCTACAGTCAAAGGCACGGGCCTATAATTTTGTTTTTTTGTAGTGTCTTGTCTGGTTTTGGTATCAGGGTAATGGTGCCCTCATAGAATGAATTTGGAAGTGGTCTATCCCCTTCAACTTTTTGGAATTGTTTGAGAAGACAGCTATTAGCTCTTTTTTATATGTTTGGTAGAATTCCCCTGTGAACCTGTCTGTTCCTGGACTTTTGTTTGCTGAGAGTACCCAAAGCAATCTACAGATTTATCCAATCCTTATCAAAATATCCATAACATTTTTCACAGAAGTAGAATAAATAATCCTAAAATTTACAAGGAACCACAATAGACCCTGAATTGCCAAAGCAATCTTGAGAGAAAAACAACAACAACAACAACAACAAAGCTGGAGGTACTACCCTCCCAGGCTTCAGGCTATACTACAAAGCTACAGTCATCAAAACAGCATGGTGCTGGCACAGAAACAGACCCATAGATCAATGGAACAGAATAGAGAGCCCAGAAATAAACCCACACACCTATGGACAATTAATCTATGACAAAGGAAATAAGAATATACAACACAGAAAAGACAGTCTCTTCAATAAGTGGTGCCAGGAAAACTGGACAGTTACATGTAAAACAATGAGATTAGAACATTTCTTCACACCATATACAAAAATAAACCAAAATTGGATTAAAGACCTAAATGTAAGACCAGAAACTATAAAACTCCTAGAAGAGAATGTACGCAGAACACACTTTGACATAAACTGTAGCAATATTTTTTTTGGATCTGTCTCCTAAGGCAAAAGAAATAAAAGCAAAAATAAACAAATAGGATCTAATTAAACTTAAAAGTTTCTGCACAGCAAAGGAAACCATTGACAAAATGAAAAGACAACCTCCAGAACAGGAGAAAACAATTGCAAATGATATGACTGACAAGGAGTTAACATTAAAAATACATCAACAGCTCATACAACTCAGTATCAAAACAAACAGACAACCCAATCAAAAAAAAATGAGCAGAAGACCTGAACAGACACTCTCCCAAAGAAGATATAACAATGGCTAACAGGCACATGAAAAGATGCTCAACATCATTAATTATTAGAGAAATGCAAATCAAAACTACAATGAGATAGCCATTCTGACAGGTGTGAGGTGATATCATCAAAAAGTCTACATATAACAAACGTTGATGAGGATATGGAGAAAAGGGAACACCAGTAAACTGTTGGTGGAAATGTAAATTGGTGCAGCCTCTATGGAAAACAGTATAGAGGTTCCCCAAAAACCTAAAAATAGATCTGCCATTTGATCCATCAATTCCATTCCTAGGTATGTATCTGAAGAAAATGAGAATACTAATTCACAAGGATACACGCACCACAACGTTCATAGCAGCACTATTTACAGTGAAGATATGGAAGCAATTCAAGTGTTCCTCAACAGACGAATGGATAAAGATGTGGCGTGTGTGTCTGTGTATGTGTGTGTATATATACATACACATACACACACAATGGAAAATTACCCAGACATAAAAAAGAATAAAATTCTGCCATTTGCAGCAATATGGATGGACCTGGAGAATACCATGCTTATTGAAATAAGTCAGAGAAAGATGAATACTGAATGATACCACTTATATGTGGAATCTAAAAAAATAAAACAAATGTACATAGCAAACAGAAAATGATGCACAGATATAGAAAACAAGCTAGTGGTTACCAGTGGGGAGAGGGAAGGGGGAGTGGCAAGGTAGGGGTATACAAACTACTATGTATAAAATAATAAGCAACAAGGATATATTGTACAGCACAGGGCATTACAGCCATTATTTTGTAATAATTTTAATGGAGTATAATCTATAAAAGTACTGAATCACGGTGCTGTAAACCTGGAAACACAATATTGTAAACCATCTGTACTTCAGGTTAAAATTTTTTTAAGTGTGAGAGACAATGAAAGTAAGAATGCAAAAGAAATGAAAGGAGATTGTAGTCAAAGAGTTAAACATTAGAGATTAATGTTTCTGAGTAAGGGGCCTAAGAGTGGGTTGCTATAGTGAAGTTGAAGTGAAGAATATAGGATTGAGAAAATCAAAGTCTTGTAAACTAGTGTACTGTAATGACTACACCCTCAGTGTAATAGAGAAGAAAATAGTGAGTCTGATTCCAAGGTCTTCAAAACTAGAGAAAAACCGTCAGGAGATGCCGTGCTAAGGAGAGTAGAAAGTAACATCATTATTTGTCAAGAACCTCAAAGGAAGACCTCCAGCAGGAGGATGGAGACAGCAGCCTGAGCCAGATGATCATCCATCCTTACCCCATTCATGGTTCATTGACTCCTACGTAAGGGGGTTCAGGGTAAACTTTGTACTCCAAGGAGTGCCTAGATTCAAGCATGGAGATGCAGGTATACAAATAATTCTGTTAAAAGATTGATAATACGGGAAATTCTGCTTATAAGGGCAAAAGGTTTCCCAAGTGTTTAAGCAGAGAGGTTGGAAGGAGGTGAGGCAGTACAGAGAGCTGTGTAAAGGCAAAAGGAAAGGGAAGGAGAGGTGTGATGGGAAGAGACTCTGTGACCAAGCTTTAAGGGTTAAAAGCATGTTTTGATCTGGCAAAAAAAAAAAATATATATATATATAGATATATAGATATATATCTATATATATATATCCTCACTTCTGGTATAGGGGTTTTGATAGTGTCACAGTCAATATAAGGGCCCTAGATTTCATCTGCCCTTGTCTCAGAGAGTGGAAACCGTTACTTCAAAGTTTACAAAGGGGTATCAAGGGTCCTATTGTTCTGGAAAGACAATGTCTAAATATAACCCAGATAATATTAAAAGAAATGCTCTTGGACCCTACTGGTGTGTAATTCAGAGATACTTTCTGATATAGGTGATCTATACATTCCAAGTCAACTAAAAGAAATCCAAATCACCCAAAATGTTTTGGTTATCATATATATATATATATATATGATACATTACACACACACACACACATATATATAATATATATATATATAATATATATATATAATATATATATATACACACAAACATACACTAAGGACCAGGGCACCTATAAACTAATCAGCTTTATCTATTCTAGCCTTGTTCTAAGGTAGTAATAAAATCCCTCTTTTTTAATTTTTGAAGACTGAAACTAGAAGGGAGAAAATGGTGAACTCAGTTTCTCTTATATAACAAAAAGTCCTCCAGCTTTCCCATTGTTATGGACTAAACTGTGTCTCTCTCCAAAAGTCACATGTTGAAAGCCCTAGTCCCCAATGAGACTATATTTGAAGATAGAGCCTTTAAAACTTAAATGAGGTCATGGAGTGGGGCCCCAATCCAATGACTAGTGTCCTTATAAGAAGAGGAAGAAACACTGGCGTGCTTGTACACCTAGAAAAGGCCACGTGAGGACATAGACTGAAGGTGGTCATTGGCAAGTCAAGAAGAGAGGGCTCAAAAGAAACCAACCCTGCCAACATCTTGACCTTGGATTTCCAACCTCCAGAACTGTAAGAAAATAATTTTCTGCTTAAGCCACATAGTCTGTTTTATTTTGTCATGGTAGCCCTAGCCCATGTTCTCATTAGAGCCATTTCTCTTCATGCTTAAAATTGATAAGGAAACTGAGTTTCAATGAGGTTAAGGGTATTTCCCAAGGCCACACTTCTAGTAACCCTGGGTCTGGAATTAAAATCCAGGTCCATGTTACTCCAAAGCCAATGAGTTTTCTGCTGCCACTAGCTTTACTTCTTGCCACTAGCTTACTGAAAGGACAGCTTTCCCCTCCTCAAATAATAATAACAATTTGTCAAGCTATATATATTTTCTTAAAAGTGATTCCAAAATACATCATTTGAGACCTGGATGGGCTTAGAAAAAACTGGCCATTGACTTCCCACCTTTACTCCTAATTAAAAACAAAAAAGGGATATTTTTAGGATAAAATAAACAAATGGATGTCCTATACTATTTTACAATGCTTTTATTTTCATTTTGTTGTTTTGTTTTATTGTGAACATAAGTCATATTCACTGTAAAAATGGAGGCAGTGCAGATATATATAAAATGTTAACGGACAACAACTTTGGGAGTTTTCAGTTTTTCACTCTTACAAAAAATATTCTTCTATGTGTTCTTTGCAATTTCGTGTAAATAGATATTTAAGAATAAACTTGTAGAAGTAAAACTGTTGAGTCAAAGAGTATGTGCATGTTAAGTTTTAACAGGTATTTTCAGATTGTCTTCTAAAACCTCTGAAGCTCTATCCCCAGGCCCTAGTGTCACCTCACAGATTTCACCCAGAACAAAGTGCTCTACTAGTAAGAAATGCTATTTCCTACATTTTTCTTTGTAAGAACGTGTTGACACATCCTGAGCATATATCCAGGACATTTCACGTTGTTAGAACATAAAACATAATGCAATTTAAATGTTATCTGTATTTAGAATTATGTTTAAAGTTAGTATTAATGAAAAAAAATCCTACCTTCCTATTATATTAGAAATAATCCATCTCCACAAACCTTGAAGTAGTGAAGGCTGATTCGTCACAACCAATCAATAAGCTTAAAAAAAGTGAAGCAGAAATGTGGATTGAAACTGATAAGGCAGTATGTGGCAGACTGTAGCAGACACTATTAGTAACCTGCCCAATATCTATTCTCTCTTCCTTCTATCAAAACCTTGATTATGCACAGGACAGCTATTTGCCTGCCAGGGTAAAGTCTCACTTTCTAACTCTCTAGTGTGGCCATATGACACAATTCCAGGCATAGAGAAGGAAACGGGTATCTACTGTGGACGCTAGAAAGGCTTTTGCTTTTGCTGATAGAAGGGATAGATATCATTTGCACTGACATCTCTCACCCTACCCTTGCTCCACCATCGCCTTCATCTACTTTGAACGTGAATATGATGCATGAAAATACCATAGACATTTCTGTAAACCTTAAGACAAATAACATGAGGGAAAGGCTAGGAGAATTGCAGAGATATTAGTCTCCATATTCTCCAGCACAGGCCTCTTGATATTTGACTTAAAATATATATATTTCCTCTTTGGTTTAGCTAAATTATCTTGGTACTTGAAGATGTAGATAACCCTAACCATGCATGTGTTACAATAAAAATGTAGATATGGTAAAGATACTTTTAAAGTTGAATTCCAATGAACCTTTATTTTAAAGAAAAGAGGTGAATGAAGGCGGTGGATTATCTCTTTACAAGACTGTTCGTAGCCTTTGTTTGGAAAACAATATAATAAAAAGAAAAGAGGCTAAACTTTGGAATCTGACATACCTGAATTAACATTTCTGCCATTTGCTACCTCTTGGGGTGGGGAGGGAAGTGTGGTTTTTCTCACATATAATTTCAACACATTCATAACAGTCTTATAGGTTTGTTCTGAAGATTGCATGTGATAATCACATAGTATGTAATCAACACATGTTGATTCTCTTCTTCCATTCAAAACTGATAATTTTTGTATAAAAAGCAGCCTTGATCTGCCTCCCAGGAGATAATACAATTTCTCATTCTTCACTGGTTTATGGAAGGAGGAAAATAACAAGAAAATAAGCTGATATAGGGCTTTTTAATCTAAACTACATATTTCAGGATGTAGTGTAGAGACAACACTGATTCAGCTAAGCCCTTAAACCTTATAGGGGTACATCCCAAGTAACTGAAAATTACTGCTCATCATGAAAGACTGAGATTCTGCAAGATCCTGGCCTAGAGCATTAAATTAGGTTCACTCTGTCGGACTTACCAATGCAGGAAATATAAGGGAAAAGAAGGAGAAATGGTTACCTCTTTGCTATTTAGAACCCCTTAAAAATGACTTAAGATTTCTTTTTAAGGATGATAACATGGACTTTTTTTTAAAAAGGTGGAAGGTGAATGATCATTCTCATGGCAAAAGGACAAATTCTATTGTTATTCAAGGTTGGCAGTTCTTCTGGTTCATCTAAAATAAAACTATGTATTTTCTGGTTGCTTTGCAATTAAGAGCCATGTTTGTACCAAAAACCAGTGAATTGCATACTATAAATGGGTGAATTGTGAGATATGTGAAATAGATATCAATAAAGCTGTGTACAAAAA
The DNA here is from genome assembly GCF_002837175.3 of Physeter macrocephalus. Classification (NCBI taxonomy): domain Eukaryota; kingdom Metazoa; phylum Chordata; class Mammalia; order Artiodactyla; family Physeteridae; genus Physeter; species Physeter macrocephalus. Next base: position 96,223,723 of record NC_041214.2, on the reverse strand, counting down.
TTAAAATTTTTAAAAGAGAACCACGTGTGTAGAATTTCTTTGGTTAGATTTAGCAAACTGTAATTGGAAAGAAGTAATCCATAATTAATCTATTAAAATATTTCTTAAAGTTTGTTCTAAGAAACATCAGTTCCACAGGATGCTTTGGTAAAGTTTCCTGTGGTTAAATAATTTGGGGAAATATGGTATAATACATGGTCCCATTGGAGATTTAAACAGTACATTATTATAGGCTCTAAGAAGCCTCCCTCTAAGGAAACTATTTAACATTTAGCTGAGCCCAAAGCCCAGAATTATTCCAAATGTCTTTGACCATGAAAGTTGTTCTCCTAGTAATACCTATTAACCTCCTACACAAAGAGTGTTGTTTGAGACACACTTCAGAAATTGCTGATGTCTAGTATACTGTGGTAGCCATATAATTATACTGATACCTATAAAAGCAGAGTAATGTGAAACATATTCTGCTGTGCATTCAGTCTGTCCAGGCAGTCAGATAGATAATTAAGCTGAGATAGATGGCTTATACCCAACCAGATTAAAGGGGAGAGACTGAGGTTGAGATTTGCTTTTTCAGCCCTAGATTTGTACACTCTGTTGATTTTACTGTAATTTGGAGGAAAATGTTAGCATACAAACACATGTATATACATATATACATATGTGTGTGTGTGTGTGTATATATATATATATATATATATATATATATATATATATATATAAAACAACTTAGGGGTATGAAACACAGCACTATATTAAACATTTTGAGATTCTTGTCTCTGCAAGGAATTCTGCTGCTAAAAGAAGAGAATATATGACTTTGGTCTTTCAGAGTCCAGTGTGCAAGAAAGAGAAGGGTGGTGAAAAACAGTTTTCCAAAACAACATGTTTCTCCTGAAATATAACAACCTCTCAAATGAATAAAGAATACCAAGATGGAAACTTTAGCATTATCTGAAGTGATTAGCTGTGATTTCAATTATTTTTTGAAATCTATATTTCACCTGAGAGTAAGGTATGGTAAAAGAAGATGATAGCTATGAAGATTTTACTCAAATGGGAATTACTCAGTAAATTTTGGTGTGGGAAAGCAATTGTATTGCTGTTCAACATAAGATTTTTATTTTATTATTTTATGTTATGTAATAATTATATATGGATTATCTACTGTAGGCCAGAAAGCAAGCTGGATAGTGAGAAGAATTCCCTTTATTGTTTTCTAAGAAAAGATTATCATTACCTCATGGGAGTTTGTAATCTAATTAGAAAGACAAGATATATGCCCATCAAACAGGTAACAACATAAGAGAGATATGATTAAGTGCCATGATAAATGACAAGTAATAAAGGGAGCAGGTGCTATAAAAGGATTAGAGAAGAAATAAAGTTTCACTATTTTCATGGATATAAAAAACCCTAAATTTTTTTTTTTTTTTTTTTTTTTTTTTGCTTTGTATGCGGGCCTCTCACTGTTGTGGCCTCTCCTTTTGCGGAGCACAGGCTCCAGAGGCGCAGGCTCAGCGGCCATGGCTCACGGGCCCAGCCGCTCCGCGGCATGTGGGATCTTCCCGGACCAGGGCACGAACCCGTGTCCCCTGCATCGGCAGGCGGATTCTCAACCACTGCGCCACCAGGGAAGCCCCCCTAAATTTTTTTTTAACATCTTTATTGGAGTATAATTGCTTTACAATGGTGTGTTAGTTTCTCCTTTACAACAAAGTGAATCAGTTATACATATACATATGTTCCCAAGCAACCTGATTTAAGTGGATTTAACTTGTTGTTTTGATTTTGTATATGTAAGGCTTTATAGAATTGGGACTCTTCTCACCAGGTAGCCAGAGAGAGAACAGAACAGGCAGTTCTGTCCCTGCCATCTGCCAATGGCTCCTGCTACAAATCAGGCGACAGCATATGTATCTGCTACACTATTTGTATTTGCATTGGGGTTGAATATTTTGAGAATGAGATGCAAGAAACTGTGAAAATACCCCGTCTCATTATCTAAACTTTCAGGCTGAGGTTTAGCCATCCCTGAACAATCATGGCCCAGCGCTGAAAGTAAAGATGTATCTACATAAGCACAAATTGTAACAATAACATTTTGCATTTCTGAAACATCTTCTATTGAAATAGCTCATTCTCAGCACTGTTTACAAGCATTAATTCAACCTCACAAGAGAAATAATTTGCAAGAAATAGGTTAACTGTCTGGTTTGAGACAGCACAGTAGCTAAAGTCATTACAAAGTACAGGATTTCTCACTGCTAGCCCAGTGCTTTGGCGTAAGCTAAAACTACTTGAATTCCTTTTAAAATTTTACTTCAAACACTAACATACTACTATCATAATAAATTATAAAGTCATCAGTATAGATACAGAAAAATAATCAAAAAAACTTTTCTTATGGCCTCTGTCTTATTACTATCACTCACAATCTTTTCCTGGTAAAGTTTTTTCTGTGTGTCAGGATTCACTGACATGAAAATCATTATTTTGAAGAGAATAATGTTCAAATGTGGAAAAATGTTCAGTGATAGGATGAAAACGTATGAGGAAGGTCTAAGACCTCACAGGTAGACTTTTTCATTAAATTTGTCCTCTGGCTTCTTAATGAAAGTAGTGATCATCAGCACATAGTAGACAACAATGGTAGGTCAGACAAAAATTTGGTAACATTTCCCCTCACTAGTGTCCCTACTGGAAGCCAAGTGAAATAATTAGAATGTCCTGAAGCAGACAGAAAAATGTAGCTCTATGGGAGGGAACAGCAAAGAGGGACTCTGACAATTAGCCTCTCTATGTGGAAAACTTTATTACTCACCTTTTTGTTCAGTTAAATACATAATTAAGCATTTTCCATAATCAAGGTACAATACTAGGTGCAGAGTCAGAAGTCTTCATAAAAGAAAAACAAATATGCTGAAAAGAAACAGTAACAGAGGTACAAAGATATCCATTTATTCAACACATTTGGAGCAAATATAATAGGCATGACCAGAGTTTCTTGAAAGTAGTGGTGCTTTGCAGGTATGGGAAACTTTAGAATTTAGCTGGGGTAGTTTTTGGTTGTCACAGAAACTGGAGAAACTCCTGGTATTTACTGTATAAGTATCCAGAGACACCGGACATACAACATTTAGGACAGTCTCAAAGAAGAACTGTCCCAATCCAGCATGACTTTCAAATATCCCGCTGCACCCTCATGTAGCTAAGAAACTGTTTTATAATTGAGGTTAGAACCTATCTCCATATTGTATACATTGTACAAGGAGTGATTTAGACAGTTTTAATAGATACTGAATTCCCTGAGTGCAAATATATTAATCAAATAAATATTTTATACAATTCAATTGAGAATTTACCAATATATGGTCACTATTTTGGAAAATCCCATCATCAAAGGCTATGCCATGGCATTTGAGTCAACAAAACAACATGGTGCATCCTACTGTGTGTGCCATGGCCCAGTGATGCCATGCATACATGTATGTGTGCCTACTTTATCACATCTCCTCATGAAGTCATGCCTGAGCAGTTACATATTGAAATACATGGCATTTTATTGCAATTAATTGCATCTTTTTTCTATTATAGTTAATCACTGACTTTTTAAAAATTATGTGTGTAGGTAGCTTATATTATATACTAAATTCAATTAAGGATAGTAAAGGTATATTACATTTAGTTATAATATCACATATTATTTTTATAAACAGCATTGTATATTATTTGTTATAAATAATATTGAATATTATAATAAAGGAGGTGAGCCTGTGCTATGCACTAGAGATAACGGGGCAGAGTGTGTGTGATGGTTCTTGTCTTCTCATTGCAGATAGTCTGGTTTAAAAAACAAGTATCAAGCCAATAAGCACACAGATACATGTAAAATCACAAAGTCCTAAGTGTTCAAAGGAAATGAATTAAAAGAAGAGCAGTGGATGACATTATCTGAATGGTACAGAGTCAGGGTAAGCTTCTCTAACTAAAAAGAAAGACCCACAAGATGTCTAGGAGTTATTGAGGGGATACACTCTAAGCAGAGGGCAGAGCATGTTCAAATACAGACAATCACTATGTACAAGAGAAGAAAGGAGTTAAACCAGGTTGAAGAATCAGGAAACACACATAGGAAGAAGCAGCTCCTCCATGTCCCCAGTTTTTCAGTGTATAATTCCTCCACCTCCCTAAGTGCATTTTCTTTTAAAAGGGATTCCGATTTCTACTCAGGGTCTATTTAATGGACTTCAAACTTCTCCTGAGAAGGAAGAAATATAAAGCATCACTCTGGTTATGTACCTTGCTTAAATGCCTTGAGATAGATTAAAGTATTCTAATATTTTCTCTAGGTGAATGCCATCTGAATTGACAAATTGGGATTTCCACTCTGTACTCCACATTTAGCATGGTCTTGCCTAAATGCTGAAGCAAATGACTTCTTGCCTAAAGGTTTGAAAATAACAAAGTCAAGCAATATGCATCCGGCGCTCCCCTTGGATCACTCGATCAAAAAAATATTAAGTAGTGCTGTTTTCATAACTACCATTGTTGGGGACACTTCGGTGTTAAGAGAGAGAACATGAGACTAATTCCTATTCTCATAATGCAATCCAGTGAAGAAAATTCACTGAGGAGGATTTGTCTCATAAACTACAAATATATAGGAGGTGACTCCAAACACCACAAGGCTTCTTTATAAAGGGTTTACATGAAAGGAAACCATCTAGTTCTTGAGGCCAGTTATCTTCCCCTTTTGTAAACTCTCACTCACTTGGGGTGGAGGCATGAGGAAAATGCAGTCAGTTGGAGACCTTTCTATGAATCTCCTTCCTAAGTGTGGAGTAATTCAGAAAAATGGAGGAGAGTCAACTCTCAGGCTCTCACCCAATAGCATTTTTTCCTTCTTCACTACCTCTATTCTATTTTTAACAGAATCAGAAGGAAACACATATCCTTATCTGATTCTGGGTTGGAGAGGGTCTTTAGAGAAAGTTTTGACTAGCTATGACATATCCGACATGTAGGCTAACTGGGATAGGGGGAGGGTGTTCCCTATACACCCTTTGCCACCCTTATCTTCCTTTCATTAGTCAGCTGATCACATTCCTTTTTACCTAATACATCAGGAAGACGAGAATTAGAACCTTGACTGATTTCTTTGGAAAGGCTGTAAATCTTTACTTCAAAAATTAATCCGTGAGACAAGGAATTGCTATCTCACTTTCCAGGTTGGAAAGAAGCTTCATGGTGGGCTCTAAAATAGTAATTTTGAGTTGTATATCATATAGGTCTTAGAAAAAAATCTTTGACTTAACTGGAATACAGGTCAGGAGTGTGTTTTTGAAAATATTCAAAAACAAAAACTAAATAAAATCTTTCTGCTTCAGGAGAACCTCCATAAGATATAGTTCTTTATTTTCAGAAATTGTGTTGCATTGTGTTTAACATTTATGAAACGTGAAGTATAAACTCCAAATTTCTAGTCTATAGCCTCAATGTGGGATCAATAAAATAGCACATAGACACCTGTAGATCCTGGGGAAAAAATTACACCAAACTTTAAGAGGTTCTACAATATCCCTTAAGGTATATGTAAAGATAGGTGTGTGAATCTATGTACATGTCAGGGTCAGTCTGCTGCTGCTTAGAAAGACTCTGGGCTTGAATGCTTCTATTCTCAATGCAGAACCTTGACAGTATTTTTAAGTCCTAGGTTGCAACATTCCTAGACAATGTCTTAGCTGGAAATCTACATTAGGATTGCATATATTCTATCCGGTGACACGGAAGTTAGAACGCAGACTTTGGGATAAAGATGCAGATTATGTGGTCTATAGGTTGGTAATGAATAAAGGCCAAGGGAGAAGATGATTCACGTTTCGTGTTAACAAGACCTTCAACCCACAGTGGCTTCCTAAAACCACTGACCCAGAGCATTTCTTTGGAAAGAATCCAGTAGAAATTGAGGCCTCTATCTGCTTTGCCTCCTGATGTATCCTTTCCTTTCTTACAAGCAAAACCTTGCCAACACCATGAATATGAGTCCATATGTTTCCTATCTTCTGTACCACAAACCTATACAGCTCTTGGTCTCTCATATTGTAAATGTGCATTATTGTAGAAAGAGTCCCAATATTCACATTATTGGGAGAGGATCATCACCCGAAGAGAGGGCCAAACAAAATGCTCTATAAAGCACAGCTTCCCTTAGCCATGCCATTCGAAGCTTCATATTAGAAACCTCTTTGCTAACACTGGCGAAATGGGTGACGATCTCTCTAACCATGTATTTTCATTTTATGTTCAGTCAGTCACATAGTCATGATTATGCACTCATACAAACACCTAGTTAATCTAAATATTCCAAGCAGACCCCCACGTCCAAGGTCCTTCAATACACCTGACAGCATTCTTTGAGAGGCTCTGTTAATTCACATTTCTCCACCTTGCTCTTCGTTTGATGATCCCAGGGACTTCCTGAACTAGCTTCAGGCAGTTATTTCTGAGTTGCCTACAACGCGAGCATATCCTTAAGGCTAAATAAAACTGAAAAGCAGCTGCTTAAGATTTTCTGAAATGTTGTGAAAATGCCTATATAACTCATTTCTGGAAAGGAGTATGTTAAAACCCATTGTAAACGTGTACAGAAACCCACCAAAGTACCATCCCTCTGGTCACATTACAGTCTGAATTTTAAGATAATGCCCAAAAATTTGCTGTAGATGGAGATATTTTTCCAATCTTCAGATTGATCGGATACTTAGAAGAGACATTAATAATGCTTAAAGACTCCTCCCAGAAGGATTAACCATGCAGGGTCTGGACAATGATGAAAGATGGCTTTAAAATAAAAATCTGGCCAAGTACCTCAAAGAAGTCACTGTTGAGATCAGAGTCAAAAAGATGGATGAAATTTCTCTATCTGCTGGGATGCTTCCACAAGAAAATGTAGCACCTACTAGTATTAGTATTCCAACATGTTTTTCAATATTTAATGTTTCCAAAAGGAAAGAAGAGAAAATTAAATTCCCAAGCTCCTTACTACAACTGACACAGGATGCAGTTGTGGCTAATATATTTTTAACAAGATACTGTAAAAAATCATCAGTTAACCCCTGAGACAACAAAGTATACTTTGGTTACTTAATGACAGAAACAAGAAAAATATCTGACAACCCTCATCTTCATATTAAAACCAGATTCATCAATTCTTAAATAAGTACCACAGACTCCTACAGGATGTTCACTTCTAAGGATAATATGGCTTACTGTCGTGGAATTGATACAGCCCTATCTAGGGACCAATTTTATTCGATACTTTCAGTGATCATCCTGGGAAATCAAGAAAGAACCTTGAAGAAGTTATTAAATACATTCTGCTGTCCTGAAATACTATCCCTGTTCAACAGATGGTAAATGTGTTCAGAGGTCCTAGTTGCAGTCATTCAGGAATTTCTGTATACCAATCATTTGGCTCCACGAGCAACCACCCTATTAAGATATGCAGGAGATCATGGGCCTCCTCTCAGCCTGCACAATCATCTGGACTAACAGTCAGCCTAAAGGCACTTGGGTCTGAAGGAAATCTAGCAAAAGAGAAACTTTGTCAGGATCACATATTGAAAAGAATCCTGAATTCAGCTTTAGTCAAAGGACAGTAGTTAGCATTATATTAGAAAATCCAATGAAGAAAGCATGCACACTTCTTAGGGATGTAACTGGGTACTACGGATCATTCATTTACATATATACAGTTTAGCAATAGTTTACAATTTACCTCATAATGATGCTGCTCTAACTCTATAGCAAGTAGAACACATCCTGCTTCCAGACCATATTTATCAGCATCATTTCTCAGAGAACCGTCAATATTAATGAGTTCCCAGCACAGAAATTCCAAAATCAACAAAGCTCTTACTCCTGAACTTCAGCCCAGCATCTGAACAAGGGACAGAAGGAAACCTATAGGGAGTTGCTCCATGGTGTGTGTGTGTGTGTGTGTGTGTGGCAGGAGGGAGCAGAGACTAGCAAGAAGAGGCCAAGTATGCAAGCAAGGATGAAGCTGAGTAACATGGTTCTTGGTGGGGGGGAAAGGGAACAAAGATTAACTCCCTTAGAAACAGTGCATTCTGATAGGCTTTTTGCTTGTTCTTTTTTGTTTGGCAGAGGCAGAATGCATGACCTGAAAGAAAAATGAAGGACAAACATGCATTCGTCTACTCTTCTTCTTTGCCTAGTACTTTTACAGTGCTTCATCCACCCAACCACACTGGAGGAAGGGGCTGCATGTAAGGTGTTAGTAGGGCCTTCTTATGAAACAGAGGAGCTTAGGATACAAGTAATTTGGTGAATAACCATACCAGGAGAACAGTTTATCAAATGAGATGGACTTTGAAATGCACTCCCCTCCCTGTCTTTCTTCCTCTTGATAGCACTGGCGATATGATGGCAACAACTCTGTGGGCTTTCATCACTGGCAGACAAAGCAGGTGTTGAAGTCTGGAACTCCTTTTCCAGGCTTCCTCCTTGCCCCAACCCCATCTCTTACAGCAGTCATCAAGTCACCTCCAATAAACTCCTCAGATTTTCAGAAATGTGTTTGAAAATCACTGATCTACTCTAATCCAATCAGATGCAATCCAGTCTAATCCAGAAGTTGAGAAAACCTGCCCTAGTACTCATGTACTAGTAAATAGAGGACTAGGATTTATGGTCAGGTCTCCAAACTATTAGTACAATGCTTTGCCTACACCTCAAATTAAAGAAAGGATTAGAACCATGCATAGCTAGATGCTGTGTCTGGATAGGGATGTAGGGCAGCTCTAGGAAGTGGAGCAGGGAGATCTTTGATTTTATATTGTGCATATTAGGAAGACAATGAAAGAGAACATTTAAAGAATTTACCTAAATTTACTCAGTGAATAAATTAGTGGCAGATGGCTCCAAAATCCATGCTTGAACCATTATGCTACTACATTATGCTACCAGCACTATTAATTAATTTATTTATTTATTTAAACATCTTTATCGGAGTATAATTGCTTTACAATGGTGTGTTACTTTCTGCTGTATAACAAAGTCAATCAGCTATACATATACATACATCCCCATAGCTCCTCCCTCTTGCGTCTCCCTCCCACCCTTCCTATCCCACCCCTCTAGGTGGTCACAAAGCACTGAGCTGATCTCCCTGTGCTACGCAACTACTTCCCACTAGCAATCTATTTTACATGTGGTAGACCAGCACTATTTAATCCTTAGCAATTTGCTAAGTTCATTTATTTTAATAGCAAAATTTTTTTAAGTGCTATTATCTGTCTACATTTCAGATTTTTCAAGTCTATTCATCTTTTCCTAGTTTTTAATTATGGGGTTTGAATATAAACCCGTGTAATATTCTAATACTTTATTCTTTTTAAAATTCTGAATGATTGAATATCTTATCATAATAATTTATTTTTTTACTTTAAACTTTTTTCCCTTATTTTTATTGCTTTGGAAATCCTTCCATGTCACAAACGCCACTATTTTTCCCATTATCTTTTAATGTTTAAACTCCTATTTCATTTGAAATGCATTTGCTACAAAATGGGGAACTATCTTCATTTTTTTTCAAATCGTGACCCAACAATCCCTGAATGACTTAACTCAATTTGAATTGTCTTTCCTTTCCCCACAGATCTGTACTGCCAGTTAAGTAATCTTGGAGAAACAATGTTCAGTTTCCTCAACTGCAAGTAGGGATTAATGAAAGTATCTCATACAGCTTGTGTGAGGAGTAAATGAGTTAACACATATAAAGCTCAGAAGATCACCTGTGCCATGGCAGGTTAAGTATCATGTGAGTGTTAGCTATCATCTTTTAATATCCTCAAATATCTATTTAGTAAACTTTAGAATAACTGTGGAAAGTTTGAGAAATAATCTGTAAATTTGGCTGGAAAAGGCATAAGATTTGCAAAATAAGTTGGAAAGAACTTAAACATTTGTAATATTTATGGAACAATGACATGTCTCCAGTTATAAAAACAGAGAGATGTATGTCTTACACTACAGTTTGTAATTCATGTAAATAACGCTAATCCTCATTACCATCTGTTGCCATAGTCAAAAACATATTTTATTTTTCTTTATATATATTACGTGGGATTTTCTGTCATGTGGAAAAAGTACTGTTTTTTAAATATTTATTTTATGTAAGTAGCCAAATATCCAAAAAAACTTATTGTTAATTCCAAACAACGTTTTTTGTAGTTGTTAACTCTCAGGCTTCTCCACGTAGTAGTCATCCTTTACATAAATAGAGAACATTTTGTTTCTTCCTTTCCAATAGCCCTAACCTCCATATCTTATTAGCTAAAATTTCCTGGAATACACCAAACAAGATTTATCACAGCAAACACCTTCATCTTGTTTCTTATTTAATAAAAATGTTTCTAGGTTTTCACTGTGAAGAGTGACATTGATTTTCCTTAACTTGCAAGAAAACATAAAGAGTTTAACAATAATATGTTTTAAATGACATCAAACAGCATTTAGAGATCTGGTGAGATAAACAGTTTTACCTTTAACCAACAGTAAGATTTAAGAAATTTTTCCATATTAAACTATGCATTCCTAGAATAAACTCTTCAAATCATATATCCTACTTATATATTGATGAATTTGATCTGTTTTATTTAGAATTTTATAATTTTGTAGAATTTTTAATTTTTTGCTACTTTGCAAAGTTTGCAGTCATTATGGTATCATGATTACATAGCTTCATAACAATAAGTAGAGGTATTTGTTTTACCCAGAATTTTATTTTTCTGGGCTTTTAAAAAGTTAACATGAGAATTAACTTTACCTTAGCATTTTCAAATAAGCTGCCTATAAAACCACGTAGAGAAAGAACCTTTTAAGAGGGAATTCTTTGGTATTTTAATTCTTTTTTTTCAATATTTATAAATTTAATCTTTTAGTGAATTTTGATAATTACAATTTCCTAATAACTCAACCAATATATTAGGATTTTAAATGTATCCAAATGGGCTTTACAAAGCAAATTTTATTTTGTTTTATACATTTATTTATTTATACATGTCTGTCTGCGTTGGGTCTTCGTTGCTGTGTGTGGGCTTTCTCTAGTTGTGCTGAGCAGGGGCTACTCTTTGTTGTGGTGCGCGGGCTTCTCATTACGGTGGCTTCTCTTGTTGTGGAGCATGGGCTCTAGGCCCACAGGCTTCAGCAGTTGTGGCACACAGGCTCAGTAGTTGTGGCTCGTGGGCTCTAGAGTGCAGGCTCAGTAGCTGTGGTGCACGGGCTTAGTTGCTCCGCGGCATGTGGGATCTTCCCGGACCAGGGCTAGAACCCGTGTCCCCTGCATTGGCAGGCGGATTCTTAACCGCTGCGCCACCAAGTAAGCCCCTTATTTTGTATTAAATCTTCTCCTTATCAATAGTTGTAGCCCCTTTATCATTCATAATGTTGCATATTTTGTTTTCTATTTTTAATTAAAATTTCCAGACATTTGTCCATTATGTTGATTTTATCCAAAGATTTTCTGTATTATTTTTCTGTTTTCAGTTAATTAATTTATGCTGTCATTTGATTACCTCTTTCCTTCTGTTTTTCACTTTGTATTCAAAATGTATAAAACATTTTAATGAAAGAGTATGATTTAATGAATTTTTATAAAAGTAACATTACCCAGTTATTTCATTTTAATTAAATTTGGTATTTAAAGTGAATATAAATAATTTTAATTTAAATATGCTAAAGTTCCAATACTGCTACTGAATATGAATTGTAATTTCTAGTTCACTTAGTATTTGAAAAAATAGAGTCATAGAGCATTCAAAAATGTTTAACAAGTAGATTTAAAAAGACTATAGACTCCAGCAGTGAATCTGGGGAAGTAACTCAGTAAAATTCCAGAAAATACCATCTGCTGATACTTTTTTCAAACAAGATGGCATCTGAAAAGGTATTTTTAAGATATTATCTTTAGTTGTGACTCTGTAGTAAATGTCAAAATAACCAGCTCGTTTGAATATTATAAATGAATAAAACATCAGACAATGTAGATTATCTACTTCTAAAATCCCAAAGGTGGTAGGCTTTAAGTACTCATTTCTTCAATCCCTTCATTTTTAGGATGAAGAAACTGTAGCCTAAATAATTGAAGATATTAACATTCATTCATTCATTTGTCCATCCAGATATATTCAGTGTGACCAGTGTGTTGGACATCATGTTGGAACTGGGGCAGGGAGGATGTGGAGGCTAAGAGGAATAGAGTACATGACTGCTGAATTCCAGAAGAGCTCACTGTGGAGTCTAGCAGAACCACAGGCAGAATCCTATGGCAACACTCATCACCCTGTTTGATTTTCTCAACTGTAACTATTTCTATTTGAAATTATGTTACTCGTTTGCTTACTTGTTTGCCATTTATCTCCCTACCTTTCATGGTGAGCTTCACAAAGGACATAGGAGTCTCTTGCACAAAGGAAACAGGAGCCTCTTCCACTACCAGATACCCCGAGTGTAGAACATTTCCTGGCATATGGCAACAGCTCAACAAATGTTTGTTTAATTAATGCATGAAGCCATTTGTTGACCTTGGAGGCTACATAGAGGCCGGTTGCACTATTAAGTCTTGAAGACTAAATAAAATTGCCACCAAAACCAGAGGCGGATATAAGGAATTCAAGACTGAAATGATGGAGGAGATGTCTTTAGCATGGGAGACTCACTACTGCTAGAGTTTAAGGAGTGTAAGAAAGGAGTATAGGTTAAGGAGGAAAGAGGCTAGAAGAGAAGGGACACTGCATGTCAAACCTGAAAGTGTTGACTTTATCCTCCTATCTATTCCAGACTTTTTAAAGAGATAGATGTGAGTTTTAGAGAAATCACTTTGGTAGCTGTTTGGGGAATGAACTGGGGAGAGAGTTTAAGGTCACACTGATGGTTACCAGTGGAGCTACAGCTGGAATATATTTTCCAGTGTACACTGTCTCATTTCTGAGAAGCACACTTTTCAATTTAGACTGAAAAGGAGCGACAGCCATTCATTTGGTCAATTAAGGGCCCAATTTTGTGGGATTCCTGGAGGTTTGTCTATCAGATTGCTTAGAAAGGTAAAAGGAAACCACTGTAACTAATAGGTGTCAGTGCTCAGATCCCAGATGTTTATTGCCTTCAAAGATAAAAAGCTTGTTAACAGTAAGCATGGAGGTTACAGATAACAAGCTGATCAGTCCTCTTGTCTCCACCTGGTACTTTTCTTTGAATTAATTTTTTTAATCTTACTTTGCTAAAATAATTATATTTACCTTTGAAAAAGACAACGTATGTAAACTGGCTTTTAGCAATTAAAATAATTTTTATGTCTAAGATTTGTTTGTTCGGCAGGAATTTTGGGGGGGGATACTAAGGAATTATCCTCCTAATACACAACAAGAATGTATAACCCATTGAATTGGAGGTGGTGTCTTTATAAGCCTCTGTTTTAATTAGTTTTTAATTTACACCCATCCTCATCTAAAAGGATTTACAAAGCTTTATATGTCAATTAGTTTTGGTAACTAAAAAATAATCAATATTCATTCAGTTTTCTATTGCAGTTATTTCTTCTGAGAACATATCAACATTCACATAAAGCAGAAAAATCTGACACAATATGAATCTCTATAAATCCTATTTGGGTGTCTTCCAAATTTTCTTTTCTTATGTAGCCAGTTAAAATTAACCCAAATGGAGCAGCTGAGCTTCATTTAAGTTAGCTTAGGGTTGATTTTTTTAAATGGAATTGTAGAATTTGTTTAAGGATTATTATTTAATATACTGGTGTTTTAAGAAAAAGAACATTGGATTACTGTCTCACACACACTAGTGACGTATGTGAGTGAATTATAATATTTTTAGTAAGAAAAGGATATTTGAAATATGGACAAAAATAAAAGTAATTCCAAGATGTTCATTAAAGGACCCCAATTTCTTCAAGATTCTGATTTTTTATTTTACTAAACCCATGTTTTTAAATGTATTGATCAATTTAGGTATTACACTGCTTAATAATTGTCTGTTAATATATTTATCTCCTTTACCAATAGACCATGAGCTCCCTCAGGACAGAGGTTTGGTTCAGTGTTTTGACACTGCACTGGTTGCAATGCCTTGGACATAGTTGGCACTCAGTAAGTGTTTGTTGACAAATAATTTCAGGCACAGAAAACGCAGTTGCTCTCATTAACATTTCAGCACTGGAAGAGACTATCAGAATCATCATCCAGCCTAACTCCATCTTACAGATAAAGGAATATTCTGATCAGAGAAGACAGGTACCTTTTTGATAAACACAAAGCTCCCCAGGTCTCCCGACTCCTAAACCAATTTTTTAGTTTAAAAAATTTGAGATTTGAGTATTTTGCCCCAATACCTAGAAGTGAGTTTCAAAATATGACATATATCAATTCAATGTTCAGATGTCAGGGACCAGGTATCAGGAGTCCAAATTATAAAAGTTGAGACAGTCACCCGCCAACTCAGTGGCACATGTCCTGCTTTTGATAGGCACGACCGTGTTCCTGTAAGAGAACATCATAGATTCTGAGTCTGTTATAGGGATAATAGAATGAGAACTATTTTTCCTTGACTCCTTAGGTAATATTCTAACTTGAAAATAAAGTTCTCCTTTCAATGAGAACATTAAAGGAGACATGTGGAAAACAGATATTTGTGGTAGAAACTGCTATTTACCAAAATCTGTTTCCTCCTCTTCCTGGAAAACAGGCAGACAACATTTCCTAGCGCTCATCGCATTGAAGTGTAACCAGGTGATTTAGTTCTACTCAATGAAACGTGCTCAGAAGTGAGGCACAGCACTTCCAAGATTCACTATAAAACAGTCCCTTGCTTATCCATTTTTATTTTTTATGGACAGATTTCACTCCTAGGGCAAACTTCTAAATCATGTGTTAAGGTTGTTAGAAAGATCAGTGGTCTGGGTTCTGAATAACTATAAGGATCAGAGGCTTCCTGTTTACCTGAAACTCCCTTGGACTATGAGACCCATACTCCTATTGTATGCAACCTCTGCTATATTGTGGGGAGGGGAGGGGGCTATTTGTTACAGCAACTAGCGTTAACTTTTATCTCAAATTTCTGCGATGGAGGAAAATGCCTTATTCTTATTAGTTAAAAACTCCCAACACCTGGACTATGCAGTGAAAACAGAAGACTGATCCACACTGACCTTCTTTCACATTTTCTAGCAGATATATGAAAATCTAGCATAGGGCAGGTTTCACTGAGCCATCACCACCATGAGCTAACTAAGGTCTCGTTGGGCCTCATCCCTTAGGGCAGTGGTTCTCAAACTCTAGTCTTCAGCAGAATCACCTTGCAGGTTTGTTAAACCAGGTAAGAACTACTACTGGGTCTTTCCTCTAGGATTTGATTTTATTAGGTCTTGGGTGGAGCCTGATATTTTGCAATTGCAACAGGTTTCCAGATGATGTCTTTGAAACTGGTCCAGACCCCACACTTTGAGAACAGCTATAGGGCTTCTAGATTACTCCTAAAGGTACTTTACCCCGTATTTTCAAACACCGGTCATATATAACCAATTAGCACCCTCTCAAAGTTGTACTATCTGCTTAACAATACACCTGATGCAACACTGAAATACAGACAACAGGATCTCATGCCACCTGCTTAGCTAACAAGGGGGTGTTTCTCGCTGCTGAAATGGTCAAAAATAGCACTTGTGTTCTGATAGTGGGTCTGGAGATAGAAAAATTAGTTTATAGGTAAATTAAGTCCTCTTTATAGAACGAAAAGTAAGGTGAAATCTCATTTGAAGATGAGAAGCAGAGATTAGATGTTAAGGGGATGAAGATATTTATAGGGCATGGTTCTGGGAGGCTGGCTGGAGAATAAGGCATCCTTATTAAAGATTTACCACAGGGATAAATAGAATCTCACCCTAGCATGAGAGGAAGCGGCCAGCTAATTCCCCAGCAGAAAGTCCATCAAAAGTTTTTACCAAAAAAAGACAAAACAAAACAAAACAAAACTTCAGCCAAAAGGAAAAGGCATCTCTCTACTACCAAGCACAACTTTGCCTTCCAAACATCAGGAAGCTCACTCCCCACGTGGCAGCAATTTTCAGACTGCTCCAAGTTTATACCTGGTCTCCAAGGCAGTGGTACCAGCCCAGAAGTGATGCTCGCAGCCTCAACGCCCTGCCAACAAGGACATGTGTAAAGAATGAGAGGGAATATCTTGTGCAGTAGCTATGTGATAAGGTGGAGTGGGACCTACACAAGCCAGGAGGATGAAGTCAGCCTTCAAAGATCCACTAAAACCAAACTTCAAAAACAGTGGCAGAGCTGTGGGCTGCTGACACAGACAGGCAAGTCTTGTTTATAAGAATCTAGGAGAGGGAGACCTTTTAAAGCAGAGGCTTGGGGAGACAGAATCTAAGAAGCAGAGTTGAATAAACATTGACAGAGCTGTAAACAACCAAACACATCTTTGTTTGGGAAAGCAAGGAAAGGTTACACATCAGTTTCTTTAGTTGAATTAATGGAGAAGGGTTCTTGTTAGCAACAATCTTCAAAGGATGATAAATTGTAAATTTGAAAAGAAAAATACTTCTAAATGGATACTGGACCCAAATGATGCCTATATTTAATGACAATGAGAACCTAAATGTATATGGTGCTCCACAATTTTTTTAATGATATTATCTCACTTAATATTCATAACACTATGAGGTAAGCAATATGAGCCCAATTTTACAAGTGAGAAAATTCTGTCATTAATATCCAAAGTTTCCAACTTCACTTACTTCTTTCCACTTCTGAAATCTTTACATCTTAATCCAAGTAATAATATACCTAATTAAATCTGAATCAAACAGTGTATTTCACTATTGCCCTTGGCAATACAGTGTCTATAAAAAAGGGATGCCTTTCTCACAATATCATCCAAAATGCCTTCCTACTATGGATGGAAAATTTTAGACAATTCTTTTGCTCTGCTAGAAAAAGAATATCTGCTGGGCTGAATGCTGCCTGGAAGACTGGCCCTATTTACTCAAAAGATGTATGATTTCTGTCTCACATAATGTCAAATACTCTCTCTGCTATAGCAGTTGGTATTAAAACTTAAGCCCTTGTATTCAAAAGCTACCTCTCTAGAGCACTGCTCTGTAACTGTTACCTGCCTTGCCTCAGAGGGACTATACAGCTACACTGCATCAACCTCAGCAGTAGCATAGCCACCACTATCACTGACATTATCACCATCTCTCCCACCCATCCCTGCAAATGGCTTTACATCTAATGAAGTTCACTTAAACCAGAGTCACCACCAGAGCAGGTACGCTGGGTAACACAGTACACAAAAGCCATTTAGAGTCATGAATGAAAATCTGGAAAGTCTCATGGCCTTTTGAAACCCTCATTTAGTAGATAATGACTACATGTGTGGGAATTCTTAGAAGGATAGATGAGTAATCCTTATTTATTTACAAAATGATTCCCATATGAACACCATTCTTTATTCTGAAGCAGTGTACATAATGGTTAAGCATGCTGATTCTGGAGCTACACAACCTAGGTTCAAAACCCAGCTCTGCTACTTTTTGTCTCTGTGCCATTAGACAACTTAAACTTCTCCATGCCTCTTTGTTCACTAGTAATATGCTAATGATAATAGTATTACTATTAGAATTAAATGAGTTAATACATTTAAACCATTAATTATTTAATAACAATATTATCATTATTATTATTATATGGTGCAGCTCTATTTCTCAGAGACCTTTGCTGGAGCTCAGCCTTTGTGACTTTCAGATACCATGAAGCCCCTGTCCACAATCTGTTATTCCATTCCCAGCAATTGTATTCCAAGTAGACTGGTCTTGTGCTATTAGAATTCTGTGCTGGTTTTAAGAGGCCAATGTCATGAGACCATTCTTAACCCTTTTCTCACATGAGGATGAAGAGTGAATTTCTAAATAGAAATCAAAGGTAATATAAAAAATGGCACTATCTCCTTTCATCTATGAAAAGACAAATTCTGAGCTCTCCTTTTGTTTCAGACATAATTTTTGAAATAGTCCACTGTATTACTATGTTCTAGAAGGGAGGCCTGATGCTCTGTAATGGGGCTTCTAGAGGGGCCTATTTGCATGAGTAAATGAAAAGTTAAAAAGGAAGAAACTTACCACTAAAAGAAGATTCAGTTCGCAAAACCTGAACAAACCTAAGAATGATAATTGGGGGAAGTGGGGAGGGCAAGTGACACTGTTGGAAGGAAAACCTATGATTTTAATGATGAACGAAATGCTCTCCAACCCAACTCCATAAACTCCCAGTTGAGTCTTCTGGGTGCTTGGAAGTTGTGACAGTTTGGGGATGGGGCATTTCTGTTTTGTTTTGTTGTTTTTCAAACAGCTTAATTGAAGTATAACTGAAATGCAAAATACTGCACATTTTTAATGTACACAATGCAATGAGTTTGGACGTATGCATACACCTATATATAATAAACATAACCATCACCTCCAAAAGTTTCCTCATGCCTCTTTGGGTTTTGTTTTGTTTTGTGGTAAGAACACCCACCATGAGATCTACCCTAAATACTTTACAAGCATACAGTATTGTTACAGGAGCTATGTCATATCAGAGAGCTCTAGAACGTACTAATTTTGCATAACATAAACCTTACAGGATTGAACAACAGCTCTCCATTTAGAAAGGGGATGCTTTAATAATGGAGTAAACTTTTCTGAAAACTTGAACACAGGATATTGTAAAGGCAAGACAGCCTTTGGTCTAGTCACACAACATGGTTCATATGGGAAAATGTATTTTGCCTATTTCAGCAAGGCAATCGATTATCAGAACACGAGTCAAACATGAATCAGAAGGAACAAGGCAAGAGGCCTGAACAGGAGTGACTTGGATACCACTGACAGGAACAAAGCACAGGATAACACAGTATGATAAGGAGGACGACAGCAGGGAGCATGCGCACAGTAGGCTCTGTAACTTCTTCCCTCCACGAGCCTCACAAACCAACCACTGAACTCTTTCTCACTGAGCCCAAACTTGCCACAGAATACTTAACACTATAGTTCTCCCTGAGTCACAATGATCACTCTGGAATAGTATATAAAATGAAATCTATATGGGCTTCCCTGGTGGCGCAGTGGTTGAGAGTCCGCCTGCCGATGCAGGGGACGCGGGTTCGCGCCCCGGTCCGGGAAGATCCCACATGCCGCGGAGCGGCTGGGTCCGTGAGCCACAACTACTGATCCTGCGCTTCCGGAGCCTGTACTCCGCAACGGGAGAGGCCACGACAGTGAGAGGCCCGCGTACCGCAAAAAAAAAAAAAAAAAAAAAAAATGAAATCTATAAAGTCC
Organism: Physeter macrocephalus; assembly: GCF_002837175.3. Taxonomy (NCBI): domain Eukaryota; kingdom Metazoa; phylum Chordata; class Mammalia; order Artiodactyla; family Physeteridae; genus Physeter; species Physeter macrocephalus. The sequence goes on along the minus strand of NC_041214.2, from coordinate 96,204,297 downwards.
TATCTGGTCCGGGGAACTCCTATCTGCTCTGGGGAACTCCTACCTATGGGAGAGGGATTTGAGGGAGATTAGAGATCTCTGAAATCTGGGGACAGACCAGAGAAAATATAGTTTATTATTGTTATGGCTACTTCTTGAAAAAGCCATAAAGGGGTGATAGGTTTCATAAAACATTCATATTCTCGCTCCTTTTGTGGATGGCATTACACATTGCAGCATGTTTGACTCAAATCAATATAGGTATCAGTGGCAACAGAACTAGTTTTTTCTACAGATAAGTGTATTGCCCTCATATGATTTAGATGTCATTGTTTACTGATATAATTAAGTCCACCTTACCAACTGGTGGGCTCTTTTAAATTACCCTACTACTCATTACAAATTAAAATGTACCCTGCTTTCAATGCATATAAGCATTACAGAAAGAATATAGGCAAAGGTTTGGCTATATTTGAAGTGAACTTAAAACTGAGCATTGGAAAAAACTAGCTATATTGTCCTCCAATCCCTTCACATGATGAAATTGAGTCCAGGCGATGTTAACCAACTTTCCTTAAAAAGACACATGGTAGTCTCCTTGCCTCACTTCCTACCTCATCTGGTGGTAGCTGGCGACACACTCCCAGGGCTGAAAGTCATGCCGTCTGTGAGGCCGCTCACAGGCCTGCGAGATGCCCGCCATTGTTCCCACCAAGAGCCCCAGGGGCCCCTCAGACCAACCTGCTGCCCCACCTCCTGTGGGGAGCCACCCGCCCGTCAGCCCATGCTGTTCCCGCCACCTCTGCTATGCCAACCCAGCAGCCTGTGATTCTGGGAGGAAGAATTCCCGCCTCTCTCAGAAGAGGAATTCAAATGCACAGAGGACTCTCCTCATTTGCATAAGCTTCAGGCCTCACAAAACCTGGTTCCTTCCCGCTGGCTGTCAATAAGAAAGCTATCACAGGACATCCCAAATAAGTACTCTAAGGCAAAAAAAAAAAATTTTTTAAGGTAATCAAACTGCAGTCCTGTGTGGAATCCTATGTGATGTCCTCCAACCTCAGGACCAGACTATCCCCTCTCCTCCAGCCAGCTGTGGAGAGGTTGGGAAGGAAATGGTGATGATTCTAGATTCCATTCGAGGTTCAATTACTGAGTTGCCTGGGAGCCCAATGGGAGGGTGGCCTTACTGAGGCTGCTGTCTCTGGAAGGACCCCACCAGCTGAAGTGGCGACCATCCTTGGGACCGCAGGTCAGTACTTTTCCTGAAGTCAGAGCTGGTTCCAAGGAGGTTGACCACTGTATATCTCTCGAAGTACAGCTGCAAAGCATCTCTAACAAAGACCAGTCGATAGATGAGGAAACAGACACTGAAGCACAGAGAGGTTAAGGCGCTTACTCAAAGTCACACAGACACCACCGTGTGGTTGACAGGGTGTGGGTGCTCTGGCCAGATGTCAGGCCTGAGACTCTGAGGTGGGAGAGCCGAGTTCAGGACGCTGGACCACCAGAAACCTCTCAGCCGCATGCAATATCACTTGGCGAGAGCTCTCCCAGAGATCTCCGTCTCAATGCTAAGACCCAGCTCCACTCAACGACCAGCAAGCTCCAGTGCTGGACACCCCATGCCAAACAACTAGCAAGACAGGAACACATCCCCACCCATTGGCAGAGAGGCTGCCTAAAATCATAATAAGTTCACAGACACCCCAAAACACACCACCGGACGAGCTCCTGCCTACCAGAAAGACAAGATCCAGCCTCATCCACCAGAACACAGGCACCAGTGCCCTCCACCAGGAAGCCTACACAACCCACTGAACCAACCTTACCCACTGGAGGACAAGACACCAAAAACAACAGGAACTACAAACATGCAGCCTGTGAAAAGGAGACCCCAAACACAGTAAGTTAAGCAAAATAAGAAGACAGAGAAATACAAGGCAGATGAAGGGGCAAGGCACAAACCTATCAGACCAAACAAATGAAGAGGAAATAGGCAGTCTACCTGAAAAAGAATTCAGAGTAATGATAGTAAGGATGATCCAAAATCTTGGAAATTGAATGGAGAAAATATAAGAAATGTTTAACAAGGACCTAGAAGAACTAAAGAGCAAACAAACAATGATGAACAACACAATAAATGAAATTAAAAATGATCTAGAAGGAATTAATAGCAGATTAACTGAGGCAGAAGAACAGATAAGTGAGCTGGAAGATAAAATAGGGGAAATAACTACTGCAGAACAGAATAAAGAAAAAAGAATGAAAAGATTTGAGGACAGACACAGAGACCTCTGGACAACATTAAATGCATCAACATTCAAATTATAGGGGTCCCAGAAGAAGAAGAGAAAAGAAAAGGGACTGAGAAAATATTTGAAGAGATTATAGTTGAAAACTTCCCTAATATGGGAAAGGAAACAATCAAGTGCAGAAAGCACAGAGTCCTATACAGGATAAATCCAAGGAGAAACACACCAAGACACATATTAATCAAACTATCAAAAATTAGATACAAATAAAAAATATTAAAAGCAGCAAGGGAAAAGCAACAAAAAACATACAAGGGAATCCCTATAAGATTAACAACTGCTCTTTCAGCAGAAATTCTGCAAGCCAGAAGGGTGTGGAAGGACACATTTAAAGTGATGAAACCAAGATTACTCTACCCAGCAAGGATCTCATTCAGAGTCGACAGAGAAATTAAAACCTTTACAGACAAGCAAAACCTAAGAGAATTCAGCACTACCAGACTAGCTTTACAACAAATGCTAAAGGAACTTATCTAGGCAGAAAACACAAGAGAAGGAAAAGACCTACAATAAGAAACACAAAACAATTAAGAAAATGGTAATAGGAACACACATACTGATAATTACCTTAAATATAAATGGATTAAATGCTCCAACCAAAAGACACAGACTGGCTGAATGGATACAAAAACAAGATCCATATATATGCTGTCTACAAGAGACCCACTTCAGACCTAGGGACACATACAGACTGAAAGTGAGGGGATGGAAAAAGATATTACATGCAAATGGAAATCAGAAGAAAGCTGGAGTAGCAATTCTCATATCAGACAAAATAGACTTTAAAGTAAAAACTATAACAAGAGACAAAGAAGGACACTATATAATGATCAAGGGATCGATACATGAAGAAGATATAACAATTGTAAATATTTATGCACCCAACATAGGAGCACCTCAATACATAAGGCAAATACTAACAGCCATAAAAGGGGAAATCGACAGTAACACAATCATAGTAGGGGACTTTAACACCCCACTTTCACCAATGGACAGATCATCCAAAATGAAAATAAATAAGGAAACACAAGCTTTAAATGATACATTACACAAGATGGACTTAATTGATATTTATAGGACATTCCATCCAAAAACAACAGAATACACATTCTTCTCAAGTGCTCATGGAACATTCTCCAGGATAGATCATATATTGGGTCACAAATCTAGCCTTGGCAAATTTAAGAAAATTGAAATCATACCAAGTATCTTTTCTGACCACAACGCTATGAGACTAGATATCAATTACAGGAAAAGATCTATAAAAAATACAAACACATGGAGGCTAAACAATACACTACTTAATAACGAAGTGATCACTGAAGAAATCAAAGAGGAAATCAAAAAATACTTAGAAACAAATGACAATGGAGACACGACGACCCAAAACCTATGGGATGCAGCAAAAGCAGTTCTAAGAGGGAAGTTTATAGCAATACAATCCTACCTTAAGAAACAGGAAACATCTCGTATAAACAACCTAACTTTGCACCTAAAGCAACTAGAGAAAGAAGAACAAAAAAACCCCAAATTTAGCAGAAGGAAAGAAATCATAAAGATCAGATCAGAAATAAATGAAAAAGAAATGAAGGAAACAATAGCAAAGATCAATAAAACTAAAAGCTGGTTCTTTGAGAAGATAAATAAAATTGATAAACCATTAGCCAGACTCATCAAGAATAAAAGGGAGAAGACTCAAATCAATAGAATTAGAAATGAAAAAGGAGACGTAACAAC
>NC_041214.2:96189495-96194046 GCF_002837175.3 Physeter macrocephalus | reverse complement strand
ACAAACCTATCAGACCAAACAAATGAAGAGGAAATAGGCAGTCTACCTGAAAAAGAATTCAGAGTAATGATAGTAAGGATGATCCAAAATCTTGGAAATTGAATGGAGAAAATATAAGAAATGTTTAACAAGGACCTAGAAGAACTAAAGAGCAAACAAACAATGATGAACAACACAATAAATGAAATTAAAAATGATCTAGAAGGAATTAATAGCAGATTAACTGAGGCAGAAGAACAGATAAGTGAGCTGGAAGATAAAATAGGGGAAATAACTACTGCAGAACAGAATAAAGAAAAAAGAATGAAAAGATTTGAGGACAGACACAGAGACCTCTGGACAACATTAAATGCATCAACATTCAAATTATAGGGGTCCCAGAAGAAGAAGAGAAAAGAAAAGGGACTGAGAAAATATTTGAAGAGATTATAGTTGAAAACTTCCCTAATATGGGAAAGGAAACAATCAAGTGCAGAAAGCACAGAGTCCTATACAGGATAAATCCAAGGAGAAACACACCAAGACACATATTAATCAAACTATCAAAAATTAGATACAAATAAAAAATATTAAAAGCAGCAAGGGAAAAGCAACAAAAAACATACAAGGGAATCCCTATAAGATTAACAACTGCTCTTTCAGCAGAAATTCTGCAAGCCAGAAGGGTGTGGAAGGACACATTTAAAGTGATGAAACCAAGATTACTCTACCCAGCAAGGATCTCATTCAGAGTCGACAGAGAAATTAAAACCTTTACAGACAAGCAAAACCTAAGAGAATTCAGCACTACCAGACTAGCTTTACAACAAATGCTAAAGGAACTTATCTAGGCAGAAAACACAAGAGAAGGAAAAGACCTACAATAAGAAACACAAAACAATTAAGAAAATGGTAATAGGAACACACATACTGATAATTACCAGCGGCTGGGCCTGTGAGCCATGGCCCCTGGGCCTGCACGTCCGGAGCCTGTGCTCCGCAACGGGAGAGGCCGCAGCAGAGGGAGGCCCGCATACTACAAAAAATAAAATAAAATAAAATAAAAAAAAATAAAGACTATTACAAGAGACAAAGAAGGACACTATATAATGATCAAGGGATCAATTCAAGAAGAAGATATAACAATTGTAAATATTTATGCACCCAACACAGAAGCACCTCAATACATGAGGCAAATTCTAACAGCCATAAAGGGGAAATTGAGAGTAACACAATCATAGTAGGGGAGTTTAGCACCCCACTTTCACCAATGGACAGATCATCCAAAACGAAAATAAATAAGGAAACACAAGCTTTAAATGATACATTAAACAAGATGGACTTAATTGATATTTATAGGACATTCCATCCAAAAACAACAGAATACACCTTCTTCTCAATTGCTCAAGGAAGATTCTCCAGGATAAATCATATCTTGGGTCACAAATCAAGCCTTGGTAATTTAAGAAAACTGAAATCATATCAAATATCTTTTTTGACCACAATGCTATGAGTCTAGATATCAATTACAGGAAAGAAAAACATGGAGCCTAAACAAACACATGGAGGCTAAACAAAACAATACAGAATAACCAAAAGATCACTGAAGAAATCAAAGCGGAAATAAAAAAATACCTAGAAACAAATGACAATGAAAACACGATGGCCCAAAACCTATGGACTGCAGCAAAAGCAGTTCTAAAAGGGAAGTTTATATCAGTACAATCCTATCTCAAGAAACAAGATACATCTCAAACATCCTAACCTTACACCTAAAGCAATTACAGAAAGAAGAACAAAAAAAACCCCAGTTAACAGAAGGAAACAAATCATAAAAATCAGATCAGAAATAAATGAAATAGAAATGAAGGAAACAATAGCAAACATCATTAAAACTAAAAGCTGGTTCTTTGAGAAGATAAACAAAATTGATAAACCATTAGACCGACTCATTAAGAAAAAAAAGGGAAAAGACTCAAATCAATAGAATTAGAAATGAAAAAGGAGAAGTAACAACTGACACTGCAGAAATACAAAGGATCATGAGATATTACCACAAGCAACTATACACCAATAAAATGGACAACCTAGAATAAATGGAAAAATTCTTAGAAAAGGACAACCTTCTGAGACTGAACCAGAAAGAAATAGAAAATGTAAACAGACCAATCACAAGGACTGAAATTGAAACTGTGATTATAAATCTTACAACAAACAAAAGCCCAGGACCAGAGGGCTTCACAGGCGAATTCTATCAAACATTTAGAGAAGAGTTAACACCTATCCTTCTCAAACTCTTCCAAAATATATCAGAGGGAGGAACACTCCCAAACTCATTCTATGAGGCCACCATCACCCTGCTACCAAAACCAGACAAAGATGTTACCAAAAAAAGAGAACTACAGGCAAATACTACTAAAGAAAATAGATACAAATGTCCTCAACAAAATACTAGCAAACAGAATCTAACAGCACATTAAAAGCATCATACACCATGATCAAGTGGGGTATATCCCAGGAATGCAAGGATTCTTCAATATATGCAAATCAGTCAATGTGATACACCATATTAACAAATTGAAGGATAAAAACCATATGATCATCTCAATAGATGCAGAAAAAGATTTTGACAAAATTCAACACCAATTTATGATAAAAACCCTCCAGAAAGTAGGCATAGAGGGAACTTACCTCAATATAATAAGGGCCATATACGACAAAGCCACAGCCAACATTGTTTGCAATGGTGAAAAACTGAAACCATTTCCACTAAGATCAGGAACAAAACAAGGTTGCCCACCCTCTCCACTATTATTCAACACGGTTTTGGAAGCTTTAGCCATAGCAGTCAGAGATGAAAAATAAATAAAAGGAAGTCAAATCGGAAAAGAAGTAAAACTGTCACCGTTTGCAGATGACGTGATACTATACACAGAGAAACCTAAAGATGCTACCAGGAAACTACTAGAGCTGATCAAAGAATTTGGTAAAATAGCAGAATACAAAATTAATGCACAGAAATCTCTTGCATTCCTATACACCAATGATGAGAAATCTGAAAAAGAAATTAAGGAGACACTCCCATTCATCACTGCAAAAAAAGAATAAAATACCTAGGAATAAACTTACCTAAGGAGACAAAAGACCTGTATGCAGAAAACTGTAAGACACTGATGAAAGAAATTAAACATGATATAGACAGATGGAGAAATAAACCATGTTCCTGGATTGGAAGAATCAACATTGTGAAAATGACTATATGACCCAAAGCAATCTACAGATTCAATGCAATCCGTATCAAACTACAATAGCATTTTTCACAGAACTAGAACAAAAAATTTCACAATTTGTATGGAAACACAAAAGACCCCGAATAGCCAAAGCAACCTTGAGAAAGAAAACCAGAGCTGTAGGAATCAGGCTCCCTGACCTCAGACTGTACTACAAAGCTGCAGTAATCAAGACAGTATGGTACTGGCACAAAAACAGAAATATAGATCAATGGAACAAGATAGAAAGCCCAAAGATAAAGCCACACACATATGGTCACCTTATCTTTGATAAACAAAGCAAGAATATATAATGGAGAAAAACAGCCTCTTCAATAAGTGGTGCTAATAAAACTGGACAGCTACACGTAAAAGAATGAAATTGGAACACTCCCTAAGGCCATACACAAAAAATAAACTCAAAATGGATTAAAGACCTAAATGTAAGGCCAGACACTATAAAACTCTTAGAAGAAAACATAGGCAGAACACTTGTTGACATAAATAGCAGCAAGATCCTTTATGACCCACCTCCTAGAGAAATGGAAATAAAAAGAAAAATAAACAAATGGGACCTAATGAAACTTAAAAGCTTTTGCACAGCAAAAGAAACCATAAACAAGACAATAAACCAACCCTCAGAATAAGAGAAAATATTTGCAAATGAAGCAACTGACAAAGGATTAGTCTCCAAAATATACAAGCAGCAGCAACTGACAAAGGATTAATCTCCAAAATATACAAGCAGCTCATGTAGCTCAATATTAAAAAAAAAACCCAATCCAAAAATGGCAGAAGACCTAAATAGACATTTCTCCAAACAAGAGATACAGATTGCCAACAAACACATCAAAGGAAGCTCAACATCACTAATCATTGGAGAAATGCAAATCAAAACTACAGTGAGGTATCACCTCACACTGGTCAGAATGGCCATCATCAAAAAATCTACAAACAATAAATGCTGGAGAGGATGTGGAGAAAAGGGAACCCTCTTGCACTGTTGGTGGGAATTTAAATTGATAGAGCCACTATGGAGAACAGTATGGAGGTTCCTTAAGAAACTAAAAACAGAACTACCATATGACCCAGCAATCCCACTGCTGGGAATATACCCTGAGAAAAACTATAATTCAAAAAGAATCATGTACCACAATGTTCATTGCAGCTCTATTTACAATAGCCAGGACATGGAAGCAACCTAAGTGTCCATCAATAGATGAATGGATAAAGAAGATGTGGCACATATATACAATGGAATATTACTCAGCCAAAAAAAGAAATGAAATTGAGTTATTTGTAG
>NC_041214.2:96133193-96189100 GCF_002837175.3 Physeter macrocephalus | reverse complement strand
GTATACGTATAGCTGATTCACTTTGTTATACAGCAGAAACTAACACAACATTGTAAAGCAATTATACTCCAATAAAGATGTTTAAAAAAAATAAAATGAAAGAAAAAAAGAGTAAAAACACCTGTGGTAGAGCCAAAGCTGGAACCTTTGTATTCATTTTCTCCCTGACACCATACTGACCTATGGCTTAGTGAAAGAACCATAAAGATCTCTCTACCCAAAGGTAGGGATGTGTGGCAATCACTTAGAGCAACAGATAATAGTAGCTACAGCAGGAGTGACAACGGGAATGTAGACAATTAGACAGTCTGAAATTGTCAAGAGTGCTTGAGAGGAAGAACTAATGCATACAGCATTTGAAATAAGAAACAAGAGAACGTATACTAGCGTTAAAACATAAACATATTAATGTTATTGAATGTTTGTAGCTGGGAATCCTACACTTAAATAATTTAAATGTTGCATCTGGGAGATACAATACTGCACCTTATCATGACAATGAAACTAATTTGGAAAAATAAAACCTAAAGCACATGTTAACAATGAGGCATTTTTATTATTTAATGCACACTAGGAGGAAAAAACAGAATTTAAAAAACTTGTGTGTGAGTGTGTGTTTGATAGTCCATACAGTTGCTCCCTGGGACAGGTAGTTCTAGAATGAATAGGAAGGAGGACGGTTGGGTGGGGGAGCAGGACTCATTACACAAAGTAGCTGCAGAAACCAGCTGAGGCTAAGCCATGTACAGCAAAACTCAATCCCACATCCTAGTGGTTGAGGGAAATCCGAAGAAATCAATCACACTGTTATTTCAGAAAAGGAAACAGGGACAAAAATGACATCCTTAGAAAAGAAAAAAAACCTACTGATAAAAATAACCCACAAGATCTCTCAAAGCTCTCTAGAAACATTTGAAAGCCTGGATTAAATGTTAAGTCCAGAAAGGAAGAAAGGGAGGGAGGGAGAGGGAGGGAGAGAGAGGGAGGGGGGAGGGAGGGGGAAGAAAGAATAGAGAGAGGGGGAGGGAGGGCGAGACAGAAAAAAAAGCTTTAAAAAGTTCTGTTACAGCTAATAAAGTACAATATAACATATATTAAAAGGCAGAGGAAAAACATAAAAATAAATATGTACAAAATATAAATAGATTTTAAAAAACAAGGAAGGCCACAAAAGGTGGTACTTCAAGTAAAATTTAGGAATTATAGAAGTCCAAAAAAAGAAACTAAGGAAGAGCATGCAAAAGTTTAGAGAGCCTAATACAAGTTCTTTAAGTGTAGCAAAGGGAGGGGAGCAGGAGGAGAATTACACAAACCACCTGGCCACAGAATGAAAGTGCATACCCAGGGTAAAAAGGTAAAAGCCAGGAAACTAGATCTTTTGCCTCAGTCTATCTCAAGGTCGTTACCTGTTTCTTATTTTAAAGGGGCAATGAGATCAAAGGATGCTAGATATGTGTGTGATCTTTGAAAACAAATTCACACACCAAATGTAGATGAGTCATCCTTGTTGGATGGCATCCATCTACAAATTCTAAAAGTCACTTAAAGGTGGGACCTTGAGATGGTAGATCAATGTAGATGCGCTTTTAAACTGTCACATTCTAGGCCATTGGAGATTTGCCAGAGAGATCTCCCCACAAGCAGTCATCAAAGAAGAGCCAGGTGAAACTCCCTTTCATAAAGAAGTCAAATCCCAGTGAAAAGCATCAAACAATTGATGCTCTGTCCCCACTAGCGGAGAAGGGAGAGTGGAGACGAAAGAGCACCGGGCCAGGTGGGAGACTGCTATACTATTGACTAGCATTTTATCTCACTTAAGTTACTGAGCCTCCTAAGGTCTCAGTTTCCTTGTCCTTAAAAGGGGTGTAAGAATCCCTAACCAAATAAAGTAAAATAAGATAAAAAGTAATGACTCAAGGAGATAACATGACTGTAAGTATAAAATAGCAGCTGAAAGTGTTATCTTGAAAGCTTTCATTATGTTGACAGGCACTGAACTAGGTATCTTGCATGCAGTCCTCACATGGCAGGTGCTCAATACTCTTAACTTTCTTTCTTCCCCAGAGAGTAATCTTGGGGCCCAGAGAAGTTAATTTATGTGAAAGCACTTCATAAAGTGTAAATTGTTGTGAGCACATGGGTACTTAGGAAGAGATCATGGGATCTATTAACAAGGATGTATCAATGAACAAGCAACTAAACAAGCTACTGGAGGAAAACCAGCATGGTTTCTGAAAGATGAAATAACACTGGATTAATATGCTAGTCAGTTTCCTAAGTTTGCTAAAAACCACTAAGGTCATGAAGCAAGAACAAATTAATTATGGATGGCATCATGTAACATCTCCCTAGTTTAAAAACCAAAGCACTCACCAAAAATTGTATTCAATAGTGCACTGATGAATAAATTATGATATGGGACACAATGCAATTGTTAATAAAGATGTTGTAGGTGAATATTTGATAATAGAGAAAAACATTTCATGACATGCTATTAAAAGACAAGAATAAATCACAAAGTATATGTAAATCGTGATCCTAATTTTATAACTAACGCCTGAGGATGGGAGGGAGTCTGGAATGGTATACAACCAAAAAAAGTTAATATATATTTCTCTAGGACTGAACATATAATTAGCTTTTTCATTTTTTCCAGTGCTTTTCTGTGTTTTCTCATTTTTCTACAATGAACACATTAATTTATAATGAGAAACTTTTAAAATACAAATGATTCTTTAAACCCTATCAGGGAAAACTGTAGCTTCACTCATTCTAAGAATGTTTAAAAAAAAAAAAAAAGCAAGCTTTGCTTTGGAATGCAGTGGGAAGCACTTCAAAGTTCCTTCAGTGTTGCCAAGGTTTATTTAACAATATTTTCTCACCATATATTATACAAGAACAGAACTAAACAGATGGTCTACATCGGAAACCCAGCAATCTAGGAAAAGCTACCCTCACTACCTACTCATCATATATTCCATACTATACATTACACACACAACTCCTTATTGCCTTATTAATAACATACGTGCCTCAGTCTTACATAGATCCCTATGTCAAAGTCATCCCATAGGACACGCACACATCTGTGTGTATGTGTGTGTCTTCAGAAGATGATGTGATAGAGATATTCACACTCAAGATATGAGCCGACTTACTTTAAAAATCACCTTCTTGCCTCACATATTTGTAGAGTTTATATGGAAAAACTAAGTAGCTTGGAATTTGCAGTAAACAAAGGCAAGGCTTGCATTTGACTCAGTATTATGTATGCAAATGGCATCTTGGCATCAAATTAGTCTTCCAGAAGCAACATTTCCTTTATGTCACTTCCTTCCTGAACTAATCAATGTCCCTTTATTTCTTTCAGGATCAAGTACAAATGGCTCAGCCTAGCATCCCAGCTTCACACCGAGTCTCCAGGCTTCTTTGTCAATATTTTCCAACAACAACCCTTAACTCTACTCGGGCTACAGTCCATACCACAACCCAAACACAGCACATCCTTTTTCTGTTCCTTTGTTTGTGTTATTTTCCACAATGGAAGTATCCTTCATCTTTTTCCTTCCCCCTATAAATCCTTCTAGACTTCAATGTCAGACTTAAGACCATTTCCATGATACATTCCAATCCTCTGGTTTCTCTTATTTTCTGAACCAAACTGTTTTACAGTTTATCATATTTTGTCTATTACTCTTCAGGAAATTATTTCTTAAGAATACTAGACTCCCAATAAATACATATTGAATTAAGCTCAAACATCCAGTGGTATAAAGTTTTATAGAGGTGAGGTAGAAGATGTAACAGAAAAGAGCTAGTGTTATGATTTTAGTGACTTAATTGGAAATAAATGATGCTACTGCCAATTATAAAAGGATTCGGTTCTTTTTTAATCTGGCCTTAAAGCTAGGTCAGCAAGACCCTCTCCTTGAAAAGACTTTTTTGGGAATTAGTTTTTTTTTTTTCTAAATGTAATAAAACTGAATTCTTTTAAAATGGTATTTAATTCAGCTGTTTTGCTAATTAAGACTAGACTTCTCCCCAATCAAAATAAAATCATAGAGTCATCTAATTTTTGGAGCTCAAAGAGAACTTAGAGATTATCTCCAGAATCAGTAACGTACCCAAGGCTACATAGATGGTGAGTCAAAAATGATTTTTTTTTTTATTCTATAAGTCATTCCCATTTATACCACTATTTAGGGTAATGCAGTGTAAGGAAAAGGACCTGGATTTGGAGACAGAAGCCCAGGCTTCTAACACAAGCCCAGTTTTACTAAGTTGTAGGGTGGAAATAATAGCATATGACCTCACAACATTGTTAGTAATAGGTAGGAAAAGGTGAGAAGTAATATATAAGCATGGCCATTTTAAATTGTCAACTTTGTATTCTCGTCCTAAACGGCAACGGTCGTTTACACACTTGTGTGCCAGAGAACCTCACTCAACCAAGCCCTAAGGATTCTGCCCCTGAATCTCTCATCAATGCATTAACTCTCTCTCCAATGCCACCACCTTAGCCCAAACTACCAAGATCTCTGTTCTTACCTAATAAAAGGCTCTCAGGTGGCTTCTCCCCATCACTCTTTTCCTTTTCCTATACTGCAGCCAGAGTCCTCTTTCAAAAACTCACACCTATGTGGCACTTTCCTTCATTAAAACCCTTCAATACCTTCCCTCATTTTTGCCCCTTAGGCTAAATCTTACATCCTTGCAAAGCTCCTCAAGGCCTTGCAGCGCTGGGCTTAGTTCACCCATCAAGGTTTACCTTGTCATTTTCCTCTTTGGTCTTTGCACCCTTCTCCGCCTTCAGTTTCTGGAAAATGCTAGTCTCCTTCGCACCTCACACCTTGGCAATACACCTCTTTGCTGGGAAAGCCCTCTCTCCACATAGCTAACTCCTACTCATCATTCAAATCCAATTACATGTGAATTCCTCAAGAAAAGCCTTCCTAGCTCCCAAGGCTAAGCTAAGTCTCCCTAAAATACATCCTCATAGGACCCTAAATTCTCCTTCATTATTTATTACAATGGTAATTAATTTGTTATCTTTTAAGTGCCTATCTCCTTTGCTATAAGGTTTATAAGAGTGTTTGCTTAGGCTTAATAAATATTTATGGGAGAAAGGGAGGGAGGGAGGAATTTAGATGTTTCTTGGATATCCAGCCACACTCTTATTACCCTGTACTTTGTATACACCCCAACAAGCTGGCATAACTACTCATTCCTCACGCTGCACACATGATACAAACAAAAATAACTTCAAACCCACAGAATGCCCACTCTTCTCCTTCCTCCTCAGCTCAAACCACATTATTGCCTAATGGGAAAGACAGGAAATTAAAATTTCAGTAACAAAACCATAGTAGTCACTAGGAGCAGTTTCAAGCCGGCATCTGATATGCCAGCACCGGGTTGGGTTGGGTCAGTGAGATTAGTCTTATCTCTGATACATGAGGCAGAAATCACAGTTTCTTCCCATTGCTGTTCAGACGGAGCGTCCCCAGTGGAAAGCAGGCCTGATCGCAGGCTGCCTGGATCAGACTAACCCAGCCAGAATTCCCCTGAGTATTCGTCGGGGACAGTGAACCTGGGTTTCCTCCCAGCATCTTGCTGCTCTGTCCTGAAGAGACAGAGGCACGTATCCCCTCTCCTGGGAGTAGGATACAGCTTCTGGGGCTGCCGGTTGGAAGGAAGGGGAGATAACAGGAGGGGGAGAGGTAAGCCTCCTTTCCTGCCCATCCCTGGGAGTACACAAATGCCTTCTCAAGAAATGGTCGCTGGGCCTGCGCGTCTGGAGCCTGTGCTCCGCAATGGGAGAGGCCACAGCAGTGAGAGGGCCGCGTACCGCAAAAAAAAAAAAAAAGAGAGCAGGTTCCTGAAACAGGGTTTGAAAGACATTTATATAAATTCTTGCTTCCTCATGAAGCACTTTATTCATTCAATTTAAAAACAAAATTGTATCATTGGTTTACATGTACCTAGTTCTGCACTTAAGGCTATAAAAACAGCCCTAAAAATGGTGCCTATAGAGAATCCCTTAATATCACTGATATTTCAATGGAAGACAAATACTAATTATACATATCAACAATGTCAGCGTATTTCCCTGCATAACTTCTTTTTTTCCCCTGACTTTCTCCATAGTGAATAAGATAGAAGGGACATAAAGGAAGAGAAGGGATGGAGGTTACTTGAGCGGTAGAGTTCTGGTCTGCTGACACCCTCAGCAAGATTCATTAATCTTGGAGATTCTCACTCTCATCTACTAAACAACAGTGATTCACAGTTACACAGCCACAGTAGCAAAGTTCATTGGAATCTAGATCCCCTAAGCTTTCTTCCCTCCTTCAGCAATTCCTCAGTACTGCAAGCTAAAATATTAAGTGAGGCTTTTGCAGGCTTATGAAAAAAGGAAACAAAGGGCGGCTAGCATGGAATTAAAAATGGACACGTTTTCCTTCCACTTTTGCTTTGCTCTGTTTTGTGTTTTGGCCTAAGCCTTTTGAGCCAAGTGAGAAGGCAGAAGCAGCTTATGCAGCCCATATCAATCCTGGTATCTCCCGTCAGCACTAGGAGCTTAATATGGCTCTCACCCAAGTCCAGAGAAATAAAGGATGGAGTCTGGGAGAGAGATAGCTATGAACACTGGCAAATTCTTTTCAGTCAGTGGCAAGCAGCCAGATAATTCTTTTTAATTTAACTCTTTATCTTCTCTGGCAGAAACAAATAGTACATCTGCTTGAAGCATCATAACTTTCAAAGCATGCAAATGACATCAGACAGGCACCATTATCCCAATCCAGTAAAAAAGGAAACTGAGACACATGAGATTATAGTCTACATTTCATCGGGAAATTATCAATAGATTCAAAATCAGTATCTACATTTTATTATGCATGTCTCAAGCGTTCTCACTTGACCACCTTCCCTACTTAGGGTCCAGACTAGCACTTCTTATGTTGGCAGCACTGATGTTTTTAAATAGCAAAGAATGCTACAGAACACAAGGAAATCTTGGTTGGCGGACGGGCAATGGTATGAAGGAAAGGCTCATGCAAGGAAAATTACTTATTTATTTCAAATCATTCTACCCTATCAGGCATGGTGAAAAGGAATATAGTAAAGAAAACATCCTATGTAGGGAAATATGATAAACAAGATCATCACAGTACAAATATTGTTATGTGCTAGAAGACAGGGTTGGCTTTAGGATCTGACCACAATTGTGGAAAATGGATTATTGTCTTCTGGGGTTGGCCTGTAGACAGTTAACAACTGGAATAAGAAAAGATATCCTAAGGCCTCTGGTCAACTGCTTTACTTCTAGACTGTATTGTGCCTCTCTAGATTAATAAGCTACTTCTAAAGAACTCCACAAAGAGATATGATATACACTTTCAGCAGTCAACATGGTAATTCGACCGGGTCGTTGGGGGTGTGTGTGTGTTGCATCACAATACAAACTGAAAGCTTATGACAAGGTCTGTTCAGCCACCCATGAAATCCAGAGAGAAGACAACACTCAACAAAGGGGAAAGGCTAGGCTCCTCAGAATGTTCACGTTAGTACTGGTTTTAAATAAGTGATGTCAGATATTTCCTTAGAATGCAAGTGCCTTAGAAAAAAGGAACTGTTTCTCCCGAATCTCCAACAAAGGGGCCTCGCTGCAGTGCACGCACATTGAAGACAACAAGGATGGCGGCGGTGATGAAGGCAACGGCAACGTTCCCACTTTGCAGAAAATCAGAACTTATGGAGGATGCCTTAACTCTTCTTAGGTTACCTGGGTAAAATTAGAAACTTTACATTTTCACTTTGTAGTTACTTGCTACCACCTAATATTAAAATAACATGTAACATGGACTCAGAAATAAAAGTTATTTCTTGAAGGGTCTTATTTTTAGTCCTTGTCAGACTGAGCTGTCAAACACCACTGGAGGGGTTTCACCAACACATTTGCATTGAACTGCTTGTGCGGAAGCGGGTGGAACGTGTCCCTGTGAGCAGCTTAGGCTCTTCAAAGATGTTCTCTAAAGGGAGCCTCCTAACAACGGGATAGAACACACAGGTCCTCACTGAGCAGCTGCTACAGGGCTCCCCTCAAGGGCTGGCCATGCTGCCTCTGATGCAGTGTAACTACACTCTTCTCATCTCCTGGCCACTGAGCAGCCCAAATCTGGCCGCAGGCAGAAGCCAAGGCGACCTTCAGGCCCAGATGAGCCAGAAATGCGGGCGGGGTGGGCCATGTGGAGTTCACCTCTTCTGCAATCTCCAAAGGGCACAGAGCTACTGCCAGCCCAGATGCCAAAGGGAGAGAACAGAGCCAACCTCAGTAGAAAGCAGCGGCTGCTCTCTGGTTCTGGAGCATGAGAAAGGAAGGAGAGATGCCAGATGACAAGGCGACCCAGCCAGACCTGAGCCGGTGAAACAAGGGCCTTAGACTACCCTCGCACAAAATGGAGAGTTCTGAGGAATTTCTGTTGTTGTTGTTTATTTGTTTGCTTGCTTCCCTTTACCTTTAAACAATTCCAACTGGATTATTTTCTCTTTGCTTGCTCAGGGTTATAAATAAACACGATAACAGTGAAATTATGAACTAGAAACTTTCTTCTGAGAACCATATACCTTTAACAACAGAGTTGTTATTACATAAAATACGTTTATCAGTATATCAAGGATAAAACCCAGTTGGGACACTAATTATGTAACCTTTCCACCATTTCTTCATTATCACAAAGATATGGCATGGATGAAAATAATCAACTATAGAAAAGTACTCTAGGATATTTGGGAAAAAAGCCCAAGAAAAATTATAGGTTTTTATCACATGGAAATATACCTTAACTAACATATCTTGTATCATCTGTTTCAAAACAATGTTAATGATCCTTACATCATCACCTAGAAACAGAATTATTACCGAGAACACACCAGTGTATGCCTGGCTTGCCTATGGCCGCCAAGTAATGACAAACTGCACCACCTCTGTCTCACAAGGCCAGACCAATTTATTAAAAAAGTATCCATCTACACTGCCCCAAATACTCGCATTAAACATTTTTGAACAAATGGAATCTAATTAAAAATGACTACCAAGGACAGCATCATCTGGGGACCTATGAACATATCCATGAGAAACAACTGTGCTGCAGAAGGGAGAGAGCAGTCAAGGAATGGGGCCGATTCAAAAGGGCCACACACTTTGACATGGTGTGTGTGCGTGTGCGTGTGCTATGAACATATCCATGAGAAACAACTGTGCTGCAGAAGGGAGAGAGCAGTCAAGGAATGGGGCCGATTCAAAAGGGCCACACACTTTGACATGGTGTGTGTGCGTGTGTGTGTGTGTGTGTGTGTGTGTGTGTGTGTGTAAGAGAGAGGAGAGCATGTTGTGAGGCAGCCAGCCCCAGAACTGCATAATCATGGCACAAGGAAAGAGCATATAGCAACTGCTTGTGCGTGACCCCCATGTCTCCTAGCCTCCTCTGGCCATACTGCCTTCTCCTCCTACCCCATTGCTCAAAGTTACTACTTCTTGGTCTGTGCCAAGTATCAGGGGACCCCAAAGCTAGACAACTGGGGCTGTTTCCCATGATTTCACTGAACTCGATGGAGCAAACCCTTGAAAATTCTCTTTGGAAAGAACAATATTCTCTAAGAAGAAAAAACTATCTACTTTGTCCAAATAATACCAGATACTCTATTTCAAAGAGTTGCCATAGTAGTTAACTTTGGTATTTCTAAAGAATACTGCAGAGCTTTTTTTTTTTTTTTTTTTTTTTTAAGTGGAAGATCTTCTGAAATATAATTATCTGGTTTGGTGCTCCATTAGACCCTCCCCATCCCTTAGAAGTGCTCTCTAACATCAGCCCAGCACTCTGATCTGCCCTTCACTCGTGTGACCTCATGACTGAGTAATGAATATTCTACAGTTTTATTCAAACTTAAGAGAAGCATATATTAGTGACTTCATTCTTAGCATTTTATCTGAAGAGCTAAGTTCCTAGAGTTAAATGGAATAGGAAGGAAAGGGATTAACCTCTGCTGATGGCATAGTACAGTCACGATGCTAATGTCTCTATGAAAAAGCTGAATTGCAGCAGTATCTGAAGTCACAGAGAAAGTACTGAGAGCTCTGGAGGGAAAAGAAAAAAAAATGCAAAGCAATAAAATATTAAAAGCCAAAGCTGGTTTCGGATTCTATTTTTCACGCAGGCATGCTTAGTAGGGGAATTGTGTATTACAAGACCTCGCAGTTTAGAAGGTGTAGGAATGGGTCAGTGAGTTCTAAGACGAGGAAGTTTTTAGGACCTGTAACTTGTAATTGTGTTGCGGGTGAAGTCCAGCTGTTCCCCTAAGCTTATTTCAAAAATGTAACTTCAACATAGCATTTATTCACTTGCAATGCTTCAACTAGTAAACAGCCAGGGTGTCTCTTCTCTTTTCATTTGGTAAGAGCGTTCTATAGCAACACAAAATATCCCCCAGCAATGAAAAATGAAACCCACAAATGTAACATTAGCAACCAGCTGTCAGAAGAAAATCATGAGTAGGATTGCCAGTCTGGTCATTTCACGTCAGTGTGTTCATGAGAGGGGCTGTGTGTGTATGAGACTGTGAGTGTGAGTGTGTGCACATGCACATGTGTGTGTGTGTAAATGAATAGACTTGTGCGTGCAGTAGCATGAGAAATGCGAGCGGGTGCAGGTCCTAATGATTCCAGAATGCCCCAAACATGAAGCTGTAGTAGAACCATCAGTGGTAGAGCAATACAGCACAGACTCTCTATGGCTAATGGTGCAAGGCTCCTCTCATGGGTGGGAATAATGTGAGACAGGTGAATTTAAAAGATAATAGTATGTTCTTATGTTAGAAATACTTTGTGTACTGTAGGTACGTTCAACATGGTATGCCAGCTTGTAAGTGAAATGCGCACACTGTGTATGTGTTTTCATTTTTAACCTACGTAAATTCATTGCACAACCTCCCAAAACGGAGATCTAAAAACCTTTTCAAAGTAAACATCCAGCACTAGCTATTGAGTCCTCCAAGCATGAAACATATTGGCCATTCCGAGTCAGCATAGCTATTAACCCATGAATTCATATTCTTTCTCTCTCTCTCCCCCCAACCCCCTGCTGCCCTCCATCCGCTTCCCTCCCCCACCTTGGAGTCGAATCTGTAGGGGTTATTTTGCGCCGAGATACAAGTAGCCGGTGCCAAGTGCATACCCTGCCTCCTCCTAAACTTAAAGCCAATTCCTTCCTGAAAGAGGAGAAATGCAGTGGTATCAGCACCGGGGACGCGGGGACAGCGAACACCGCGATGCCGCTTGGAGTTTACAGAGGAGCAACCCCAGCTCCGCCGCCACCACCCCTCGCACGAGCGCCCACCCCCGCCCACACACACACACGCGCGCGCGCGCACACACACACACACACACGCACGCACACACCGGTTCCAAATCTCCCCACTAACAGGGATAATGCAGCAAGTCTGCACACTCCTGCACGCCTCGGACCCAGGCTGGCGCGGAGCCGCGAGGGCAGGGAGCGCACCGCAGCACTTGTAAATAAGCCTCGTTACGTCCAGATTCCGAGCGCTCCTCACTCCCCCGACCCCACCCCCCAAGCCCGGTGGCGGGAAGGAGGGCGCGAGGGGCCGGGGAGCCCCGGGACCCCCTCCCCCCCACTTACCTTGCAGCGAGAAGAGGAACAGGAAGAAGCCCAGCACCCAGACGCTGTGCAGCCAGTAGGTCCTCATGTCTCCGCCGCGCTCGAAGCGATGCTCCCCCGCGCGCTCCGGCTCTGCCTCTTCGCTCGCGCTCTCTCTAGAAAAACGCGCCGCTCGTTCCGTCGGTTTCCCTCTGGGGTCTGCCGGCTCCGGCAACCCGGACGGAGCAGGCTCCTGCCGCAGGACGGCCGGACCCAGAACGGCTTCGCTCTCCTCCGCAAGAGCGCGAGCCCGGGGCTGGACGGACGCTCGGAGCTGTGTCTAGCGTAAACACAGCGAGCCCCCTTCTCCCTCAAGCTCTCCGGCTCTCCTCTTTCCTGCCCTCCTCTCCCTCACTCCCCTGCAGCTCCAACTAAATGCGACTGTACTTAAACAAGCAGCGTCTTATAGGACCGCGAACCGAGCCGAAAGGGCCCCGCTACTGCCATCTAGTGCGCACATTCCGGCATCGCCGCAGCTCTGCGTTGGCTTGTGTGTGTGCGCTCCAGGTCCATCCAAAGCCGCCAATTCCCCTTTGCTCTTGGCATCACAGGTGAAGCTCCTGCCCTCCTGAGTCCTTGACTTGACCTTGTTATCCCATAGGTCCGGATTATCTCTTTTTCACGAGGAGACGCTTGGCATTTACAACCCACATTTCTTCATTACCCAATTGCTCCTTCTCTGTCTCTTTGAAATTTCCCCATTTCCCCCAACAACCTAATGGAAATGCTCCTCCAAATGTCACCATGACCTCCACCTGAGAAGTCTAATGGCTGTTGGAAGCCTTATCCCACCTGGCTTCTATGCCTCATTTCACGCTGTTAGCCATTCCCTTTCACTTGATTCCAAAGTCACCGAGTCAAAATAGTTCCCCTGGTGTTTCTGACCTTCACTCTAAGAGCCCCCTGGGTCCTCTGCTCTTCTTTTAGATTTTCTGTTACATTTTCTTGTTTCTTTCCTAAATTTATTCAGAAATCAAACACATCTCTGCTGGTTACTCCCAGATGGAGACCTCACCACTAGACTACTTAGCCCTCAAATCAGACTTCCCAGCTGGGACAGGTACCAAGCATTTCCAATTGAATACTCTCCAGGCCACGCCCAAATGGAGTGAGGGGTTAGATGGAGTCCCCGTTAACGAGCCCTGACTGGTAGTCAGGTGAACTGGATTTCAGTTCTGACAATTTGGCTTCCATTTGTTGGGAAGCTTAGCCAAGTCATTTAATTTCTGAACTTCATTTTACTCATCAGTGAAATTAAAGAATCGAATTACACCATCATGATGTCTTTGCCCCTTCCAACTCTGTTTTTAAGGTCTATATCAGTTTTCTCAGCTTTGGCACTATTGACATGTTGTACCAGATACTACTTTGCTGTAGGAGGCTGTGCTGTGCGTTGTAGGATGTTTAGCATCATCCCTGGCCTCTACTCACTAGATGACGTAGCATGTTCACACACAATTAATGAAAACCAAAAATGTCTCCAGTGATTGCTGAATGCCTCCTCGGGAGCAAAATTGGCCCTGGCTGAGAACCTCTGATCTCTGCCTACGGCCATTTTCCTTCAGGAATGATTCCCCGTTTCCAACTTTTTTTTTTTTTTTTTTTTTCCTGTTAGAAGGATCACTGAATTCCACAGGCTCATAGCTTTAGAAGTATCTTTCATGCCTCCCTTCTCCAGTTTTAGTTGGTCATCAATCTCACCAATACAAACATGTCAAAGATATCTCTCTCTTTTCCCAGCTCCGCTGCCACCGTTTCGTGATATAGACAACATGGGTTGTGTGCATTACACTTTCCAAAATACGACAGAAAAGTTAAGTGACTTTTCCCGTGGCACACAACAGGCGGGTAACAGCAAGGTCAGCCGAGCTGAGGGAGGTCTCCTGATTTCAGTGCTGTTTCTAACCCATCCCTTTAGTTGTTTTTTGTTTCTATTTTCATCTCCACATGCCTAGGTACCTACAATAGCCTCCCAGTTGACCCATTTCCTCCATCCTCCATGCTCTAATCTAGTCTATACATTACCACCAGGTTAAATCCTCTTTACCACTGTAAGACTCTTATCTGTCTATGAGTTACAGCAGCTCTCTATGGTCTTCTGGGAACAGATAAGAACAACCTGGGGGCTTTTAAAACCTACTGATGCATGACCCAGCCCCAGACCAATTGGATTAGTATCTCTAGAGTGAGGCCCTAGCATCAGTAGTTTTTAAAAATATCCCAGGTGATTCTAATTTGTAGGGAGGGCTGAGAAACACCAGTCTGCCAGACTGAATTCAGATTTCTCATTTTCCAATTCGAGGTCCTCTGAAACTTTCATCTTACCTTTAATAATTTACATTCCCTTTTTCTATAACCAGTGGAGTTCCTTTCTTCCAGACCGCCCAATCTTCTTTTAGTCTCTGTACTTCCTTCATGTGCTGCTTGTTTGTCTTGCCAAGATTATACTACCCTCAGGAAGCAGTTTTCACAGTGGCCCAAGCAAGGACTTAGGAGCTAAAACTAAGTGGATTCAGATCCTCCCTTGCCCCTAACAAGCTGTGAGACCTTGAATAAGTCTCCAAGGGCTGTTGTATGATTCATGATGTACTTAATAAATAATGTCTAGCAGTATTAGTTTTCAAGAGTCAACCTAGATTTCTTCAGTGTCAATATATATCTTAGTAAGGTTTCTCAAAATGTAATCTGAGGACTCAGATGCAACAGAATCACTTAGTGCACATGCAAAAAATCCAGATTACTTAGTCACAACACCAGGCCTAATGAATTAACATATTTGGATGTCAGGGGTGTCTAGTAATCTGCATTAAACTAATTTCTCTAGGTGACTCTAGTGCCTTCGAATGATTGAGAAACAGTATTTAAGACCACAAAGTGTTAAGAGCAGTGAGAAATATTTAAGTTCGGTTTCAGTCCTGTTGGTATTTTGAGTCATATAATGATTTGTTGCATGGGACTCTCGCCTGCATTGTAGATTGTTTAGCAGTATCCCTGGCCTCTACCCACTAGACGCCGTTAGCACTCCCATCCCTAAGTTGTGACAACCAAAAATATCTCCAGATATTCTACATGTCCCCTGGGGATAACAATATCCCCAGCCTACTCTGCCACCCCTGTGGAGACCACCTATCTAGTCCAAGCACCTTTATTAGGTAAGGAAACTGAGTCTCAGGGAAGTCACATGACTTGCTAAGGTCATACAGTTTAGATTTGGATTTGGCAAAGCCAAGATGTGTTAGAGATAGTTTTGCTGATTCAGTATATCATGCATTTGAATTCCCATCTTTTCTTGATTTTATTTTGGGATATTAGTATAAAGCTGTTCTTTAAAAAAAATCTTTCTTATGATTGTTCTTATAGTTTTGGAGGAATAGTGCATAGTAAGAGTGGATGCCTGATGTGTTACATCAGACTATGGTCTCCTTACATTGTGTTTAGAATGGCTTCCAAAAATTCTCAAAATTTTTCTTGATACCTAAATTAGACATTTGCCTGAAACATATACTGTACCAGCTATACTACCTATTTGTTTCTGTATTTTAAAAAAATCAATCTAATTTCTATGTTAGTACTGTATCAATTTCCAAATTGATTATAAACATGCCTTCCAATTACCTTGTATCCCTTACAGAGCCTGGCAGAGTGCAAGATTCAGGGCAGACATTTCTTTAGCTAGCAATTGAGTAAATACTTGTTTGTGTGGAGCCAGAGAACATGTATGTATTTATATATCAACTGTCCAAATATTTTTATCAGAAATTTCTTAAATTGTAATATATGATTAGAGACTTTTTTCTCACAAATATTCTTTTCTAGGTAAAGAAAGTATCCCATTCTATTTCTGCCCATACCCTTGACTTTAGTTCAGGGACACTGTTTACAAGATAGAAAAGTGATTCTCTAATTGGCTGGGTAAAGTCACCTGTAGAATTTTTATAAACAGTAGATATTCAGGCCCTATTCCCAGATGCTTTAATTCAGTTATGGATAGAGCACAGTTCAGTCTGATGCCTTGTCAGAGTTCAGGAACATGGAATTTGAAGACGTGTGTGTGCGCGCGCGCGCGCGCGTGTGTGTGTGTGTGTCTGTGTGTGTGTTTTGTTGGAATTTTCTGAATGCAAACATAACCCTCATCCTGTGAAGTTCAGCTTATGTAACAGTGTGGAGGATATCCTTTTAATATCATAGTGGAAGACACACATGTATATGGACATAGTGGAAGACACACATACATACGGACATGTTTGTTTAAATAGGCAGTAATGATGTGACACTGCATCATCACTATGGTTCTGAAAAGCTACTTTGGGTTAGAAAGTAACACAGAACATAAAAGAATTAACCACAGGCATAGAAGCCATTCTTAGCTTTTTACCTGAGGGCATTTTATTCCCTTCCCTGCAGCTGCTTTCCACTCCAACAAAATCTCCAAGTTTATATAGCCTGTCAACTTCCATTGCTAATTCTCAGTGATGGGGTTGTAATTTACTCTGAGAAGCTTCCTGGTATTACTGTTAAATCATTTACATTCTATCAAAAGATTTGTGTTCTGGTGGGTCCAGGAATTCCTAGAAGTTGTCCCCCCCTCCCCACCCCACTACCCCGCCTGCACCTTTCAATTGGATTCTCTCCCTCTGAGTAGAAAAAAAAAATCTGGTAGTACTGGATGCCTTTATCAAGTATCAGACCCGAAGCCCACCTACAAGAAAAGAAAACAGTCCTTTCCCACTCAAAAGAACCCCAGAGACACCTAAGCTGGCTTTTCATATTTTATTTCAATAGACCCCCAACTACCTCCCCCAATGAGTGGATGAATATTTAAGACACAATATCTGTGTCCAAACCACTCCTACTATGCAGTATTCCTCCAAAACTATAAGAACAATCATAAGAAAGATTTTTTTTAAAGAACAGCTTTATACTAATATCCCAAAATAAAATCAAGAAAAGATGGGAATTCAAATGCATGATATACTGAATCAGCAAAACTATCTCTAACTAGAATACTTTTCAAAGGTTTTTTATCAAGTGTTAGCAAATCCTAAACAACAAAGAAAAAAAAAAGAAGAAAAAAAAGAAAAAGAAAACCTTTTATTGCAAGTACAATTAGGTTTAATGTGTGTAGAAGCACATTTTTGTCCAGCGACCCCTTAGGATGCTGTACTGGGACAAGGAGCCAAAAAAAGGAAAGCTTTGTTGTTATGTTTTGAACAGATGGATTGCCTATTTTTGCCTTTCCAACATTAGAGCTGTTTTTCCCCTCTTTAAACTAGAGAATCATCATCCTGTAGCAGTATACAACTGCCATTCATGCCTGCCTATATTATACTCCCACTACTTGACTTTAGGCAAGAGAAGGTGATATGCACACTATCTTCCATAATAGACTTTGCAATCTGGACTGGGGGTTTCTTTTGACTGTCCCAATGCCTGCCAGAGCAGTTTTCACAGATCTTGGAAATGGCTACATAAGTTATGTAGAATTAGAAAATAAAGAACAAGAATGCAGATTTTTGTGGGCATCTGAAATGAAACAAGTCCAACTCCAGACTGAAAAGCCTAGAAGTAACTGTGCTCATCTAATAATAATAATACCTTATGGTTGTGGAGCTACTTCATGTGCATGAGCTCATCAATACAGCAATGGCGAAAATTTCAGAAGGTAGGAGCGTGTCTTTTTTTTTTTTATTGGAATAAAATTGCTTTACAATGTTGTGTTAGTTTCTGCTGTACAATGAAGTGAATCAGCTGTATGTATACCTATATCCGCTCCCTCTTGGACCTCCCTCCAAGCACCCCCCATCTCGCCCATCTAAGTCATCACAGAGCAACAAGCTGAGCTCCCTGTGCTATACCACAGCTTCCCACTAGCTATTTTACACATGGTAGTGTATTTATGTCAAACCTAATTTCCCAATTCGTCCCACCCTCCCCTTCCCCCACTGTGTCCACACGTCCATTCTCTACGTCTGCCTCTCTATTCCTGCCCTACGAATAGGTTCACCTGTACCATTTCTGTAGATTCCGCACTAAATAAGGCAAAGCTAGAACTGGATGTGTCAAGAAACCAAATAGTAGAGCTTCCAGAAAAAGAACTTCAGTATTTGAAGGGACCTTAGCTGACGCAGTGTGGTGTGCTACAGAAGAAAAATCTAGCTGTAACCTCAAACATATAAGGGGTTTCCCACTCACTGGCCAGGTGAGCCTGGTGTTAGTTTGCAAACTGGCCCCAAAGAGGACAAGGAGAGATGGAAAGAAAGATACAGACTACCCCAGATTGGTAGGTGGCAGATTTAACAAGCAAGAGAGCTTACAAACAAAGCGTGCCTTGGGTGGCTGCAAGACAAGTAGATCTCCACACCCTTCTGCCAGAATCTTAAGAGTCTATGTAGGGCCCTGAACTGGGTTCAGCCAAGTATCCGGTCCATATTGTCTCAGCAACACCATGAAAAGAGCTGCCAGATAGAATGTACATTCCAACGACAGGGGAGAGGGTGAGGAACCTCTGATTGCCTGGGTCCAGCTCTTGGGTCAACCAGGGGTTATGTCCTCTCAATGACTCCCTCCAACACCTGGGTAAATAACCCAACTTCTTTGAGCTCTAGTTCTTTCCTTCGGGGTATTGTGAGTACCTATTGAAACAAGCTATATAAGGTTCCTGACATACATTAAGTGCTCAGTGAAGGTGATCCATGACACTATCTCAAGCACCGCTACTCACCTTCTGGCTTTCCCTAAACCCAATCTCCCGTGTCCAAGTTTACAAAAAAGACTAAGCCTTCCAAAACTCAAGCAATGTGTCCAAAGTCATGTAGTTAAACCAAAAATAGGACTTAATCCTTCTGATTCCTAATATAGTGCTCTATCTTAGCACATAACTAAAGGTAAAGCTTCCCACCAACCCTCTTTCATAAAATAAAACTTTCTCTCCTGTAGATGGTATAATTTTTAATTTACGTAAACCTAGAGAAAAACTCCAAAGTTTATTTTATTTTAGATAAGGACTAGATAATACAGCCTGGGGTCATTTGAGTCAAGACATTGATTCCTGACTAGGGAAGGACTTTTGCTGAGGCAGGATGTTGACAGGTGTCAGAAATAAGGAGCTATAGTATCCTCCTTTGAACCAAAATAACTTCTTTTCCCTTAAAATATCCCCATTTGCAACTGAAAAGAAAACAAACTATTCTGGCTGAAGAAATTGCTTTTGCCATTAGGATGCAAATGGCCAAGCAAATTTGTCGCCCAATAAATCTTTTTGGGTATTATATAGATATAGTCTTAGAATTTGTAAAGCCTAAACTATAAAAGCAAATAACATAAAAGGAGAAGAAGCTATAAATTCCAAATCTAGATGACACTTTTGTATGTAAGGCTCACAGGGGGGCAAGACACACTCTTAAGAACAAGGAATTATAGGAACCAAATGGAGTTAGAAAGGCTTCTGGTTTCTTTTCTCTTGTGCCTTCCTATTACATTGTACTTTTAGCAATTAATGTAGTGCCATAGCAGGACCTGGCAACCTGCTCTGAGCAACGGGATTCGAAATTCCATTTCTTCATCCTCCCTCCCCATGTTAATTTCAGCCCAAGATGAGAGCCTAAGGACAAACCCAACTTGGAAGGAAGGTTTTGGGCCGTTGATCTTGTTCAGCCTGACCATTTCCAGTACTTCATTGATGAGGAAACAGGCTCAGAAAGGCACAGCAATGATTTTCAAAGAATTGTCCTTACATGAAAAGGGGAGATTGCATACATTTTCATCATTATCTCTCACTAGACTTCCACAGATACTTCATCCTCTGGCCAAATTATTCACTAATCCTTCAACAAATCTTGAGTTATTCCCTGCTTTTGCTCAAGCCTCCCACCTACCTCATCAATGATTTTCTTCAAAACCTATGCCTACCTATGGGACATTTAAAGAGCATCTTCTCAAATAGAGGCAAGGACTTGCCTGTCTTATTTACCACTATTTCCTTGGAACTGAGCATAGTTCCTGGTACCTAAGAGGTATGTCTAAAACTAGCTGTTGAATAAAGAAATGCATCTTTCCTCCATGCTTCTGGAAGTGAAACCCTGTTTTGCTTTGTAAACTATAAGTAACTGACTATAGTTATAAATATAGGTACCATACCTTCCCTATTCAATTGCAAGCGAACTGAGGACAAAGATCATGAAACTGAATGTAGCCATTGCATCACTAATTATTGTTTTAAGCATGTAGTTACAATAAAATGAATGAATGAATAAATGAATGCCTTAAAATTGAGGTTTCGAGAAAATCTCCTGAACTATTTTAAAAAGAAATAAGTACTACTTGAAATTGAACAAATTCAAGGGCCAATAAAGGGTAGAAACCCTATACCTACTCATCTTAGAGTAAGTCCATTTAAAAAAATTTATTAAGGAGAATCATTATTTTTCTAAAAATGTATGCATAGCTTCAAACACTTTAACTTAAAGCTTACAAATGTACATTTATTTAACACAATTTTAGTGGAAGCCCAAGGCCTTTTCTTGCATAGGCCCATTATCTTTCCTACAAAAAACCTTATGATACCTATGAAAAATCTTAGTATGGAATTTCTTCCAGATTTTTTCAATTATCCCTGAGTCTTTTACAGTTATCCCATCCCCTCCTAATTCAACAGCATTTTTTCCCAGCTTACCTTTAACAAATATGTCCAAAGCATTCAACATAGTTTTCCCTAAAACAGCAACTTTTTCTTTTTGCTCCCATTATTTGTTTGTTTTAAATAGTAATTAGTTAAATTATGTAATTACCGTAGCACATAAAGCTAGCATAAATATGTTTGGAAAAAAATAATTCATACTTAATAAACATATAATTCAGCTGATGGGAAAAGAAGAACATCGCATGTTAAGGAGATCTACTAATCAGGGGGCTCCAGTCAGAATAGAGGGAACAGAGTGATGGTTAATTGAGGAGGTGGGCAAGTACAGTTGCATAAGAGATCTTTCCCTGTAACACAAACAAATCTAGAGATATTTGTCTCTCTATATGTATAGTATCAAAATGTATCAAGAATCTTGATATCTCAGAACAAAGAATGTTTATAACAACAAAAGGAGAATTCATGTGCAGGCCTCATATGTAATCCATCCAAATTTGATAGTCTGTTGACAAACAGGTGCCTATATTTATCCATCTATAAAAATATATTTGTGCTAACTATTAGTTTTAGAAATAATTTTTACTAACATTAAGTGTCATATATATTCATTTTACCTGTATTATTTCAGGAATGAAGGAAGCCTATGGATAAATCAAAACAAGCAGTCATTGAAAATATATCATTCAGAAAGAAAGAGAGAGAGAGAATTGTGATAGATGCACAAGAGATAGAAATAGGTGACACAGAGTGACTGTCCTCATAGGGGTTTACAATTTAGTGGTAGGAACAAGAATACAATAAATAAATAAGAGCAATGTAAAAAGAAGAGATAAAAATATCATTATCATGCTTGTTTAGACTAAAAAAATACCTATTTAAATAAAATCCCAGCACATTTCGGTATTCCTTGGCCAGGTGCTCTGGTCAGGCCACTGCAGTTCTACACAGAACACAACCATAATCCTAGACATTATTTGTAATAAACATTTGTATTCTTGCTCTTTGGCAGGGACTCCCTTGTACACCTTGCTGTCAGACAGCCAAGATTTCTCTGGGAGCTTTTAGAGTAGGGCAGGCACAGGTGTTGGTATCTGTAATTATGTTGAATGCATCAAGTGCACCACTGCTATCAGTGACTTGCTGGTGGAATGAGAAGGTCACACATTCATGGGTCTTTCCATGTGCGAAGCTAGACATTTTTATGCCCTATACGTGTGCGTGTGTGTGTGTTTGTGGTCAGAGTGGAGTGGGAGAATTGCATTTCTCGTTGAGAAATCATCATTTATCAAGTTAGACTGACTATCAGTCCGGAACTGCTTTCAAGGTCAAGGACTGCTGAATGTCCAGAAATGAGATTTCTCACGGATGGGTGCAGTGGACTCTCAAGAGCTTGATGAATGTTTTCACACCTGGCCAGGCTGATAGACTGAGCAAACTGGATTCAGATTCCGTACTCGCCTGTTACCTGGTGACTGGCAGATCCTGTCCCAGTTTTGGCTTCTGACCTTTGCATAGCAGACGTTTTCTTCCAAATTTTGCTTTAGGGCTGCCATTATCTTTCTGGTCCATTTCACTAGATTTTTTTCTCTCCTCTCATGTTCTTTGCTATCCCTTGTTTAGTAGCTCTCTCTGACTTGTACTCACTCTCCTTGCTGTTTCTGGTGTGTATGGGAGCATGATGTCTAAAGACCTGAATCCAATTTCATTTTAGCATATGTGATACAGATTGTCCAATTCTTCCTTCACTCCTTTCATAGAGTGAGGGTAAAGGTAATGATAAGATTTAATTCTTCTTTATCTGTTTTAAATTTTTCATATCTCATACATTTACTTATTTCTTTCCAGTTTACTTTCCCCTTTGAACCCTTTTTCAGAAGTTAAAAAATTGGCAAAAATATGATGTTAGAACATACTGAAAAGTAGCATCTTACTGGAAAGGACGTGCCACATGACAGAGTCGATATTCTGCCCCAAATGTCTTTCTGTTCCTTTTCTCTCACTTAGAACAATCATTAAAAGCCAAGCTCATGTCCATAAAAATGTTTCCTTAACAGTAACTAAACTTACGGTGACCCCTCCTTCCTGCCAATTCTTATTGTCTCCGTCATTCGTCTCATAATCATGCATTGCCTTACACTACTCTTTTTGTTATATTCTTTGTATTTTTTTTTCAGTTTTGGTATTTGAGTAGGATCTCTCAAGTTACCAATAGGACATCATTGAAGATATTATGAGATAGAGAAATGAACAAGTTGTACTTTGCCCGCTCTCCTTTTTTCCTGACTTTTCATGCAAGTTACTTTTTATCACTGTTTGGACTATAAGCTCCATGATAGGCAAACATTAAGCATTATATATAATAATCTTCTAGTGATTTGACACTGTGTTATCCCTAACACAAGTCCTGACTTCAATAAAGTACTTATCGAATGAAGAAACCATGAAAGAGAGATCTATAGTATATGAAACCTGAAAGAACAGATAATACAGATAGAAGTAACAAATTTCAGTTCCCTCATCTAATAAATGGAGCTAACTATATCCATCTGCCAACTTCAGGGAGTGGCGTGAGAAAAAAATGAGTCATTTCGCTATAAAATATTCTAATGACTTCTACACCTCTAAAGATGCCTCTTACTGTCACTCGCCTTTATCGTTTAAAAGCTGCTTTACCAAATCGAACTGTATATATTTATTAATAAATATATATAACATACTATGCAGTAAAATAATTGAGCTACAATATTATCCTTATTAGATTATTTTGAAATAGTATAAACAATTCACAATTACTAACTTCATGAGCTCCCAGTGGGCCTAGGACCTCAGAATGGAAATGTGCTCTACATAAATTTAAAGGCATTATTCTTTTATTATTTATTATTTTTAACAACATTAATAATAATAAACCAAATCGCCTGCTCAAGAGGCCAGTTTTCAGTCACTCTGCCAATTATCACCTGCTCTGAATTTCCCTTTTCTGGGCCAGTCAATTAACAAAATACTAAGTGGATAACTAGAGAAGCAAGAAAGAACCATAAATGTCCCGTCCTATTTCACATGCCTGCAACGTGTTTTTGAGAGGTCCTCATTCGTACTTTGTCATTGCAAAATAACAAACTGATCCATCTGCTATTAGACCGACGTAGAGAAACAGCTAAAATAGCAAAAACATTTTAAAAACTACATCCAATTACTACAGATTCTCCTTACTCTAAACTAGGCGCATTCTTGTATTTCTTAGAAATTCACCAGCAAGTGTATGTCAGCTAAGAATTAGGGAGTGTGACTATCCCCTTTATAAATCTTCCTTCAAATCCAAGGAGCCCGATGCTTTGTCTTTTTGATACAAATCAGTTCTGGGGAGACACAAGTTTGAATCTAAGACAACTCCAGTACAATTCCAAACATTTCTGGAGGGGCATTGAAGAGGACTACATGACTAATTGAAGAAAAGTTATTTTTTGGTTTGTTTTTTATATCTTTATTAGATTATATTCGCTTTACAATGTTGTGTTAGTTTCTGCTGTACAACAAAGTGAATCAGCTATATGTATACATATATCCCCTCCCTCTTGGGCCTCCCTCCCACCTTCCCCATCCCACCCCTCTAGGTGGTCACAAAGCACCAAGCTGATCTCCCAGTGCTATGCAGCACCTTCCCACTATCTATCTGTTTTACACATGGTAGTGTATATATGTCAATGCTACTCTCTCAGTTCGTCCCATCCTCCCTTCCCCCCCACTCCGTGTCCACAAGTCCGTTCTCTACATCTGCGTCTCTATTCTTGCCCTGCCACTAGGTTCATCAGTACCATTTTTCAAGATTCCATATATATGCGTTAATATAAGGTATTTGTTATTTTAAAATGATAAAAAGTTTTCTTTGTCAAAAAACCTGTAGCTTTTTGCCAGGTTAAAGCTTCTCGTCAATTATCCATGCACACATCGTGGGTCAACTTGACATAACAATACAAGATAGCTGTGATTTTATGGCTGTCCATTTCCACACTGATAACATTCAGGCCTGGTCCTTTTGAGGGGACCCTGGCTAAAGAAAAGCAGTTGGTCATGATAGTTAATAAGTGTGAAGTAAACGGCTGCCTCCCCACACACACAAAAATAGGTCCAACATTGTAAAAGCTGGTGGCATTAGTTAAGCAAATTTTGGCACCTAATTTACCCTAATAGTTTCAGAAGACAATGGAAGTACATTTTTCATGTAAAAGGAAGTTATAGTACTGAAATACAGAGCAGACTAGTAATTTGACTTGAAAGTAGCTTATCTAAGTTAGCATTTTAAAAACACTTCCATGTGTTAGACATAACTAGTCAGGGTCTTGTTCTCAAGGTCCTAGCAGCATTAGAAGAGAGGAAAAGAGAAGGAGACTGCTTTTAAAGTGTTTGTTAATGCCACATCTCTTTCTGCTTCATTCATTTTCTAGTATTTACTTACATCTGTGGCAAGGATAAGGGTCAGAAAGGTATTTGTATGGCTGTGTAAGGACCAGCTATTTAAACACATCTCACTCCCACTTAATCAAAAATGCCTTAGTAGTAGAGTTGGAATTCAAGGATAGTTTTAGAGCGAAGTAAGATGATTTGACTGGATCATTCTGATTGTTGAAGTAGACTACTTAGCCATCTGTTCTCATCTGAAGGTATCAAGCTTAAGTTGGCAGGAGTGGCTGCAATTGTTATGAGTGCACTAGAAAGACATGTTGCTATGGAAACAATATCCCTGAGTTATATTATACCTTGGAGAGGTCTTGGCACCAAGAGTGACCACCTAAAGCAAGAAATGAAGACAAGGAATTACAGAAAGCTGTCCAATAATATTTAGTCTCTACAAAGGGAAGCCGCTAATTGTTAAGGCAGGCTTTTTGGCATACTCTGATGTAAAAAGGAAGTCATTATACAGGTAAATGCATCCACATCAGGGTTTAGTACTCTGCTATTGCAAAAAGGAGTCTTGTGGAATATGTATTCTAGTCACTT
The DNA here is from genome assembly GCF_002837175.3 of Physeter macrocephalus. Classification (NCBI taxonomy): domain Eukaryota; kingdom Metazoa; phylum Chordata; class Mammalia; order Artiodactyla; family Physeteridae; genus Physeter; species Physeter macrocephalus. The sequence goes on along the minus strand of NC_041214.2, from coordinate 96,163,747 downwards.
GCCTTCTGCCCAGAAATAAAGTATGAGGAGGTCAAAAAGAAGGCTAATCTATTATCGGATTTTTAACATTCATCTAGGACCCACTATACAAAAAATTACAGAATGTGTTCCTTCACATTGGAGGCAAGAAAATTCAACATGAACATCATTAAGCTCAAGGCTAAGTCTGAAAGAGATACCAAACCTTCACAGTAGGTTCTCTGATCTCTGAATGTAAAAGCTGGATTATTACAGAAAATATTTCAGCCATTCTTCACTACAGATAGGGAGAGACAGACAGAGACACACACACGGAGGATATCAGTAACATTCTCTCTGCTGTAGAAATTTTTAGTTAAAATTTTTTAAAGACCTACAAGTCTAATAAAAATAAAACCAGGAAGTACTGAGAAATAAAAAGAATGAAAAAGATTACCCCATAGACCCACCTCTCAAATACAACTTTTACGCCATTTTGGTATATTTTCTCTCTCTCTCGCGCTCTCTCTCTTTTAACTCTCTGAATATCTTTAAGTAATAACATTTTATATTACGGAGGATTCGACTCAAACTTAATTCAACCTAGAAGAAAAGAAATACCCAGAAGAACGAATTGAGTCCAGGCATAACACCTTTAAATCATCCCCCAGCTTTATAGACCATACCTTATCAGATTCCATTCATAGCACCAGAGATCATCACAACTAAAATGGATCCTGGAGATGGTCAATTCCAACTCCCTCATTTGATAAATGAGAAAACTGGTGTCCAAAGAAGTGAAGTTACTTGCAGACATCATACAATTATTAAGCAGTTAACTTAGACTTAAACACTATTTTCAAAGCACCCCAGTGCCACCAGTTTATCTTTGCATATTAAAACAAACTTCAAATTATTTGGGAGTAATGGGAATATCTTATATCAAGTTGTTCTTTCAGGTTGTCTTTCTACTAGTCTGTTTCTCTTCTGGTAAGAAAGGGACTTTAAACTATCAATACATTGTATCCACTGCTGCCTGGACCAGTAGAAATTCCAACTATTTTGTTCATTTTCGTCTTGGTGAGGAGACAGTGCTCTCCCTTATGCTCGCTCCCCTCTTCAGACAAGGTGTCTAAACCCAGGTCAGAGGGAAAAATTACATGTGTTCACAACAGTTAAATGCAGACTGTCTAAAGCAGATGGCTGAACCCAGTGGAAGAAGCAGGAGCCCACACTAGGTGACATCTCAAATGTAGAATACCTACCACTCCACTTCCAGGCTCAACATGAAAATTCTCCTTTTCCCTCTAACCCCATACACCCCAAGCTGAGTCCCTTTCATACCTCTCATCGGCATTCTCCCATAAAATTTGCAAGTCTTTCTCTTCTTTCCCTTCACCCAAACTTAGTGTCTTAGTCTGTTCAGTCTGCTATAACAAAATACCACACACTCGGTGGTTTAAAAACACAGAAATTTATTTCTTACAGCTCTGGAAGGTGAAAGTCCGAAATCAGGGTTCCAACATGGTCTGGTGAGCAACCTCTTCTGGGTTGCAGACTTCTGACTTCTCCTGCCCTCATAAGGTGGAAGAGGCAAAGGAGATTTCTTGGCCTCTTTTATATGGGCATTAATTTCATTCCTAAGCTCTCTGCTCTCATCACCTAATCACCTCTCAAAAGCCCCACCTTCTACTATAATCACATTGGGAATTAGGATTTCAATATATGAATTTTGTGGGCAAACAAACATTCAGATCATAGAATTCAGTCTCACCTGGTTTTTGGAGAGGAAAGCCTAGTCTGGAGACCTCTAAGAAATGTCTCTTGTAGCTCTTTCTTTTAACTTTGGTGTAGGCTGAGATAGAGAAAATCCCTGTTAGAATAAAAGAAGAGGGTGGAAATACACAGAGAAAAATCCAAATCAATATTTGATATTTAAGTCTACCACAAGATTATATTCAACCAAAAGATAGAAAGCTAAAGCAGGAAAGGACTTCCTAGATCAGTTAGTCCAGATTCTTTTTTAGATGAGAGACTTGAGGCTTAGAAAAGTCAAATTTATTTCTGTCTGTGCATAATCACCCAGGAAGGTGGTTCTAGGTTCAAGACAAGAATCTAGGTTGCCAGTGCATCTGACACCATAGCTCCCTTATCTAATATCAAGGCCCTGACAACCTCAGAGGTGTCCGATACTTCTTGCAGGTATCAACACTTCTTGCATATGAAATAATGTGATTTAAAATAGTAATTGTATTTGGAGGCATCCTTGTGTAGAAATTCTCACACTTCTGAAATGCTCAGACTCATGTAAGGCCTGAGCCAACAGCATTTCCTACAGATACAGAATGTGTGGTTTTTCTCTGCAATGGTTGACCAAAGAGTTGCATCTCTTAATCCTCCAGCATGTATTGCCTGCTTTCAGAGAACATGTCCTGTGGAGCTATAATAGTAAACATGAGTTTGCTGAGCCCCAGTGCTTTTTAGAAATCTACAGTGCAAATATCCAGAATCAAGTGTGAAAGGGTAGGCTGTGATCAAGCAAGAGAACATGTCCAAAGAGACACAGGAATAGAGGGATTCCAGAGACAAGTATTTGAAATGTGCAAAACTTGTCTTATGGGACTACCTTCCATTCACCCTTCCTTTCTGCTGTACTAAACTAACAGATCTCTTATGATGAATTTATGCTTATTTCAGTAAAGTTATACATACCCCTAATTATGTGATCATTTACAGTTGCATTAAGGTACATTTGGCCATACCACTGCCCTCATTCTCAGAAGGCCATCCCACAGCTGTCAGTTATTCTCAAATATATCAAGGACCAGTTTATGGTCTGCCCTATACCTAACTCCAGTAGAACCTCTGTGAGATCAGAATGTTATTTTTTCACAGCTGCAGCTTAGAACGTACTTTTAAAAAGCCATTTCCAAGGCTTCTCGGTCACAACATCTCCCTTGCGGATTATTGCAATAGTTTCCTGAACTCCTGTACTCCTGCCCCCAAGAGCTATTTTCTGCACAGTATCCAGAGTGATCCTTTTAAAACATTAATCTGATCATGTTACACTCTTGCTGAAAGCACTGTAATGACTTTCCATCACTTCAGTATAAGATCAAAGCCCTTTACCTGCTCTGGTCCCTCCTCACCTCTCTGATCTTATTTGCTCACACTCACCCCATCTCTCCAAGCATTCGCTTACCTCGGGGCCTTTCTGATGAGGCTCCTTTCTGAAATGTTCTTCCCACACGGTTGACTCCTTTAACTCTTCCTAGTGTGTGCTCAATTATTACTTCATCAGAGAGATCCTCCTGGAACACATTCTCTAAAGTAGCAACACGCTTGTTAGTTTGTAAACTGGCCCCCATACATGGAGGACAAGGAGAGGTGGAAGAAAGAGGCAGATGACTCCAGATTGGTAGGTGGCAGCAAGGGAACTTATACACAAAGCTTGTCTTCAGCGGCTGAAAGATGAGCAGATCTCCACACCTGCCTGCCAGAATCTTAAAAGTTTACATAGAGGCTTTAACTCAGCTCCGTCGGGTGTACCCTCCAGATTGTCTCAACGACGCATTGCTCTCTCAAGGCTGCATCCTTGAAAACGGCTCCAGCTGTGGGAATGGTGGGGAGAATGTATATTCCAGAGACAGAGGAGGGGTGAGGTGCCTCTGATTGCCTGGGTCAACCAGGGGCCACGACCTTTCAATGATCTCCTCCACAACCTTCACCCTCTGCTTTCTTTTTTTTTTTTTTTTCCTTAAACCAACTTTTTACTACTCGATGTTATATTTTGTATCTGAAACTTCCTGCTCCACGAGGGTAGGTACTTTTTCTGTTGGTCCATTGACAAAAACTCTTAGCACTTTTTTACTGCTCAGCAAATATTTGTGAAATGTCTGGATAAAGTGGACTGTTTCCTGCGAGGTGGCACAGACCAGCTAGGAGTACTTGTATTGGTCACTTGCTACTTACATACTTTGAAATAATACATTTGTTTTAAGTTTTGATGCAAGTAATTTATCGTTAATGTGACAGATTTAATGTTTATTTTCTATACACAAGAAGGGATTTAAGAAATTTTCTTGTGTCTCCTTCACATCCTTATTTACTTTATTGAGCAGGAGAGAAAAGGGTGAGGTTAATGGAAGCACACCAAAAACAGAATCTCTTTCACTACTCTGCTTATCTTTACCAAAATCTATTCCTTAGGAGGGTCACAGAATCATGCTTCAAAGTGTCTTGACAAGAAAAAGAAAAATAAAATGTTGAGAATCTTTTTTTTTCAAACTAGTGATTCCTTGACTTCATGCTTGACATGGACATTGATATGAGGACTCCTTTAAAATTACTCTACAGCCCCCTCAAAATTCTTGGCCCATAACTATGGACATCACTGCACTTAACATTTCTAAAGATCAAACTTCTACCTAGTGACATATTCATGAAAAGAACCTAATATGGTTCTTAACACACAGTAGGTATTCAGAAATGTTATTTCTCCTTCCCTCACCCTTACCATGATTTTCTCAGCTGTGACAAAGACAAAAGAAATGCTAGTAAGTTATAATTGTTACCAATCTACCCTCCTTTTAGTGTCCTCTTTAGGCCAGGTCAGGCTCTCCTTTATTGGGAAGATAAGTAAAGTGGGAAAGGATATTAACAAAATGACTAATGTTACCCATACAATAAAGGCCAAAGTGTAGGAGGATGGGGAGGGTCTAAAGTTTATGGAGGCTGGGTAGACAGAGAGAACTACTAAGTTGAAAGATGAGTAGATGACACCTGAAAGCAACAAGGAGTGGTCAGTTGCCAGAAACGTGAAATAATTAGCAAGCCATTGGAAGAGAGGCTTTCTAGAACTTTGGGAAGCACTGTAATTGGAATACCCTTTGTGAAGTTTTTTGAGAGAATTTATAGTCAAGATTCAAACTGCTCCTAATTAAACTTTTGTCACCAAATTTTAGTTGTTTTTGTTTGTTTTAACTGTAATTCTTTACTTAGGCCATGCTTAAAGTAAGAGCAAGCCAACCTGCCTTCCCTTGGCCCTATTCAAATTCTCTAAGTAACTTGGGTGGGCAATATAAAGCTGAATTTGGAAATATTCCTGGAATTATCCTACATGAATGCCACTCAAACAAGAAGGAAATTCTTAACAATTGGTTGGCAAAGAGCAAAAGGTATTATAAATACACATCTTGTCTCTCTTTGTAGAGGCTTATAAAATGCTGACAAAAATATGTCTAGTACCTCATCATTTGATACACTGCCCAATAAAAAAGGAAGCCAGAGTGGCAAAGATGATATGCCATAAAGAACTGAGGCTGGGCTTCCCTGGTGGCGCAGTGGTTGAGAGTCCGCCTGCCGAGGCAGGGCACACGGGTTCGTGCCCCGGTCCCGGAAGATCCCACATGCCGCGGAGCGGCTGGGCCCGTGAGCCATGGCCTCTGAGCCTGCACGTCCGGGGCCTGTGCTCCGCAACCGGAGAGGCCACAGCAGTGAGAGGCCTGCGTACGGCAAAAAAAACAAACAAACAAAAAAAAAAAACTGAGGCTGTGAGGAAAGAAAAAGGTATTCAGATCCAGTTTATATAATGTGAAGGGACAGTTTGCTTTACGAGTTTATAGAGTGAAAGGAAATACTCATGAAAGGTTTTGACATGAAGAGCCAAAGAAATTAGAATTTTACAAGTTTTGTGATCTGTTGGTCTTTTCAAAGGAGACTATTAAATGGCCAAATTGTTTTTACTTTTTAAAATCTCTTTACAAATTTTTTTAAAAATTTTATTTATTTATGGTATGCGGGATCTTCGTTCCCCAACCAGGGATTCAACCCATGCCCCCTGCAGTGGATGGGTAGAGCCTTAACCACTGGACCACCAGGGAATTCCCTAATTACTTTTTTTTTTTTAAATGAGTCTCTACTGAGATTGGCTGCGAGGAAAGATCCAACTAGCCTGATTTGATGCATGTTACAAAGAAAAAAGCATGTTTTTCTTTTTTAATCTCCTTTTCATTCCCTTTTATCACCTACAAATAAATTTTCGGAGGGTGAATTTTGCTTATCTATCCACAGAGTCTATGACAATATCAAGTACATAATACTCGTTCAATGGATTAACTAATGAGTGATTGAGTTAACAATCTAATTTTTACAGAGGAAGAACACACCAATTGATCGCTGTTGTCTATATTGACAGGACTCATTTATTCTGGACACTTAAGAGACCTAGAATATTTTATTTTCAATTTTCTGGCAAGAAAGGCACACATTGAAAAATAATCAGGAATTATGAATGATGTCCATGTCAAAGAGTGGTCAACTGAGTGGCTATTCATATGTTTATTAGAAATTTGGTTTCTCGCCATTTTATTTCCATCCAGTCACCAGTGGAAGAGATACTCATGAATATTTTATTGAAGAGCTTTCATTTTAACATAAGCAGTAAGTTGGAGAGCAGATGCTTCCACATCTACAGGATTGTCTTTGTGATGAAGCCAAATGCCAGGGCTGCTTTGGCAAGAACTTTAATACTGGCTAGGTCTCAGGATCAACTGTCCTCATCAGGATTTTTTTTTTCAAGTTATCATATAATAACTTTAAATATTTTATTGACTAGTCTGAAGAAAGCCCTTCAAATTCGCAACCAAAAACAGCATAATTTGGGGATAATTACTAGACAGCTCCCTTTCTGAACCCCGGACCATGCTATGTATCCTCTCTTCAGCCTTACTCTTCAGAGACCACTTTCTCACCATCACTCCGACTCACATAACACCTTCTAGCCTTTAGTGATTCCAGTGATTGATGTGGGAAGCTCTGGTCCAAGTTAAATTCCACACTATCTCCTTTCTCCCTCTGCAGGGTCTTTGCTTCTTCCTTTCACCTGACATAGCTCAATTAATTCTACCTTGGGCAATTTTTATTTTAGACCCGTTAAAGGTATTTTATACCTGTTAAAGGCTGGCAGTGTACTGTATTTGGTCACACAGGTTTCTGAGGGCAATGACACAGGGGACATTCAAGCTGAATTAAATTCTTCATATTCGATGTGAGTTTTTTGCCCCAAATTCCTGGTCTTACCCTGGTGAGATGGACTGTATCATAAATCAAATATAGTGGCTTAAACAAATAAGTTTATTTTTCCTACATAAGAAGCCCAGAAGTAGTTGATTGCAGGATTGTTTTAGTAACTCAGCAATCAGGGATGACTCCATTTAGCCTTCTCATTGTGGTTGCAAGATGGTTGCAGAGGCTCTTGCCATCATATCATATTTGGCCAAGAAAAATAAAGAAGAAGAAGCAGCACTAGCAGATGTCCACTCCACTTGCATGTCATTAGCCAGAAGTCTGTCACATGGCCAACACTGATAGGATGTTACTTGGGCCAATCTACAATGTCTGCCACACTCCTATTTACCACTTTCCATTAAGGTCTAGGCTTAAAGCTCCTGACTTAATATTTTACTCAGCCCTCCCGAACTGAGGGCATCTCTGAAACAGAAGGTCTTCTCCATCTTACTAATTTAGTGGCAGGAGAAAGAACTCAAACAAAAAAGAAGGGGGATATTTGTACTGCTTCATTTCTCCCACCAAATCCACCACTACCAACCACCATAAAAACACATTTAATCCTTGATGCTCTCATTTGGTTCCTCACATAACCGTGTCCATCTTCTCTAAGGAAGAGAATTCACTTCTGGAAATAGGAAAGGCTCACCTCAAAATGATATTCTGAATGTAGTATTTGCAGCTTAGAGAATGTCAGTTCCAAGCACCAGGGCATTGTTTAGAATTGCTCACATCATATCTGGTTTTTATCTTTATCCTGGTTCTCAATAATATTGAAGGACCAGCATGTCATAGAAAAACAATTAGCTTTTCTAAATTTCAAGGACAGATTAATATTCTACCTGAATTTCAAAACAAACAAAAATTGTCCTGTCTAGGAATTCGGCCTTTAGTGTGTTCTTTTCCTCCAAATTTTTATTTTAGAAAATTTGCTAAAAGGTAACAACAAACCCCCTTATATCCTTCACTTACATTCACCAATTTAACATTTTACCATCTCTAAATATTTAAGCATTTAGCTCCTAAGACCCAAGATGTTCCCTTATATAATCGTAATACAATGCTTATATTACAGAAATTTATTATTGATCTGTTATTATCATATCTTGTGCATATTCTAATTTCTCTTATTATTCCAATAATGTTCCATTTGTCTTTTTCCTCCTCTCCAGGGCTCAATCAATGCATTTAATTGCTATAACTCTCTAGTCTACTATAATCAAGACTTTTTTCTCTTGCATGACACTGATATTTTTGAGAAAAGTAAGCCATTTGTTTGCAGAATTTCTCTCATTTGGATTTGATTGTTTGCTCATGAGTAGATTCAGGTTAAGCATCTTTAACAAGAATACTACATAGGTGGTTTTGTATCATTCTCAGTGCATCATTTCAGGAGATGGATGATGTCATTTTGTCCTGCTACTAGTGATATTAAATTTGATCATTTGGTAAAGGTCGAGTTCACCAAATTTCTCTTCTGTAGTATTATCTTTTCCCTTTATAATTCATAACTAATCTCTGAGGTCATATGTTGAGACCGTGCAACTATCCTGCTCCTCAACAATCTTAAACCCCATGGTTTTAGCATCCATTGAAGATTGATTCCTGAATCAATTCCTAAAATCTTGGTTGCAAAATGATGATTTTCCAATTTTATAACTCCTATATTTATTAGATGGCATTTTTCTATAAAAAAAAAGAGATTTTCCTTCACTCCCTTCCTCCTTGGCCCTTTGAAAATTAACTAGTATTATTATAGTTCATGGATTCATTCCTTTTCCATGTATTATAAATCATTTCCATCATTATTTATTTTTGAGGCTCAAATTATCCTAAATTTAGCCAATGGAGCCTCTTCAGACAAGATTTTGTGTTCTCTTGAAATACTCCTATCAACTTCTGAGAACTTTTACTCTATGACATAACAAAATGCATCAGACCCACCTTGTTTCCCTGGACACCGACCCAGAGCCAGCCATTATCCAAGGAGCTCTGGCTCCTTTTAGAGAATGGTACTTATAAAAGTCAAGATATAGGTGCTAAGTATGCTCACTGCTACTGAAGTACTATTGCTATTAGTTTTATCAGTGGACAGAGCTAGGAAATATGTATCTTAAAAATCATTAACTCTTATTGATAACTTCAATTCAAATTTAACACTTATAGTGTTCTTCCTTTCCTCTCATTCCACATTTACAACTTCCTTTTTCCACAGTTGGAAATGAATGTAGTACCATCAATATCAATATATGTACTTATTTGTTCACTCATAAAATGTTTGAGAAACAGTTTCAGACTTACTACACCCATACTACCACCACTAACTAAATGTATTAAAGGTCAAGATTTCCTTTTGTCCTTGGAATATATCTCACTGGGAATATAGTCAGAGTATGATCAATTTGATATGCAATTATATATTTTCTCATATTTGCATTCAATTTTAGAGTTTTTGCAGTTCTTTGTTGAATTAATATTTCTTGAATATGAAAATAATAACATGGTTCAAGTCAAATCTATATAAAAATGCTCAATAAAGTTTCATTCTTTTTCCTATTTTTTTCTAATCTGTTTCCACATATCTTCTGTAGGTAACAAATTTAATCATTCTCTGGTTTATCCTTCCTGTGTTTATTTTACAAAAATAAGTAGATACATCTCCATAAACACAAACATACACATTTTTGTTTCCCCTTCTTTCTTTTCACAGATATATACACCATATTTCTGCTTAAACTATATCACTTAGAGTTTTTTTAATTCTTTTTATATTTGTATATTATTTAATTCTGTGGATACACTTTTGTTGATTAGCCTAATCACCAATTATTGGACATATAGGTAACTTTCCAGTAATTTGTTGCTATAAATAATGTCATAATGAGTAAGTAATGCATTTTGTATGAGTGTGTTACTAAAGGCGTACCTTTAGGGTAAATTTCTAGAAATGATTTCTAGGTCAAATGGTGTGCAGTTTTGTTATATATTGCCAAATTTTCCTCCATAGGAGTTATACAATTTAACATTTCTAGCATCAGTATAAAAAAGTACCTATTTCCCCACAGTCTGAGCAACAACAAAGTGTGTAGTCAAACTTTAAAAATTTTCCCAATCTAATCAGAAATGAAGCTTTAATTCAAGGTAGTTTTAATCACATTTATAGTAGTATGGATGAAGTTGTACATCTTTTCAAGAATTTAAAGACCATTTTCTCATATCTTATGCTGCTAGGTCTTAGTCTCCTTATTTTTTTCCTTTTTTTAAGGACTTGCTATTTCTTGATTTCTTATAATTCTTTATATTTTTCAGCAGTTAGCTCTTAGGATAAATGTTATACAAATATTTTCTCCCAGTTTGTAATTTATATTTTAATTGTATTTTTGGCTCTTTGTTTTCTAGGCAAAAATTGCTTATGTTTTATATTTACTGGTCTAATAAAAGAAATTGCATTAGGATTTTGAGACTCAAGTAGAAAGCTTTGCCTTTATCCAGATTATAAGGAAATGTATCCATGTTTTCTTCTACTCTGTGTATGGTTTCTTTAAAAAAAGAGAGATTTAGACTTCTGATACTTTTGGAGTTCACTTTTGTGTAATCTATGAAATATAAATTTGATATTACTCTTCCAAATGACTATGCAGATGGCCAGTTGCATTTATTAATAAGCCTATATTTTCTACAGTGACTAAGGTGTCACCTTTATCCTATTGTATTTGGGTTTATTTCAGAACTTTCTATTCTGTTCTACTGTTCTTTCCGTCCATTAATATGCCAATACATAACTGTTTTACAGAAAGTTTATAATATGTTTCAGTATCTGATAAGTATGCACTGCCCTGTCACTCTATGCTCTTCTCCAAGATTTCATCATTATTCTTGCATGTTTACTTTTCCATGTGAATTTTTCCATATTAACCTCTGTAGCTACAAATTTAAACTATGTGAATTTTTACTGAAATTGCATTAGGCTCATATATTAACTTAAAGAAAAATGACATGCATATGATATTGAACCCAAAAACAAGGAATGTTTTTGCTTTTGCAAATCTACATTTGTGTCTTTCATGTTTTTTCCTAAGCCTTTTTTATATTTTGTTGCAGTTTAAAAGGGATTCTTTCCTATTATATCTTTTTTACTGGCTACTGTTTGTGCAGTTGAAAGCTATTGGTTTTTCTATGTTAATTTTTATATCCTATTACTCAATAGAATGTTTATTATATGAATTTTTAAAAATAACTTATTCCCTTGCATTTTCAGAATACTGTCAAATCATTTGCAAACAGGTGTAGTTTTCCTTCTTCTTTTCCATTTTGATCTATATTCCCATAAATGTTAAATAATAGTGGGGAAATAGGCATCTATGCCTGTTCCTGATCTCAGTATGATTGCTTCTATCATGAGCATGTGTGTGTGTGTGCATGTGTGCGTTCTTATTCCATTAAATATTATCAGATAAATGGGTATCCACTGTGTCAAGCCATTCCGAGTAACTATGATTTTTCTCCCTGGAATTAATATGAAGAAATTGTCTTCATTGATATGAAGATATATGTTAATAGATTTGCAAATATTACGACAACCTTACGTTTTAAGAATAAATCTCACCTGGTCATAATGTATTATTTTCCTATATAACTGTTCAATTCCATCTGCTAATATTTTATTTAGCATATTTACATCAATGTTCACAAGGAATATTTGGGGGTTTTTTGTCTTATTTTGTTTTCTGCTGCCATCAGATTCAGGAACTAATGTTATATTTGTCTCATGAAGTAATTTGAAAGTTTCTGTTCACTTCTGAAGGTCGAGAAAAATTTATATAGCATTAGGATCATCTAGACGTTAACCATTTCATACAATGCCCCTTTGGAAACACCTAGATGGGGTACGTTTTGTTGAGGGAATTTTTTTTTGACCTTTCACTATTCTCCTGTGAAACTAGTCTACTTCACCTCTTTCTGCAATAGAATTATGTTTACTTAATTGAACGTTCCTAGGAAAATTTATCTCTTACCTAAGTTTACAATGTATCTGCATAGAGTTACACAAAGTATTCTGCTATGACTTTTATTATTTCTCTGTCTCTCTAGCTATTTTTTCTTGTAGTTACTTATTTTGTATATATGTGATTTATTGCTTTCTTTATTAGGTTACATGTCTATTTTTGTTAACTTTTTAAAAAATAACTTTTTGTTTTGTTTTTTTACCACAATAGCAAATAATCAAACTATAATATGGACTAAGGAACTGAATAGACATTTATCCAAAAAAGACATACATATGACCGATAGGTACATGACAAGTTACTCAACATTACAAAAGATGTAAGGTACAGGATGACCAAAATTAGCACAGCTGTAGGATGTATATCAAAGTTGTTAAGGCAGTAAATCCTACAAATATTCATCACAAGAAGAAAAACTTTTTTCTGGTAATCATTTCATAATGTATGTAAGTCATATCACTACCCTGCAAACTCTGATATCATAAAACAAGAAAAATATTTAAAAGGTAAAAACTAAAAGTGCAAAATCATCAAAGAGGACAAACTACTACTGTTTTACCTTTAGAATTATTTTTATTAAATCTTAAAAGTCCAACAGTTTCTTAACTCTACACATGAACTAATTTTCTTTACAAGAATGATGTTATGTCTCATTACACCATGATTCTAGCTAACAGTTGTTCAAAATTTTGAGAAAAATCTTGAAAAAGGATTCAAATACCATCCAAAACTTTGAAATTTAACATTATCAAAGGGGATGCTTCCACATTTTTACAGAGACCACTGGAGAGACAACAATTCAAAAGCTAAGAAACGGTCTCAAAAGCATTTTTTCATACAATCTTTCCTCCACAGGAAGGTATTGTTCTTACATAATCGAGTCTACTCATAAAATGGCTCTCTGTACCTGCTCTGGTGTCTTCTGCCATATCACTGCATATTTATGCATGACTGAGATAAGAGTTTCCTGAACACTGTTATTTTGATAACCTAAAGCTCTTCTGTTACCTCTGGGCTCTCAGTGTCTCCTATTTTTACAGTCAAGCCCACGGCAAATAGAAGCTCAGTATCGGCTGGTCTCTGCATAACGCCCACGTCTTCCACGCCAACTGGACCATAGTTTCCTCCACTGTATGATTCTCCCACGTTCCTGCTATACCACTCAGTTTTCCACTCTTCAGTAAATCGTAGTTAGAAGGTTTCTGCTTATAATTTCCCAAATCATTGTAATTACAACTTCCATAATTTCTTCTTCCATAGCTGTCAAAACCACCTCTGGAGGTCCCATCCAGGTCGCCATATCGAGATCCTCTACCACTGTATCCTCCTCGTCCTCCTCCATAACCAGGGCTAACCCCCAAATTGCCACCTCCAGATCCCCCTCCACACCCATGATAGCCATCCCCAAATGTATGTCCTCTTCCATATCCATCAGCTCCTCCTCCAAGTTTCCTTCCTCGTCCTGGTCCTGCTCTAACATTTCCACCACCACCAGGAGAGTCTCCAAAACTGACGTTGCCTCCTCTTCCACCTCTAGAACTATGGACTCCCTGCATTTTAGGTCGAGACAAGGCCTTTCTTACTTCTGCGTGATGACCATTGATGCTATGGTCTTTCTGCAACACAAGCTTTCCACGGGATCATGGTCATTAAAAGTAACAAATCCAAAGCCTCTTTTCTTTCCAGACTCCCTATCGGTAATTATCTCAATGGCATCGATTTTTCCATATTTCTCAAAGTAATCTCTAAGATGATGCTCCTCAGTATCTTCTTCAATTCCACCAACAAACAACTTCTTCACGGTGACAAGAGCCCTCAGATTTCCATAGTCCTCTCTTGGGACAGCACGTTTGGGCGCAACCGTTTTCCCATCAATGGAATGAGGTCTGGCAGCCATGGCAACATCCACCTCAGCCATGGATGAAAACGTGACAAAACCAAATATTCCTGGTTCTTGGCTGGCAGGATGCCTTATTAACACACAGTCTGTAAGGTTTCCCCGTTGCTTGTAGTAGTTCCTCAGACTTTCTTCCATGGTTTCAGAGCTTAAGCCACCAATAAAACATTTACAGAATTTTCCTTTTCTTTCTTATTCCTCTCCAAAGGAACAGATGTTGAGGTTTTCTTCATCGCAGGCTTACTCGCTTGAGCCATTTTCCCGAAGCTGAGGGGGATGAGGGAGATCTCCAAAGACTAACATGAACCAGAGGGTCCCAACCCCGCGGTGAGAACCGAACCTCCGCTGCTCCAGCAACAACACCTGTAGGAGCACCTCCACTGGGGACCTGGTGATGCTGCTACTGCTCCGGAGCCGCTGCCACCCTTGAACCAATCTTGAGCAACTTTCAGTTTTTCTGCAAAACGTCATTTTGAACCGAGTGACCTTTCCTGATCCAGTAAACAAATGTCTTATTACATTTCCTCTATATTGATTTTTTTTCCGAACTTTTAATTTTCTCTGCATTGTTATCTATTTTTGATACAGTTTTCCTCACTAAACTGGATATTCAATGAAGAGATCACTAATGTGGACTTTAAAGTTTTACACCAAAATACTTACCTATTGCTTTGCCCTTACAATGAGTTCAGATATCTTTTTTGAAAGAAACTATTCAGACTACAAAAAGGATTTTTCTTTTTTGTTGTTTTTGTTTGTTTTTGTTTGTGTTGTTATACTGCAGGTTCTTATTAGTCATCAGTTTTATACACATCAGTGTATACATGTCAATCCCAATCGCCCAATTCAGCACACCACCATCCCCACCCCTCCCGCGGTTTTCCCCCCTTGGTGTCCATACGTTTGTTCTCTACATCTGGATCTTAACTTCTGCCCTACAAACTGGCTCATCTGTAACTTTTAAAAAAATAACCTTTTGGACTTAATATTATTTTAAAATTTTTATTATTTATGCCTCATTGGTTTTTCTTTTTATTTTAATAAGTCTTTCCTTAATTTTTATTTTTTAAGATTTTGTACACTTTTGGAGTTTTGAGTTGGGAAATTAAGAAACTTATTTTTAATTATACATTTCAACTGATATAGATATTTAAGGTTCCTCTGAGAAATGCTGTAAGAAATAGATTCTGATATGTAAGGATTACATTATTTTATTAAAATTTGCATTTATGGTTTTCACTTTCCTTTTTGTCTAGAAATGTTGAAAAAAGTGGTTTTCTTTTTATTTTTTGCATAATTTGCAATGGGAAGAGCATTTTCCCCCAGCATTTTATTATATATTATTGAATGTACAGAAGAGTTGAAAGGATTCTACAGTACACATCCATTTATCCACCACTGAGATTTTATTATTCTCAACATTTTGCTAGATAAGCTTTACCACATACCTGTTCATTTATCTATTCATCCAAAACTTTAACTTATCAATTGATTTATCAATTTATCTGTTCATCTCACTTTTTGAAGTGTTTCAAGTAAGTTTCAGACATTAGGATACAGCAGCACTAAACAGTTTAGCATTTATATCATTAACTAGAATTCAGTATTTGTTTAGAGTTATTATTGCTTTATTTTAGGTAATTTAACCTATAGTGAAATATACAAGCCATTAATGAGTTTTGACAAACATTTAGATCTGTTATCCAAACACCTGTCAAGCTATAAGGCATTTCTGTCACCCCAGAAAATTCCCTCAAACCTCTTTACAGTCAGTTTCTATTTCCAACACTTCAGAGAAAAACTCTGTGTTTATTTTTTTTTACCATATATTAATTTTTGACTTATAGAACTTTACTCTTAAAATGCTGCTTTTATTTTTTCACCATATATTAATTTCTACCCATTACAGAACTTTACTTAAATGTACTAATTAATACAGTACATACTCTAATGTGTAAAGCTTCTTTCACTAAACATGATTTTTAAGGTTCATCAAAATCCTTGGCTGCATCAGTATTTTTTTTTAAATGGTGACCAGGTCTCCCATTGTATGAATATACCACAGTTTATCTATTCTCCTGATGATACGTATTTGGATTATTTCCAAATTTGGGCTATTATGAAAAGAAGCTTTGAACATTTTTGTGGACATGTTTTTACTTCTTTTGGACAAATACCCATGAGTGCAATTGTTGGGTCGTAGGGTAGCTATGTACCTCATTTTATAAGAAATTTCCATGACACAGAAGATTTTATAAAATAAAATAGAGGGCTTCCCTGGTGGCGCAGTGGTTGAGAGTCTGCCTGCCAATGCAGGGAACACGGGTTCATGCCCGGGTCCAGGAAGATCCCATATGCTGCGGAGCAGCTGGGCCCATGAGCCATGGCTGCTGAGCTTTGTGTGTCTGGAGCCTGTGCTCCGCAATGGGAGAGACCGCAACAGTGAGAGGCCCACATACCTCAAAGAAAATAAAATAAAATAAAATAAAATAAAATAGAGACAAATTAGATGTTATCAACATTTTAAATGTTTGTTTTCAAATGTCACCATGAAGAAAACAAACAGGCAAGCCACGATCTAAGAAAAAAATATTTTCAAAATATATGAGAACAGGTTTCCAAGAGATATATCTATCTATCTAATATGTCTATATGTATCTAACATATCTATGTACATAAATAGATATATCTATACATGTATATTGATATATTTGTTATAGATACCTATATAACTAATGTGTCTAATATCAAATATATATTACAGCTTTACACATATATGTGATAGATATATTAAAACAATGAAAATACACACAGTGCAATAAAGATGGCAAATATTTGAACAGGCATTTAAAAATAGAACTATGTGAATGAAAAATAAGTATGTGAATAAATGTTCAAATCATTAGTCATCTGCAAAATGGAAATTAAAATCCTAATTATGGGGACTTCTGATTTCTAGTTCTGCAGGTAAGGGAACTTGGAAGTCATCACTTCATGCTAACAAGTAAAAAGTTGAACATGATTCTTCTTGGATCCATGAAATAGGGGAGGACACAGGGCAAACCACTGCTCCCAAGATTAAAGAAACAGATAGCTGAATACAAGGAGTTGTTGATTACCAGATTACTGGAGCAGAGACCTACAAGGAGAAACTGCCCCTGGAAGCATTGCTGGGATAGAAAAAGCTGAACTATAATTGATAAATTGCTGGAGATAGAGTGAGGGCAACTCTGAGAGTTAAAAACATCAAGAGGAAACCAGTCATGGGGGGCTCCCACAATATTGTGAGATGTGCCTCCAGGTAAGAAGTCTGACCAAGTTCTGACAGTATTAAATATCAGAGAAGATACCCTCCTGCTTCTGAGAGGTGAAAAAAATCATTTTGAAATATGCCAGAGCACTCAGTTCTTCCTACCAGGCCTGCCCTCAGGGGAAAATTGTTTAGTGAACCTAATACTAGCTAAAAAGATGTGTACTAAGACACATATAAGAAACTTGGAAGTTGTTACTCTCCCCTAACAACAAATGAAAATCTGAAGAAACTGAAAAATCAACAACTCTCCTTGAATTCTCAAGAGAGGGGAAGACACAGGACAAACTGCTGTTCCTAAGACTGGAGAGATAGATCAATATAGGGAGGCATGGCTTACTAGAGAATCACTAGCTTCAACCCCGCAGGAGCCAGTGCCACTGTAGGAAAGCCTTGGCTGTAATCGATGAATCACTGGAGGCTCAGAGCAGACAGCTCTGAGAGTTAAAAACTTCAAGGGATCTAGTCTTGGGGGACTCACAATATTGTAAGATTTACCTCCAGGAGCTTGACTAGGTTCCTACAGTAAATATCAGAGAAAAATCCTCTCCTGCTTCCTGTAGGGGGAAGGGAAAAGGAACCGTTTTGAAATACTCCAGAGCCCTCTGTTCTTCTTAACAAGGCCTGCCCTCAGAAGAAACTAGTTAAACTGGGCCTAACCTGCTGGGGAAGGGAAATACTCAACTCCAGCCCATTCTAGCCAACCTTTCCTACTTAAGGAGGGAGGAAAAAAAACCCCTGAGAAACACCTGTTAAGTTCACAGGCTAGAGGCATAGGCTCCCTAAAAGACTGATATCTAATCAAAGGACTATAAAATGCCTTCCCTCCCCACAAACCTCACCATCATATTACTAGTGGCCTGTTTACAGGCAGCTCCTCTTACTCCTCTTACCTCTTTTCTGGCTATCATGAAAAAAAATCACAAGACATACCAAAAGGCAAAGAAAAAAAAATATTGAAGAGATAGAGTAAGCATCAGAACCAGACATGGCAGGGTTGTTCCAAATATCAGACTAGGATTTAAAACAACTATGATTAATATGCTAAGGGCCCTAATGGGTAGAGTGGGCAGCATGCAAAAACAGATGGGTCATGTAAGCAGAGAGATGGAAATTCTAATAAAGAATCGAAAAGAAATAATAGAAATCAAAAATACTATAATAGAAATGAATACTGCCTTTGATGGACTTATTAGTAGATGTGACACAGCTGAGGAAGGAAACTTTGAGCTAGAGGATGTATCACTAGAATCCTGGAAAACCAAAAACAAAGAGAACAAGAAAGTTGAATCAATAATTAATAACCTCCTAAAACTGAAAGTAGTAGGCCCAGATGTGTCACTGGTGAATTCTACTAAACACTTAAGGAAGCAATTATACCAATTCTCTACAATCTCTTTCAGAGAGTAGAAGCAGAAAGATTACTTCCTAATTCATTCTATGATGCCATCATGACCCTAATACCAACACCAGACAAAGATATAAGAAAACTGCCAACTAATGTCTTTCATGAGCACAGATGCAAAAATTCTCAACAAAATATTAGCAAATCAAATCCAATAATGTATAAAAAGATAATATACCATGACCAAGTGGGATTTATCCCATGTATGAAAGCCTGTTTCAACATTCAAAAATTAATTATTGTAATCCATCATATCAACAGGCTAAAACAGAAAAAAATCACATGATCATATCAATAGATGCAGAAAACGCATTTGATAAAATCGAACAGCCATTCATAATAAAAATTCTCATTAAACTAAGAAGATAATATCCTCAACTTTATAAAGAATATCTACAAAAAAAATCTACAACATCACACTAGATGGTGAGAATCTCAAAGCTTTCCAACTAAGGTCAGGTACAAGTCAAGGATGTTCCCTTTCAGCACTCCTTTTCAACATCATACTGGAAGTTCTATCCAATTCAGTAAGAAAAGGAAAAGAAAGGAAAGGAAAGGAATAAAGATTGGAAAGGAAAAAATAAAATTACTTCTTTTTGCAAATAAATTTATTTTTCTATGTATAAAATCCAAAAGAACTGCCAAAAATCTCCTGGAACTGATAAGTGATTATAACAAGGTTGCAGGATACAAAGTTAATACACAAAAGTCAAATGATTTCCTATATATCAGGAATGAACAAATACAACTTGAAATTAAAAATATAATACCATTTACTTTAGCATCCATGAAAACCAAATACTTGAATATAAATTTAATAAAATATGTACAAGATCTACACAAGGAAAACAAAAAAACTTTGATGAACAAAATCAAAGACTAAATAGAGATATATTCTATGTTCACTGAGAGGAAGACCCAATATTTTCAAAATGTCAGTTCTTCTTAACTTGATCTATAGATCCAATGCAATTTCTATAGATCCAAAAAGCAGAAAGTTATTTTGTATATATTGACAAACTGATTTTAAAGTTTATGTTGGCAAAAGCCAACATAATATTGAAGGAGAAGAACAAAGTTGGACTGACAATACCTGATTTTAAGACTTACTACAAAGCTACAGTAACCAATACAGTGTGGTATTGGTGACAGAATACACAAATAGTTCAGTGGAACACAATAGGGAGCCCAGCTATAGACCCCCATAAATATAGTAAACTGATCTTTGATAAAGGAGCAAAGGCAACACAATGGAGCAAAGATAGTTTTTACAAGAAACATTGCTGGAACAACTGGACGTCTACATCCAAAAAAAAAAAAGGAATCTAGATATAAACTTTACACCCTTAACAAACACTAACTCAAAATGAATCACAGATCTAAATCTAAAATGCAAAACTATAAAACTCCTAGAGGATAACAAAGGTGAAAACCTAGATGACTTTGGGTGGCAATGACTTTTTAGATACAACACCAAAGGCATGATCAATGAAAGAAGTAATTGATAAGCTGGCTTCATTAAAATTTCAAACTTCTGCTCTGTAAAAGACAATGTCAAGAGAATGAAGACAAGACACAGACTGGGAGAAAATATATGCAAAAACACATCTAATAAAGTACTGTTATCTAAAATATGCAAAGAAATCTTAAGCTAAATAATAAGAAAACAAACAACTCGATTCAAATTGTGCCAAAGACACTTGACAGACACTTCATAAGAGAAGATATACAGATGGCAAATAAGCACATGTAAAAATGTTTCACATCATATGTCATCAGGGAAATGCAAATTTAAACAACCATGAAATACCACTTCACACTTATTAAAATGGGCAAAATATGGAATACTGAAAAACTAAATGCTGGCGAGGATGTGGAGCAACAGGAACTCCTATGCATTGCTGGTGGGAATGCAAAATGGCACAGCCACTTTGAAAGTCAATG
This sequence comes from Physeter macrocephalus, assembly GCF_002837175.3. Lineage (NCBI taxonomy): Eukaryota > Metazoa > Chordata > Mammalia > Artiodactyla > Physeteridae > Physeter > Physeter macrocephalus. The sequence continues at coordinate 96,143,159 of NC_041214.2, read as the reverse complement.
TGACAGTTTCTTACAAAAGTAAGTATATCTTTACCATATGATATAGCAATTATGCTCCTTGGTATTTACCCCCAAAAGTTCAAAAGTTATGTCCACACAAAAACTTGCACACATATGTTTATGGCAGCTTTATTCATAATTGCCAAAACTTAGACGCAATCAAGATGTCCTTCAGTGGGTGAATGGTTGAATAAACTTTGGAACATTCAGACAACGGAATATCATTTAGTGCTAAGAAGAAATGACACGTGAAAAGACAGGGATGAACCTTAAATGCATATAAGTGAAAGAAGCCAATCTGAAAAGGATACATATTGTATGATTCCAACAATATGACATTCTGGAAAGGCAAAACAATGGAGACAAAAAAAAATCAGTGGTTGGCAGGGGTTGGGTGGAGGATGAATGATAAAATGGATCACAGAGGATTTTTAGGACATTGAAAATACTATGTATGACACCATAATAATGGATACAGTATATATTTGCCCCAACCCATAGGATGTACAACATCAGGAATGAACCATAATGTAATATATGGACTTTGGGTGATTATGATATGTCAATGTAGGTTCATTAATTGTAACAAACGTACCACTCTGGTAGGAAATGTTGATAATAGGGGAAACTTTGTATGTGTGGATGCAGGGAATGTATGGAAAATATCTGTACCTTCCTCTCAATTTTTCTGTGAATCTAAAACTGCTCTGAAAAAACACTGTCTTAATTTTTTTAAGGCATTAAAAAGACAAAGGAAAAGAAATAATGGGATACCAAGACATACCCACCATAATAAGTAACTCATTAAAAACTGAAAATAGAAAGTGTTGGAAAGATTTGGAGAAACTGAAACCTCATACATAGTATAATTTTTACTTCCTGTTTCTCTCAGAGTTTAGTTATTAGGTATATATATAGTTCTGATTTTATGATTTCTTGGTAACATAACATTATGAATATCTATTTTATGTAATATTATTTCTATTATTATGAAGCATTCTTCAACTCATAATATACTTCTATTAATACAGTTTGTCTTTCTCATACATTATTTGTCTTTAAATAAAATTTAGCTTTTGCTTTTTTATTATTAGTGTTTCTATGCTAAATCTATTTTTTCATTCTTTAAGTGTCAACTTATCTGCATCTTTATTTCTTGCAGACAGATTATATTTGGAACATGTTTTTACATTCTTTATGATGATCTCTGTCTTTTAATTGGTGACTTTAGTCCATTTACCTTTAATGTAATTAATCATATGATTGAAATTAGGTATACCATTTTTCTAACATTTTCTATTTTTCCCATCTGTCTAAAAATATGTTCTGTTCCTTCTATTCTGTAACTTTTTTGTGCTTATTGTATAGTTTTTACAATTCAACTTAATGCCTCTTTTTTTTTTTAGATTTACCTTTTTAATTTTATTTTCAGAATGGTTGCTCTAGGGATTACAAAAGACATCATTATCTTATCACAGTCTATATAAAGTTAATGTAACATCACTTTGTACATAAAGTAAGAATTTGGAAATAAATATCTTATTTTACTTCCCTCATACATTAAGCTATTTTATATGTATTATATATACATATATTATAAATTACACAACACAGTGTTATAATTTTTGCTTTAAATTGTTATAAGCAATAGATTCAATGCAATCAATCCCTATGAAAAACCATTTATTATTTTTGAATTAATATAAAAACTCATCCTAAAATTCATGTAGAATCTCAAGGGATCTTGTTTGTTTGTTTTTCAAAATTCATTTAATCTATTAATGAGGGAAGCATTAGGATTATAATACTGGTTCAAGAATTGGAGAAATTGGGGACTTCCCTGGTGGTCCAGTGGTAAAAAAATCCATCTTACAATGCAGGGGACACAGGTTCGATCCCTGGTCAGGGAACTAAGATTCCACATGCCGCAGGGCAACTAAGCCCACACGCCACAACTACTGAGCTTGAACTCCTCAACTAGAGAGCCTGCGTGCCACAAACTACAGAGCCCACACGCTCTGGAACCCGTGTGCCACAACTACAGAGCCCACGTGCCCTGGAGCCTGCATGACACAACTAGAGGATAAAACCTGCACACCACAACTAGAGAGAAGCCCATGCATCACAACGAAAGATCTCACATGCCTCAACAAAGATCCTGCATGCCACTACTAAGACCTGATGCAGCCAAAAATACATAAATAAATAATAAATAAATCTTTTAAAAAAAGAATTGGAGAGACTGAATATATAGCAAAAGAAATAGAGAAGGAAAGAAAGAAAAGAAAGAAAGAAATGTCTCTCTGGAATTATATTTTCTACTGGAAAAAATCATTTCCATTTTTATCAGACAAAAATCTACCAGTTAACTGGTAGTTTCACAGTTTACTACTAATCAATACTAAATAGTAAGTCAAAGGTACACTCTGTTAGAGAATGAACAATCTGTGGTCTGCAATTAGCTAAAGCCCCAGTACAATGTTGAAAGGACACATAGCATTCTTTTTGCCTAATTTTCACATTTGGGATAATTGTTCTTAACAGGATTTAGGGCAAATTACCTCAAATCTCTGTGAACTTCAATGCCTTTACTTTTAAAAATTAATTTGTATTGGGGTATAGTTGCTTCACAATGTTGTATTAGTTTCTGCTGTACAGCAAAGTGAATTAGCCATACATATACATATATCCCCTCTTTTTTGAATTTCCTTCCCATTTAGGTTACCACAGAGCATTGAGTAGAGTTCCCTGTGCTATACAGTAGGTTCTCATTAGTTATCTATTTTATACATAGTAGTGTATATATGTCAATCCCATTCTCCCAATTCATCCCACCCCTCCTTTCCCCCTGGTATCCATATGTCTGTTCTATACATCTGTGTCTCTATTTCTGCTTTGCAAATAAGTTCTTCTGTACACTTTTTCTAGATTCCACATATAAGTGATATTACACAATATTTGTTTTTCTCTTTCTGACTCACTTCACTCTATTTGACAATCTCTAGGTCCATGCATATCTCTGCAAATTTCACACTTCCATTCCTTTTTATGGTTGAGTAATATTCCATTGTGTATATATATAGATATATATACCACATCTTCATTATCCATTCTTCTGTTGATGGACATTTAGATTGCTTCCATGACCTGGCTATTGTAAATAGCACTGCAATGAACAGTGCGGTGCATATATATTTTTGAATTATGGTTTTCTCTAGGTATATGCCCAGGAGTGGGATTGCTGGGTAATATAGTAATTCTATTTTTAGGTTTTTAATAAACCTTCATACTGTTCTCCATAGTGGCTGTATCAATTGATATTACACCAACAGTGTAAGAGGGTTCCCTTTTCTCCACATCCTCTCCAGCATTTACTGTTTGTAGATTTTTTTATGATGGCCATTCTGACTGGTGTGAGGTGATACCTCATTGTAATTTTGATGTGCATTTCTCTAATAATTAGTGATTTTGACCATCTTTTCATGTGTTCATTGGCCATCTGTATGTCTTCTTTGGTGAAATGTCTATCTAGGTCTTCTGCCCATTTTTTGATTGGGTTGTTTGTTGTTTTGATATTGAGTGTCATGAGCTGTTTGTATATTTCAGAGATTAATCCCTTGACAGTTGCTTCATTTGCAAATGTTTTCTCCTATTCTGAGGGTTGCCTTTTTATCTTGTTTACGGTTTCCTTTGCTGTGCAAAAGCTTTTAAGTTTCATTAGGTCTCATTTGTTTATTTTTCTTTTTATTTTCATTACTCTAGGACGTGGATCAAAAAAGATCTTGCTGTGATTTCTGTCAAAGAATGTTATAACTACAGTTTCCTCTAAGAGTTTTATAGTGTCTGGCCTTACATGTAGGTCTTTAATCCATTTTGAGTTTATTTTTGTGTATGGTGTTGGGGAGTGTTCTAATTTCAGTTTTATAGTGTCTGGCCTTACATGTAGGTCTTTAATCCATTTTGAGTTTATTTTTGTGTATGGTGTTGGGGAGTTTTCTAATTTCATTCTTTTACATGTAGCTGTCCAGTTTTCCCAGCACCACTTATTGAAGAGACTGTCTTTTCTCCATTGTATATTCTCGCCTCTTTTGTCATAGATTAGGTGACCATAGGTGTGTGGCTTTATCTCTGGGCTTTCTATCCTGTTCCATTGATCTATGTTTCTGTTTTTGTGCCAGTACCATACTGTCTTGATTACTGTAGATTTCTAGTATAGTCAGAAGTCAGGGAGCCTGATTCATCCAGCTCCACTTTTCTTTCTCAAGATTGCTTTACTATTCGGGGTCCTTTGTGTTTCCATAAAAACCATAAAATTTTTTGTTGTAACTCTGTAAAAAATGCCATTGGTAATTTGACAGGGATTGCATTGCATCTGTAGATTGCTTTGGGTAGTATAGTCATTTTCAAAATATTGATTCTTCCAATCCAATAACATGGTATATCTCTGCATCTGTTAGTGTCATCTTTGATATCTTTTATCAGTATCCTATAGTTTTCTGAGTACAGGTCTTTGGTCTTCTTAGGTAGGTTTATTCTTAAGTATTTTATTCTTTTTTCTGCAATAGTAAATGGGATTATTTCTTTAATTTCTCTTTCTGATCTTTCATAGTTAGTGTATAGGAATGGACTAGATTTCTGTGTATTAATTTTATATCCTGGTACTTTACCAAATTCATTGATTAGCTCTAGTAGTTTTCTGGTGGCATCTTTAGGATTTTCTATGTATAGTATCATGTCATCTACAAACAGTGACAGTTGTATTTCTTCTTTTCCGATTTGGATTCCTTTTATTTCTTTTTCTTCTCTGGTTGCCATGACTAGGACTTCCAAAACTATGTTGAATAAAAGTGGAGAGAGTGGACATCCTTGTCTTGTTCTTAATCGTAGTGGATACAGTTTTTCATTACTGAGAATGATGTTAGCTGTGGGTTTGTTTTATATGGCTTTTATTATGTTGTGGAGAGAGTGGACATCCTTGTCCTGATCTTAGAGGAAATGCTTTCAGTTTTTCACCACTGAGAATGATGTTAGCTGTGGGTTTGTTATATATGGCTTTTATTATGTTGAGGTAGGTTCCCTCTATGCCCACTTTCTGGAGATTTTTTATCATAAATGTGTGTGGAATTTTTTCAAAAGCTTTTATTGCATCTATTGAAATGATCATATAGTTTTTATTCTTCAATTTGTTAATATGGTGTATCATATTGATTGATTTGCATATACTGAAGAATCCTTGCATCCCTGCTATAAATCCCACTTGATCATGGTGTATGAGCCTTTTAATGTGTTGTTGCATTCAGTTTACTAGTATTTTGTTGAGGATTTTTGCATGTATGTTCATCAGTGATATTGGACTATAGATTTCTTCTGTTGTGACTTCTTTGTATGGTTTTGGTATCAGGGTGATGGTGTCCTTGTAGAATGAGCTTGGGAGTGTTTCTCTCTCTGCAACTTTTTGGAAGAGTTTGAGAAAGATAGGTGTTAGCTCTTCTCTAAATGTTTCATAGAATTCACCTGTGAAGCCATCTGGTCCTTGACTTTTGTTTGCTGGAAGACTTTTAACCACAGTTTCAATTTCATTACTTGTGATTTGTCTGTTCAGTTTCTATTTCTTCCTGGTTCAGTCTTGGAAGGTTGTAACTTTCTAAGAATTTGTCCATTTCTTCCAGGTTGTCCATTTTTTTGGCATATGGTTGCTTGTAATAGTCTCTTATGATCCTTTGTGTTCCTGTGGTGTCCGTTGTAACTTTTCCTTTTTCATTTCTAATTTTATTGATTTGAGTCCTCTCCCTTTTTTCCTTTCTTAACTTGTCTGGCTAAAGGTTTATCAATTTTATTTATCTTCTCAAGAATCCAGCTTTTAGTTTCGTTGATCTTTGCTACTGTTTTCTTTGTTTCTATTTCATATTTCTGCTCTGATCTTTATGATTTCTTTCTTTCTACTAACTTTGGGTCTTGTTTGTTCTTCTTTCTCTAGTTGCTTCAGGTGTAACGTTAGGTTGTTTATTGGAGATTTTTCTTGTTTCTTGAGGTGGGATTGTATTGCTATAAACTTCCCTCTTAGAACTGCTTTGGCTGCATCCCATAGGTTTTGGGTCATCGTGTTTTCATTGTCATTTGTCTCTAGGTATTTTTTTATTTCCTCTTTGAGTTTTTCAATGATTCCTTGTTTATTATTTAGCATATTCTTTAGCCTCCATGTGTTTGTGTTTTTTAGTTTTTTTTTTTCTGAAATTGATTTCTAATCCATAGCATTGTAGCCTGAAAAGATGCTTGATACAATTTCAATTTTGTTAAATGTACCAAGGCTTGATTTGTGAACCAAGATGTGATCCATCCTGGAAAATGTTCCATGTGCACTTGAGAAGAAAGTGTATTCTGCTGCTTTCAGATGGAATGTCCTACAAATATCAGTTAAGTCTATCTGTTCTAATGTGTCATTTCAGGCTTGTGTTTCCTTACTAATTTTCTGTATGGATCATATGTCCATTGGTGTAAGTGGTGTGTTAAAGTCCTCCACTATTATTTTTGTACTGTCAATTTTCCCGTTTATGACTATTAGCATTTGCACTATGTATTGAGGTGCTCCTATGTTGGGTGCATAAATATTTACAATAGTTATATCTTCTTCTTGTATTGATCCCTTGATCATTATGTAGTGTCCTTCCTTGTGTCTTGTAACAGACTTTATTTTAAAGTCTATTTTGTCTAATATGATTATTGCTACTCCAGCTTTCTTTTGATATTGCATGGAATATCTTTTTCCATCCCCTCACTTTCAGTCTGTAAGTGTCCCTAGGTATGAAGTGGGCCTCTTGTAGACAGCATATATATGGGTCTTGTTTTTGTATCCATCAGCCAGTTTTTGACTCTTGGTTGGAGCATTTAATCCATTTACATTTAAGGTAGTTATCAATATGTATGTTCCTCTTACTATTTTCTTAAGAGTTTTGCGTTCCTTTTTGTAGGTCTTTTTCTTCTGTTGTGTTTCCCACCTAAAGAAGTTCCTTTAGCATTTGTTGTAAAGCTATTTTGGTAGTGCTGAATTCTCTTAGCTTTTGTTTTCTGTAAAGCTTTTGGTTTCTTTGTTGAATCTGAATGAGATCCTTGCTGGGTAGAGTAGTCTTGGTTGTAGGTTTTTCCCTTTCATCACTTTAAATATATCTTGCCACTCCCTTCTGGCCTTCAGAGTTTCTGCTAAAAAATCAGCTGATAACCTTATGGGTATTCCCTTGTATGTTATTTGTTGCTTTTCCCTTGCTGCTTTTAATATTTTTTCTATGTATTTAATTTTTGTTTGATTAATATGTGTCTTGGCATGTTTCTGCTTGGGTTTACCCTGTGCGGGACTCTGTGCTTCTTGGACTTTGTTGAATATTTCCTTTCCTATGTTAGGGAAGTTTTTGACTATAATCTCTTCAAATATTTTCTCAGGCCCTTGCCCTTTCTCTTCTTCTTGAACCCCTATAATTCGAATGTTGGTGTGCTTAATGTTGTCCCCGAGGTCTCTGAGCCTGTCCTCATTTCTTGTCATTCTTTTTTCTTTATTCTGCTCCTCAGCAGTTATTTCCACCATTCTATCTTCCAGCTCACCCGTTCTTCTGCCTCAGTTATTCTGCTATTGATTCTGTCTACTGTATTTTTCATTTCTGTTATTGTGTTGTTCATCACTGATTTTTCTTTATTTCTTCTAGGTCCTTGTTAAACATTTCTGTATCTTCTTAATCCATTCCTCCATTCTAATTCTGAGATCTTAGATCACCTTTACTGTCATTACTCTGAATTCTTTTTCAGTAGATTGCCTATTTCCTCTTAATTTATTTAGTGTTGTGGGATTTTACCTTCCTCCTTCGTCTTCAACATATTTCTCTGTCATCTAATTTTTGTCTAACCTACTGTGTTTATGGTCTCCTTTCCACAGGCTGCAGGGTCATAATTCCTCTTGTTTCTGTTTTCTGCCCCATGGTGAGTGAGTTTTGTCCAGGGACTTGTGTAGGCTTCCTGGAGGGAGGGACTGTTGTCTGCACTCTAGTAGGTGGAGCTGAGTCTTTTCCCTCTGATCAGGAGGGCCACATCAGGTGGTGTGTTTTGGGATGTCTGTGAGCTTAGTACAACTTTAGGCAGCCTGTCTGCTATTGGGTGGGGCTGTGTTCCTGTCTTGCTGGTTGTTTGGCGTGACGCATCTAGCACTGGAGCCTGCAGGCAGTTGGGTGGAGGTGGTTCATGGTATTGAGATGGATAACTCCAGGAGAGCACACGCCGATTAATAGTCCCTGTGCTTGGGAATTCTCTGGTGGTCCAGCATCCTGGAATCAGCACTCGCATCCTGGAGGACCAGGCTCGACCCCTGGCCAGGAAAAATAAGAGCCCACCAGCTTCACAGTGTGGCCAGAGAAAAAAGAAAGAAAATAAAGAAGAAAAGAAAACCAACAGGCAAACAAAACCCAAGACAAATAACAAAGAGAAAAACAAATACACAGTAGCAACAATACAACACACACACATACACAGAACAAAAAAAGAGAGAAGAAAATAAATAAACAGATACAGCAAATCTAAGACTAATGATGACAACAAAACCAAACTAACAGAAACAAACAAAGAAGCAGATAGAAAAGAAAAAAAAAAGAAAAATAAATAATTTAACCCCCCAAAAAACAAGAGAACAAACAAACAAAAGAATTTTTAAAATGAATGAATGAATTCTCTGGCATTGAACTCTCTTGGACTTGGTGCTCTTACCCCAGAGGCTGAGGCCCAACCCCTGGCCTGGGAACCAAGACCCCACAAGCCATGTGGCACTGCAAAAAAGAAGAAAAGAAAGAAAGAAGGAAACAAAAGAAAACCAACAAAACCCAAGACAGATGATAAAAGTAAAACCAAAGAAAAAAAAAGAAAAAAATAAAAGAACATTCTAACAAACAAAAGAACCCAAACAAAAACTAACAGAAAACAGTAAGTAATCTAAAATAAAAGCAAAGAAAACACAAAGCAAACATACAAAAATTATCAAAAAAAGGGAAAAACAAAAAACAAAACAAAGAACAAAAACAATAACAAGACTAAAACACAAAATAACAAAAAAGCAAAGTAAAAATAGAAAAAATATATTAATTTTTTTAAAAAAATAAGAGAAAAAAATAATAAAAAATAAAAAGTAATAAAAAAAACAAAAATCAACAACAGGGGACTTCCCTGGTGGTGCAGTGGTTAAGAATCTGCCTGCCAATAACCAGGGCACACAGGTTTGAGCCCTGGTCCAGGAAGATCCTACATGCTGTGGAACAACTAAGCCCATGTACCACAACTACTGAGCCTGCACTCTAGAGCCTGCGAGCCACAACTACTGAGCCTGCGTGCTGCAACTACTGAAACCCGCGCACCTAGAGCCTGTGCTTACAACAACAGAAGCCACCGCAATGAGGAGCCCGAGCACCACAACAAAGAGTAGCTCCTGCTCACCACAACTAGAGAAAGCCTGCGTGCAGCAACAAAGACCCAACGCAGCCAAAAAAAAAAGGAAACAGAACAAAACAAAAAGAAAAAAATAGTAATAATCATATTTTTCTGATGCCTGTGCTCTCAGTGTCCTTGTCCCCCCAGTGAGCCACAGCCCACCCCTGCCTCCCCAGGAGGCCCTTTAATACCCCTAGGTAGGTCTCTGGACCCAGTGTGGGCACTGTGGGGACAGCTCAGACACTGACCTGGCCCAACTCCTGTGTGTACATGTCCCCAAAGTCCACAACTGCTAATGTTAGGCTGGTCTCAGTTGTGGGAGTACTCATTGTCCATTCAGATATTCCACAGATGCAGGGTTTACCAAGCAGATCACGGGGATCTGGTCTCACCTCTGCGTGTGGGCCACCCTCAGACGTCTGTTCCCCACCCAGGCAAGAGGGGGTGAAAGCAGTGGCTGATTGGGTCTCTTAGGCTGATTGTGACACTTATTCAGGCTATGGAGGGATA
>NC_041214.2:96077054-96133180 GCF_002837175.3 Physeter macrocephalus | reverse complement strand
TCCTTTTTCATTTCTAATTTTATTGATTTGAGTCCTCTCCCTTTTTTCCTTTCTTAACTTGTCTGGCTAAAGGTTTATCAATTTTATTTATCTTCTCAAGAATCCAGCTTTTAGTTTCGTTGATCTTTGCTACTGTTTTCTTTGTTTCTATTTCATATTTCTGCTCTGATCTTTATGATTTCTTTCTTTCTACTAACTTTGGGTCTTGTTTGTTCTTCTTTCTCTAGTTGCTTCAGGTGTAACGTTAGGTTGTTTATTGGAGATTTTTCTTGTTTCTTGAGGTGGGATTGTATTGCTATAAACTTCCCTCTTAGAACTGCTTTGGCTGCATCCCATAGGTTTTGGGTCATCGTGTTTTCATTGTCATTTGTCTCTAGGTATTTTTTTATTTCCTCTTTGAGTTTTTCAATGATTCCTTGTTTATTATTTAGCATATTCTTTAGCCTCCATGTGTTTGTGTTTTTTAGTTTTTTTTTTTTCTGAAATTGATTTCTAATCCATAGCATTGTAGCCTGAAAAGATGCTTGATACAATTTCAATTTTGTTAAATGTACCAAGGCTTGATTTGTGAACCAAGATGTGATCCATCCTGGAAAATGTTCCATGTGCACTTGAGAAGAAAGTGTATTCTGCTGCTTTCAGATGGAATGTCCTACAAATATCAGTTAAGTCTATCTGTTCTAATGTGTCATTTCAGGCTTGTGTTTCCTTACTAATTTTCTGTATGGATCATATGTCCATTGGTGTAAGTGGTGTGTTAAAGTCCTCCACTATTATTTTTGTACTGTCAATTTTCCCGTTTATGACTATTAGCATTTGCACTATGTATTGAGGTGCTCCTATGTTGGGTGCATAAATATTTACAATAGTTATATCTTCTTCTTGTATTGATCCCTTGATCATTATGTAGTGTCCTTCCTTGTGTCTTGTAACAGACTTTATTTTAAAGTCTATTTTGTCTAATATGATTATTGCTACTCCAGCTTTCTTTTGATATTGCATGGAATATCTTTTTCCATCCCCTCACTTTCAGTCTGTAAGTGTCCCTAGGTATGAAGTGGGCCTCTTGTAGACAGCATATATATGGGTCTTGTTTTTGTATCCATCAGCCAGTTTTTGACTCTTGGTTGGAGCATTTAATCCATTTACATTTAAGGTAGTTATCAATATGTATGTTCCTCTTACTATTTTCTTAAGAGTTTTGCGTTCCTTTTTGTAGGTCTTTTTCTTCTGTTGTGTTTCCCACCTAAAGAAGTTCCTTTAGCATTTGTTGTAAAGCTATTTTGGTAGTGCTGAATTCTCTTAGCTTTTGTTTTCTGTAAAGCTTTTGGTTTCTTTGTTGAATCTGAATGAGATCCTTGCTGGGTAGAGTAGTCTTGGTTGTAGGTTTTTCCCTTTCATCACTTTAAATATATCTTGCCACTCCCTTCTGGCCTTCAGAGTTTCTGCTAAAAAATCAGCTGATAACCTTATGGGTATTCCCTTGTATGTTATTTGTTGCTTTTCCCTTGCTGCTTTTAATATTTTTTCTATGTATTTAATTTTTGTTTGATTAATATGTGTCTTGGCATGTTTCTGCTTGGGTTTACCCTGTGCGGGACTCTGTGCTTCTTGGACTTTGTTGAATATTTCCTTTCCTATGTTAGGGAAGTTTTTGACTATAATCTCTTCAAATATTTTCTCAGGCCCTTGCCCTTTCTCTTCTTCTTGAACCCCTATAATTCGAATGTTGGTGTGCTTAATGTTGTCCCCGAGGTCTCTGAGCCTGTCCTCATTTCTTGTCATTCTTTTTTCTTTATTCTGCTCCTCAGCAGTTATTTCCACCATTCTATCTTCCAGCTCACCCGTTCTTCTGCCTCAGTTATTCTGCTATTGATTCTGTCTACTGTATTTTTCATTTCTGTTATTGTGTTGTTCATCACTGATTTTTCTTTATTTCTTCTAGGTCCTTGTTAAACATTTCTGTATCTTCTTAATCCATTCCTCCATTCTAATTCTGAGATCTTAGATCACCTTTACTGTCATTACTCTGAATTCTTTTTCAGTAGATTGCCTATTTCCTCTTAATTTATTTAGTGTTGTGGGATTTTACCTTCCTCCTTCGTCTTCAACATATTTCTCTGTCATCTAATTTTTGTCTAACCTACTGTGTTTATGGTCTCCTTTCCACAGGCTGCAGGGTCATAATTCCTCTTGTTTCTGTTTTCTGCCCCATGGTGAGTGAGTTTTGTCCAGGGACTTGTGTAGGCTTCCTGGAGGGAGGGACTGTTGTCTGCACTCTAGTAGGTGGAGCTGAGTCTTTTCCCTCTGATCAGGAGGGCCACATCAGGTGGTGTGTTTTGGGATGTCTGTGAGCTTAGTACAACTTTAGGCAGCCTGTCTGCTATTGGGTGGGGCTGTGTTCCTGTCTTGCTGGTTGTTTGGCGTGACGCATCTAGCACTGGAGCCTGCAGGCAGTTGGGTGGAGGTGGTTCATGGTATTGAGATGGATAACTCCAGGAGAGCACACGCCGATTAATAGTCCCTGTGCTTGGGAATTCTCTGGTGGTCCAGCATCCTGGAATCAGCACTCGCATCCTGGAGGACCAGGCTCGACCCCTGGCCAGGAAAAATAAGAGCCCACCAGCTTCACAGTGTGGCCAGAGAAAAAAGAAAGAAAATAAAGAAGAAAAGAAAACCAACAGGCAAACAAAACCCAAGACAAATAACAAAGAGAAAAACAAATACACAGTAGCAACAATACAACACACACACATACACAGAACAAAAAAAGAGAGAAGAAAATAAATAAACAGATACAGCAAATCTAAGACTAATGATGACAACAAAACCAAACTAACAGAAACAAACAAAGAAGCAGATAGAAAAGAAAAAAAAAAGAAAAATAAATAATTTAACCCCCCAAAAAACAAGAGAACAAACAAACAAAAGAATTTTTAAAATGAATGAATGAATTCTCTGGCATTGAACTCTCTTGGACTTGGTGCTCTTACCCCAGAGGCTGAGGCCCAACCCCTGGCCTGGGAACCAAGACCCCACAAGCCATGTGGCACTGCAAAAAAGAAGAAAAGAAAGAAAGAAGGAAACAAAAGAAAACCAACAAAACCCAAGACAGATGATAAAAGTAAAACCAAAGAAAAAAAAAGAAAAAAAAAAAGAACATTCTAACAAACAAAAGAACCCAAACAAAAACTAACAGAAAACAGTAAGTAATCTAAAATAAAAGCAAAGAAAACACAAAGCAAACATACAAAAATTATCAAAAAAAGGGAAAAACAAAAAACAAAACAAAGAACAAAAACAATAACAAGACTAAAACACAAAATAACAAAAAAGCAAAGTAAAAATAGAAAAAATATATTAATTTTTTTAAAAAAATAAGAGAAAAAAATAATAAAAAATAAAAAGTAATAAAAAAAACAAAAATCAACAACAGGGGACTTCCCTGGTGGTGCAGTGGTTAAGAATCTGCCTGCCAATAACCAGGGCACACAGGTTTGAGCCCTGGTCCAGGAAGATCCTACATGCTGTGGAACAACTAAGCCCACGTACCACAACTACTGAGCCTGCACTCTAGAGCCTGCGAGCCACAACTACTGAGCCTGCGTGCTGCAACTACTGAAACCCGCGCACCTAGAGCCTGTGCTTACAACAACAGAAGCCACCGCAATGAGGAGCCCGAGCACCACAACAAAGAGTAGCTCCTGCTCACCACAACTAGAGAAAGCCTGCGTGCAGCAACAAAGACCCAACGCAGCCAAAAAAAAAAGGAAACAGAACAAAACAAAAAGAAAAAAATAGTAATAATCATATTTTTCTGATGCCTGTGCTCTCAGTGTCCTTGTCCCCCCAGTGAGCCACAGCCCACCCCTGCCTCCCCAGGAGGCCCTTTAATACCCCTAGGTAGGTCTCTGGACCCAGTGTGGGCACTGTGGGGACAGCTCAGACACTGACCTGGCCCAACTCCTGTGTGTACATGTCCCCAAAGTCCACAACTGCTAATGTTAGGCTGGTCTCAGTTGTGGGAGTACTCATTGTCCATTCAGATATTCCACAGATGCAGGGTTTACCAAGCAGATCACGGGGATCTGGTCTCACCTCTGCGTGTGGGCCACCCTCAGACGTCTGTTCCCCACCCAGGCAAGAGGGGGTGAAAGCAGTGGCTGATTGGGTCTCTTAGGCTGATTGTGACACTTATTCAGGCTATGGAGGGATAGGGCAACCACAACCAGGGTTGTGTGAAGTGTCTGCGGCAGCAGAGACCGGCAAGAAGTTGCAACAGACTGGCATGCACTCACTCCGGTGGGATTCCCTCCCAGTGCCCACACAGGCATGGGCTGGTGGGTGGGGAAGGAGCCTTCAGTGGTGGGCCTGCCCCTTGTGCACCACTCAACAGTGGCACCTCATTTCCAAGGCAGTCCACACTTCCTCTAGGAGCATTCCTGGCCATGGAGCACATCACTCCCATCCCCTAAGGCTGTCTCTGCACAGAGAACAGCAAACCTCTCCCCAGATCCACTCTCCTAACCCCACACTTTAGCACTCTGACCCCAACAGCACTGGCAGCTTCTCATCTCAGGAGGTGCCCAGGGCTGATTCCAGAGGAGGCTTTTGTGTGGGCAGCATGTGTGGGCCTGCTGGGGCCCGCATGGTCAAAGGAGGGTTTGGCGGTAGTGGCACTAAGGACCCTGGAGCTTGTGCACCGCTCAGGACCCTGGAGCCTGCGTGGCACTCTCAAGGGGACCTTGAACAGCAAAATAATTTTGAGAAAGAAGAATGTAGCTAGAGGACTCCCAAATCCTGATTTCAAAACCTACTAGAAAGCTATAATAATCAAAACAGTATGGTACTGGCATAAAGACAGACATATAGACCAACAGAAGAATAGAGAGCTCAGAAATAAACTTTGGCATATATGGTCATTTGATTTTTGATAAGTGTTCCAAGGCCACCCAGTGGGGGAAAAGACAATCTTTTCAATAACTGGTGCTGAGAAAACTGAATATCCACATGCAGAAGACTTAATGTGGCATACAAAAATAACTCAGAATGCATCAAAGACCTAAATGTGTGACCTAAAACTATGAAACTCTTAAAAGAAAACATAGGGTAAAATCTTTATGTTATCAGATGTAGCAATGACTTCTTGGATATAACAACAATGTCAGAGGCAACAAAATAGAAAATAGCCATATTGGACTTCATGAAAATTTTAAATTTTGTTAATCAAAAAATAATATCAACAAAGAAAAAAGGCAACCCACAGAACAGAAGAAAATATTTTCTATCATATATCTAATAAGGGATTAATATCCAGAATATATAGATAACTCCTAAAATTCAACAACAATAAAACAAACAGCTTGGTTTAAAAATGGGAAGAGGACTTGAATAGGTATTTCTCCAAAGATAAACAGCACTAACTGCTAGTGAAATGCAAATCAAAGCTACAATACTATCTGACATCCATTAGGATGACTACAATAAAAATTCCAGAAAATATAAAGTGTTGGTGAAGATGTGGAGAAATTGGAATACTTGCATACCGTTGGCAGGAATGTAAAATGATATAGCTCTTGTGTAAAACAGTATGGTGAGTCTTAAAAAAATTGAAAATAAAAGTATCTTATGATTCAGCAATTCTTCTTCTGGGTATACATCCCAAAGAACTGAAAACAGGGTCTCATAGAGATATTTGTACACCCATGTTCAGTGCAGCATTACTCACATTAGCTAAATCGCATAAGCAGCCCAATTGTCCATTAACTGATGAATGGATAAGCAAAATGTGGTATACAGTACAATGGAATATTATTTGGCCTTAAGAAGGAAGGAAATTCTGATATATTCTACAATGTTGATGAACCTTGAGGACACTGTGTTTAAGTAAAATAAGCCAGTCACAAAAAAGATAAACACTGTCTGACTCTATGTGATGTACTTAGAGTAGTCAAAGACAGAAAGAAGAATGGTGGTTGCCAGGAACTGGGTACATAATTTCACTTCTACTAGAGGAAACCAGCTACAGGTATGGATGGTGGTGATGGTTGCACAACATTATGAATGTATTTAATACCACTAAAATGTACACTTAAAATTGTTAATATTTGTATACACAAATATCAAACCATTATGTTGTACAACTGAAACTAATATGTCAATTATACCTCATTTTAAAAAATGGTTAAGATGCTAAATTTTATATTATGTACATTTTACCACAATAAAAAAACTGGGAAAAATCATATATGTTTTAAATAAATTAAGAGAAAAATATAGTTTATTATATTTATCCATATTCATCATTTCTGATACTCTTCAACCCTTCCCCCAAATCTGACTTTCTGTATATTATTATCTCACTTAATGAAGTACTTCCTTTGACATTTCCTTTAGTTCATGTCTGTTGGTGATGAAATCTCTTAGTTGTTCTGTTTTTTCACTGGATGTGGAATTTTGGATTGTCTGAATTTTTTTTTTTCTTTCAGCACCTTAAAAATAATTGTCCACTGTCTTCCTGTCTTCTGTTCTCCACTCTTCGTAATGATATGTCATTCATCATTCTTAACATTGTTCCCGTATATAAATATTTTGGATCCCCTGCCCCCAGCTTCTTTTAAGAATTTTTTTTCTTTATCTTTTCAATAGTTTGACCATCATTCACTTAGGTCTTTTTTCCTTGTATTTACCTTTCTGGGGTTTGCTGAGTTTCCTGTTTCTTTACATTTATGTCTTTCAATATATTTGGAGAAATTCCAGTCATTTCCTCAAGTAAATGTCTGCCTCATTCTTTCTCTCTTGATCTTCTCACACTCCAAATATATATAGATATGTTAAAATTTTTGATATTTACCCATATCACTGAGGCTCTATTCATTTGTTTTACAATTATTTTCTTTCTATTCTTAAGATTAGATAATTTCTACTGTTCTATTTCAAATTCCATCATTTTTTTCTTCTGTCATCTTTTTTTTTAAATTTTTTAAATTTTTTTGTGTGTGTTACGCAGGCCTCTCACTGTTGTGGCCTCTCCCATTGTGGAGCACAGACTCCAGATGCGCAAGCTCAGCGGCCATGGCTCACGGGCCTAGCCGCTCCGCTGCATGTGGGATCTTCCCAGACTGGGGCACGAACCCGTGTCCCCTGCATCAGCAGGCAGACTCTCAACCACTGTGCCACCAGGGAAGCCCTCTTCTCTCATCTTTATTGTGGTGTTAAGCCAGTTCAGTGAATTTTCATGTCAGTTATTCTATTTTTAAGTTCTAGAATTAACACAGGAGTTTTTGAGGTTTTTTTTTTTTTACAGTTTTTATTGTTATGCTGAGATTCTCTACCTGTTTTATCACTATGAGAATACACTCTTTACATCACTGGGCATAATTATAGGCTACTTTAAAATGTGTGTCTGGTAATTCCAATGTCTTGGTCATCACAGATTTAGTTTCTGTTGATCTTCTTTTCTCTTAAGTGTGAGTCATATTTTCTGTTTATTTATATAGTAATTTTGAATATTATATTTTCTGGATATGGTGATTGATGCATTATTGAAACTGAATTGTTACTGTCTTCTGAAGAGTGCCAATTGTTTTTGCTTGTTTTAACAATTAAGTTGGGTGAATTCAAGTTCTAAACTCTCTCCCCCATGATGAGTGGAAACTACAATTTCTGTTCAGTTCTTTTAATCTTATTGGACTTTTTTGAGTGAGCTCTGTGCATTTATACTTCATACATCAGCCAGAGATTTGGGCAGAGTTTATACATAAACTTTGGGTCTTTCCATCTGAGGTGTTTTCCTTTTTAGGATTTTCCTTTTATTTTTTAGTTGTGGCGATAGCCCAAAACCTTGCCCTCTGATTTGTCACACCAGAAACACTTCATGTTTCTAGCCAAGTTTGCACAACCCAATGCAGCATGCACATGACTATACCCTACCTCAAAGTCATAAAAACATATATTCAACCAGTATTTCTTCTTCCAAAAGTTGTTTCCCTCTGCTTTTTCCATCTCTACAGTGCTTTCAAATAGCTGTTTTTTATCCAGAGTTTATAAATAGAGTTGGATTCTCATTGTAAAGAAATTTAAATATTATTTTAATATGATTTATATGATTTGAGCTCATTTACATGTTTAATAGACTTTACTTGAGTTTCTTTTTTATGAATATACTGTATATACTGTATTCTTTTGTTTTTGTTTTTGTTTTTGGCTGCACCACCAGGGATTGAACTTGCACCCTGAGGAGTGAAAGCACAGAATCCTAACCACTGGACTGCCAGGGAATTCCCGAATATATCACATTCTTAAAAGTATTAATTAAGAATTTGTTTTATGTGGCAGTGCAACAGGTATATAGAGAAATAAATTATCTGAATGTTTCCTCACTTTTGACTGTGAGATGTAAGTTTTGGGATTTATGAGAACAAGGAAACTTAAAATAAGCAAAAAATATTACTTGGTGTCTCCAATAGAAAACTGCATTATTTAGAGTATAGACTTCTGGGTTATCCAAATCTAATTTTATGGGATATCTAAACTCTTCGTTCCTTTTATATTATTTTACAACTCTGTTAAGGTGCAGATAAATTACAGTAATGTAAATAATTCTCATGATAAACATGTAAATAAATTCTGTCTGATGGAGTTTCAATATACTTCCTTCCCCTCATGGAAGATGCTGGTTTTGAGCCCATTTACAAATTCACTTTAATATTCCTGATCTATACATGTGTCTGTTCTTTGGATCTCCCTTTGAACTGGTTTTAACATCTGCCTGATTCATTCATTAATGATGATTTAACAAAATCTTTAACATATGCTTTATATTTGTGTGAAAGCTATGATTTTACCTTTATTTGAAAATTTTCTCTTGACACAAAATACAAAAAATAATTCAGTGCAAGTCATACTACCAGGCGCTTAGTAATTCATCATCCCATACCCTTCTTGGGAATTTATTTTGTCGAAAAATTTTAAATTTATTTAAACTTTTATTCAGTGTGCTTGGTGATTATATGTACTTCCTTAGTCACCTGGATAACCAAAGAACAGTGAGCTTACCAGTTATAAAATATTTTTTAAAGACAGCTTTGGCTGTTGGAAAGTGCTTTCTTATATTAAGCCAAAATCTTCAGGCAATTTCTAACTATTGGGTCTAATTATATTTCTTATGCCATACAGAATAAATATAATCCCATTGTTACATAATTGTCCTTCAAATATAGAAAATAGTCATATTCACTCTTAACCATTCTTCCCCTTCCAGGAAAAATCTCCTGAGTTCTTTAGCATTCCTGAGATGGATTCTGAGATGGATTGGAATCCCTTAATTATATTAGACACTCTGATATGGCACTACTTCACAATAGACCCTATAATTCTATGACTATACGTTGATGATTACATTAGTAATTTTGGCAAAGACATCACTATGTTTTTTTTCACACAGAGATAAAATCATAATATGTGCTTCTGCCCATCCATATTTTCGGTACACAATATTTTAAGATTTTGTTTGAGGGCTTCATTTACATTTTAATGATATGACTGGTGTTTGGTTTCAATTCTATAAAATGATCTTGACTATATATACATATAATTTATAAATTTATTTTGTAATATTTTATATTTGCAATGATACCTTTTTGGCACTGTCTTAATTTTTACTCTTTAATTTTGGAGGCATTTTAGATTTTTATTTTTGTTCGCATGTTTAGCTTGATATGTGTACCTTTTTATAGTGCCTAATATTTCTTATTTATCATTCAACTATTTAATTTTACTTTTGCTTTCATTTGATCCCTATTACTATGGAATAATCAATAAGCTTTTTCTATTTTTCTATTTTCTCATCTTCTCCTTCTACTTTTTAGTTACATTACATCTGCATTGATAGAACATTTGCTATTTGTATAATTTCCCTTCTTGTCACCACTTTGTTTTCAAAGGAAACAAACAAACAAAACAACCATGGGGAAACACTGAATATGACATGTTACACAGTAAATATACATAAAATGATAGGATAAAACTGAAACCAAAAACATGTCATATTACAGTATTACAATGGTCGTGATCAGTTTTTTGGCCAGTCTTCCCAGAAATCATTTGGTTTGGATAGAACTTGTTCACTGGTAGATTCCTCAGGAAGGGCTTTTGAGACTAGTATCCCCTGCTTCTTGAAGGTTAAGTCCTATTTATTATTACTTTAATATTTCATTATGGCTTGGCTGGATATAAAATCCGTTGGTTCATACTTTTTTTCCTATAGTTTCTGAAAAATGCTACTCTGCTGATTTGTTTTGTAATTGTTGTTAATATGATGCCAATATTAATTTGTTCCCTTAGTATACGACTTGGTCTTTTTGTCTAGAGACCTAAGGTTTGGTTTGGTTTTGTTTCCTTCAATATTAATTTCTAAGAATTGTATAATTATATGTTTTGGAGTCATCTGTTTCTGGCCCAATTTTTCCAGAAATAGTGGGTCCTTCCAATAAATAAATTCAGGTGTTTTATTTCTTGAAAGTTTCTTGAAAAATAGTTTTAAAAATGATTCTATTCCATTGTTGTTGTTCTTTTAAATTTTTTAAGGTCTCCAATTATATGTATCTTGGGTCTTCATTTTCCTATTTTATTTATCAGTCTTTTTTGCTCTGATCCTTTCATACCATTTTCTTTATGTTCCTTTAGCTATTTTTATGCCTTATCTCAATATTCTCAACTTAATCTATTTCCTTTGGGGTACCTTATGCTCTGTCTTCATTTTAAATTAATTTTTGTCTTTTCCTTCTATTTCATTCCTGATTATCATCCTATTTCACAGCTTTCTGAATTTTTTTCAATTTTTTTGAGTTTTTAAATTTCTGATTTAATTTTTTTTTTAATTTATTTTTGGCTGTGTTGGGTCTTTGTTGCTGTGCACAGGCTTTCTCTAGGCGCGGCGAGCAGGGACTACTCTTCTCTGTGGTGCGCAGACTTCTTATTGCGTTGTCTTTTCTTATTGTGGAGCACGGGCTCTAGGCACATGGGCTTCAGTAGCTGTGGCACGTGGGCTCAGTAGTTGTGGCTTGCAGGCTCTAGAGCACAGTCTCAGTAGTTGTGGCACACAGGCTTAGTTGCTCCACGGTATGTGGGATCTTCCTGGACCAGGGCTCAAACCTGTGTCTCCGACATTGGCAGGTGGATTCTTAACCACTGTGCCACCAGGGAAGTCCCAAGTTGTTCTTACATAAACACAAATGCTTGTTTAATAACATTTAATTTAGGTTGGAGTGTTATGTTATAGTTCCCTTCTGCTTCATTACTATTCTTTCGGGATTTTTCATGAGCTCAAATTTTTATTGTTATTTTCTGTTTTCTTTCTAGCTTTGTATGGATGGAGATGACCACTTGTTTATTTTGAGATGTCATCTTCTGGAACTAGTAAGCACTTGTATGCAGGCATGGCTGACAGGCTTCAGATAGCTTACTAAGTTTTGTAGTTGACTTTGTTCTTTTCTCTTGATATAATGATATATAGTCTTTCAAGAGGGGACAGTTGTGTTTTCTGATTTTCTGATTCTGTTTGTCTGTTTCTACAGAGTCAAGCTACTTTTATATACCCTTGGTATTTTTTTAAAAACCTTGGCTAAACACAATCCATGATACACACTTTCTCTCCTTGACTTTCTTAATCATACTCTTTAATACCTACCTCTTATTTCCTTTTTCATTGTTACCACCAAGTCTCAAAATAATGAATCCCTTTTATAAGTTTTCCCCTTTTCACCAGAAGCAATGTCTTCTTGAGCCTCTCACTTTGAGTCCTGCACACAAAATTGCTTTCACTTCTTTAATAACTATTTTCTGAGTTACTGGTAACAAACCTGACTTGAATATTTTCTTATTAAGTGTAGGAGTCTCTTTCTAGAGGTAATTTTATCTGAGTTCCATCACTCTTGGTCCCTTGTTCTTCTAACTATTTCTACCTCTATCTCTCCTCACAAGCATGGGTTCTGGATGTACATCTGTGCAATTTGGATGTTTATTGACTTATCCATGGCTTAGGGCTTGTAGTGATCTCCATGCCCTAGTTATGCTGTAGGCATGGGTCAGGGGTGGTTTTATTGCTTCTTCTTTTTGATCTCTATGGATTTTTTGGAAGATGTATGAAAATCTTGACTTATACTATTGCTATCATCCTATGAAATATTAGAATGCAACAATTGCTCTTAAACTGGTCCTGATTAGCTCTCACTGGAAACAGAAAAGCCAGAGTCATAGTGATATGATAGGTCACAAAGATATATGAAAAGACTGATATATAGAAATCTATATTACTTTAACATGAAAATTCAAGAATGTTCTTCTTACTGGTCTCTATTTTCAAGAATTTTAAATACAAGTAAGCCCTGATTAATATGCATCAGGGATAAAATATTATGATTTTAGAATTTGTCTATTGAATTCCTCTCAAAAAACAGAAACAAATTATCTGTGTAGATTGAATTATAGTTCTAAATTATTCATGCATCTCTAATGCTGGCCTATATCCATATCATTGGCATACCTCTGTGGTAAGCAGAATATAATTACGCATCTCTTTTCTTTGAGCTTAGCCAATTGACTTGCTTTGGCAAAAGATGTTAGTATATGTGACATAAGCAAAACCTTGAAATGTGTTTACATATTTGGGTTTGCCTTCTTGAACTCTTATTTTTAGTCATGAGAAAATCATGCCTCAGATAGTTGCCTCTCCATGGAGAATGAGACCCACATTGTGCAAACCTGGTTCTAATTTGAAACTTGGAGGCAAACCCAGTCTAGATCAATGGAATTAAAGATGACCCACAGTTTCATGGATAAAGAAATAAATCTACTGTTGTAAGCCACTGAGTTTTAGCGTGGTTTGTTATGCAGCATCACTTACACAATTGCTACCAACGAGAGCTATGATAAAACCTAAAACTGATGGCAGTGTTTTGGGAACTGGTCAGCAGGTGACAAGCATATTGTAATAGGAGGCTAGAAAAACTGTAAAGGAAGTCATAAAAAGGGGAAAATTTTTTAACCTATGCCATGTAGCGGCTAAATGTTTGGTAATACTGTCACTCGTTATAATGGGGAGAATAGAAAATATGCCTAATGAAATTTTCATGTTGATTGAGGAGATTTTGAGGTAGATTGCTGAAATCACAAGGTGGCTGCTACAGGCTGCATATGATAAAGTTCTATAAAACTGGAAAGAACTGGCCAGGATAAAAATAGAGTTGAGAGGGAATATGAATAATCCAGGAATGCTAAGATTGCAAAATTGGAAAGTTAAACTGCTTTTCACCATATTAAATATATGTCTATTAAGATATAGCCTCAGGGGAAAAAATAATTCTCTGGTACTTCCAATAAAATATAGCATCAGAGTATGTTAAAATTAAATGTGTGACTATAATACCATTTTTTAAACCTCTGAAAGAATTAAATGAGCATCTAGTAGATCTCTTCAGATGGAAAAAAATGAGGAGTGCCTCCTAGAAAGTTTAAGAGTATGGTCTCCCAGATGTCTTATACACCCAGGGAAACTATCATTGCAATGAAAAAATTGTGGTTGTAGCTATTGGAATGTGAAATTGAATGAAATCAAATACATAGAAATTTTACAGTTTTTGAGAGAGTTGTATTGGCAAAATCTCTCTCATCTGGACTAAAAGAAACTGAAAGTGTGCAAGATGTAAAAAGACCATTGAGCCTTCTCCTTTCTCTATGTGGAAAGCAGGTTCAAAACCTCCTCTGCTCTGAAGAAAAACATATTCTCCCATGTGTTCTCAGAAGTGACCAAGAAGATTTTTTAGAAAAGGAAAGGCCTCCTAAATGACAGAAAAGGAGCAATGGAGAACAGTGGGTGAGGGAATCATGCCCAGAGAGCAGACACAGGACCAAATCAAAGAGCATTGCCTGCTCTTAGGATGTGTGGATTTGGCACTATTTGTCGAACAGGAGTATGAAATTTCTATGGACAATTGACTGGCATGTGCATTCCTTTATTACTTTTTTTGAAGGGGAATGTTTATGATGCTTTTTCCCATCCTTGTTATACCACTGTACTTCAGATTCTGCTGAAATTTCAATTAGCTTATGAATCACAAGGAACTGCATCTGGGCATAATGTAGATCTTCTGATTCTCAACTTTGAGTCTGCTCCTTTTGGTGAAACTTTTTTGGGGGGGTTTGGCTAGGAATGAGTATATTTTATATGTGAGTAATTATGACCAACAAAGAAGCTGTGAAAGATTGAATCATTCTTCTCAATTCTTAACTCTCCTGCAGTAACAATATACATCCACAGTCCTATCATGATGGAAGGAGAGAACTAAGCAACTCTTGCTTTGGGTTTGATCACAAGAGTTGTTTTTAACCATAAGATGTTAGCGGATGTGATACAAACAAAGGCTTTAAAAGGTCTTCGAAGCTGAGCTTGCATTCTTGTGCTCCTACCTTTCATGTGTGAAGAATATGCCTTTGGTAGCTTTGGGGTCCAAAAAGGATGAGAGACACTTAGAGATAATCTGAACCCAGCCTGCAGTTTGGAGTTAAGCCCAATCAAACCCATACAAGCCTAACCAAGACCAGCTGAACCTCAGATCCATAAGCATGAAATAAATACTTATTTTTTATATTCTGAAGTTTTTTTTTAACACAATATTATTATGGTTATATTTAAATCATGCACTCTCTTTTACTTAACAAAATACTTTGATGAACCTTTGGCAATTAGGAAATTCTTACAGCATTGTCTCGAAGGAGCATAAATGAAGAAAAGGTTGAATTTCTTGGCATAACAAAGTGATATATATTTGCAAGGAAGACCAGGGCCCAAGCAAACGTGAAGGGACATAACAGAAGAAAGTTATCCTGAAATGAAATAACACCTGAATCTGTAGTTTATTTATGTTTGTATTATATCCAGTAAAAAATTTAATCAAAAGCTCAAATAAGTGATGCCCTGATGAGTTTACTGAATGAAGTGCACAATTATTTCTTCTTCTGATTAAAATAACACTCAAAGTTTAAACCATTCTTCAATCAATTCTTGTGGGGGATTCTCCCTCATATCACCTTTAGAGCTCTGTAGAAGGAAAATCCCAGAGCTAGCTCATCCCAGTTTTGAAATGTAAAACAAAACAAAACAAAACAAAACAAAAAACTGGGTTTAAATAATCATCAGGCCACCTCTGACTACACTGAGAGGTCCATATGGGAGATGACCCTCAGATGAGAGAGAGCTTATGCTATTTTTCAAGGTGGAGTTTAGAAGTTAGAGTTTAGAGTTAGAAGAGAATAGCTTTTCCTTTCTTGTTGCTAAGCTTTGAGACTCTGTATCTGGAGCTGTTTATAATCATATTCCTAATTTTCCTAAAGACTTCTCCCACAAAAGTCCTTACTTGGAAATAATGAAGTAAACACATGGTACAAAGCACAGAATGGAAGCAAATAAGAACTTGACAGCATTTGAGTACTTATTCCAGTCACCCTTAATGGTAGTGATACTCCTCCCCTTCTTGGTTAGTGTGTGTGCAATTTCAAATCTCTCTTTTTTGCTCATGCCAGTTCATGTTAATTTCTGTCATTTTCATTGAAACTTTCCTAGTTAAAGTGTTAGGCTTCAGTTTAAAAAAAAAAACAAAACTCCCTTGGCACTATGACAGGGAAGAAAAAAAGCAGTTTATTTATTAGGAGTGAAAAAACATCCTCAGACTTTTTCATACTAATGACATAAGAATAATATCTATGAGTTCTGAATTCTGATTGGATAAAGAGACAAACTATAAAATCAAGATTTTATACTCATTTAAATCATTTTGAACATATAAAGGTAAAGACTGGCATTCTTAAACAAATCAGGAAATATAGCAAACATAAATTCTTAAAATCAACTTGTTAGAGGCATCTAACCAAAGACTGAATCAAACAAGGAACTTGGGAATGAAGGCACTATACTATGAAGGACTGGGAGTAAAAACTGAATACCATGGATTATGGAATTATTGAGTCATGGCAAAATAAATGTGTGAGTTATGTTTAAAAAAAGAAAGAAAAAATACACTATTTGAAAATATATATTATAACTTCAATGGATTAGACCAAAATTCCAGCACTGCAATAAAAGTCAAAGGTTAGAAGTAGAAAAGGAGGGAAGCATGATAAGTTGGACATTGAAAAATTAAATATATCACAGCAGAAAAGGCAGAAAATAAAAAAGAAGACAATTCAAGAGTTAGTTTGTTGAAATAAAAATGAATGACAAAAGATAAAAAATAGTCACCATAATTTTAAAACAAATAAAATAAAACACCACCAGTCAGTTGCAATACTGATAGTTCATGTGTAACACACTTGAAGAAACATCTTCGTAGACAAAAAAGGAAAGCTTCCAAATAGACTTCATAAAACCCACATATCAGTAATCTCTCAAACCTAACAAAAGCAACACATTGCAAACGAAAAAGAAAACTAAATATTGCCCAGAAATATGTCTGCAGAACTGTTAAGTTAAATATTAACAAAGAACTATGCAATACATGAAACAACTAACTGTAACCATGTACTCTTTATAGAGCAAGAATGTTTTAAAATAATGAAATTTATTTATTTGATTCCAGTATTAAGTCAAACCTTAAAAAATATAAGACCATTTCACTAGCTTATGCAAGGATATTTAACAGAATTAAACCTTTATTCCTGATGAAAACACTTAATAATACCAGATAGATAATTACTTATTATAAATGTGACCAAATTAGCAAGCAGCCACAATTATGTCAAATTGTAAAAACTAGAAAGATTTCCTTTAAAATTAGGAAAACTATATGGATACCTACACTCAATACTGCTATTTAACAATACTTTGGAAATACAAGTCTATACATAGATGCTGGAGAATTAAATATACAAAAATACTGAATAGAAAATTTTCTCCCTTATAATTTGCTATTAATATTATTTTGCCACTGGGAAAATAAAGAGAAGGCACTGAAAAAATCTATAGAAAAACATACGGGGACTTCTCTAGTGGCACAGTGGTTAAAAATCCGCCTGCCAATGCAGGGGACACTGGTTCGAGCCCTGGTCCGGGACGATCCCACATGCCACAGAGCAACTAAGCCCACGGGCCACAACTACTGAGCCCGTGTGCCACAACTACTGAAGCCCGTGCACCTAGAGCCCATGCTCCACAACAAGAGAAGCCACCGCAATGAGAAGCCCGCGCACCGCAACAAAGAGTAGCCCCCGCTCGCCGCAACTAGACAAAGCCTGCGCATGGCAATGAAGACCCAATGCAGCCAAAAATTTAAAATAATGAATTAACTAATTAAAAAAATATGAATCTAGTAAGGTGATGTAGTCACAAAATTAATGTACAAATACCAAAGGCTTTTTTGTCACAAAATAAAAGATTTCATTAAGTTATAACAACAAAAATATAAAACTAGGAATAAACTTGCATGGCATTTGTAATGATAATATAAAAAAAAGATAAATGGCCAAAGGACATAAGGGAAGACAAATAAATGTAAAAATATATTGTATTTGTGGAGGAAATAAACATTAGAAAAGCCCAATATGGTAAAACTATCCATCTTTCTCAAATTTGTCTAGAAATTCAATGTGGTCTTAATCAAGATAGTAACAGTATGTTTTTCTTGGAACTTAAAAAAAGTTGATACTAAATTTAGTCTAAATTTAAAAACATGGAAAGATAATCAGGAAATTTTTCTAAAAAGGAAAAATGAGAGCAGACTACCCTTAAAATTAGTAAAACTGAAAATAAATCAATATCAGTAAAATCTTTTTCTTATTGGTTGGGGCTAGATAAATCAATGAAATATGCTACAATCTCCAGATAAAAAATTTTTAAATATAAAAATTTAATATACATTAAAGTGTATTGCAAATAAGTGGGATAAAATATATATTATTAACTTCTTTTCTTGGTACTACTGGCCAGCATTGGTACTAGCAAAGTGGCGTTTGGATGTATTCTTGGTTCAGTACTTACACTAAAATAAATCTGAGATGTAGTAAAGGTTTAAAATTCTAAATAAAAAAGAGAATAAAAGTTCTAAAGTAAAACATGGGAGACTGTTTTTTAATAAAGTGGGGAAAAATACTGAACATGACTTCAGAAAGATGAGAGATGTCTGTAGGAAAGAAATAAGTAATATAAATAAATGGGGAGATTATTATATTTGCAACTCTATGACAAAAGCAAACTTTCTTTAATATAGAAAAAGATTTTACATATCAAAAAGAAAAAAATGAATAATCAAAAATAAAAATGTGCATCGAGCACAAAGAGGTAATTTATATAGAAATGTACACATATGAAAAGATGCTCAGCCTCATTCATATTTAAATAAACCATTCTGGACAATCATTGTTTTATCAGATTGAAATGATTAAAAAATTATAATAGTTTTGGCAAAAGCCTGGGCTAGAAATAGATACTCTCCTATACTGTTGGGGAGGGTGTTAATTAGCACAGTCTTTTTGGAAGGATATGTAATAAAGTCTATCAAAAATTTAAATTCACATACCTTAGCTCAGCATGCCCTCGTTCAAGAACAAGTTTTCTACAGATACACTAGCAGAAGTACCCTAGAAAACCAATACCAGAATGTTCATCATTGCACTGTTTATACGAGTGAAAAAGTGGTTAAAGAAAAGACCCCTCAGTGTTTATCAAGAAATAACTGGCTAAATATATGATGGTACACATTGTTGAAGGAGGTCAACAAGAGAACCTGACAGCAGGTTAACCTGAGAGCTGGACCTGGTCAATCGGAGCCTCCTCACCCCACACTTTCTCCTTGGAAACAACATTCTGCCCACGTTTCCACAGTGAGAGCCATGTTCAAGGACATAGCCTTAAGAGAGCAGGGTATTGTTGAGACTATCTGGACTGGATACAAGGCTGAATTCAGTTCAAGCCTCTTATAAACTTTTAAGATTCTGGTGGGCCAGTATAGAGATCTACTCCTGGTGCAGATCCCCAAGACAAGTTTGGTAACAGTAAGTTTCCTTGCCTATTAAACATGCTGCCTACCAGTCTAGAGTGGTCTGCCTCTTTCTTTGGTTTTCTCTGTCCTCCTTGTGCAGGAGTGTTTCAGATTTCTCTTGGGGAGCTAAACAGTTCAAACCAACAATTGGTGAGCCAGCCAGGAGACTGAAGAAATGAGTCTTGGGAAAGGGGCATCCTCAGGGGAATTCCTGAGTTAGCCATGGACCTTCGTGTGGAGAGGGGTGGCCTGTAGGTTAGATGCTTGTGGACCAAAAAGTGTGAACAAGGACTTCTCTAAAATGCTTGCTGGTTTGATGTGCTTGTTTGAGAGCTATACAATGGCACTGTGGCAAAGTAGAGAAAAAAGGGCTGCTACAGTGGGCTGGCCTTTCCTGTGGTAGTTCAGCTGGCCACCGATGCCCAACTAGAGGCTGAAGCTCGAGCTAGAAAGTTGGAAGAAGAACTGAAGTTAGAGAAGGATGTGTGGGTGTCCTCTGCTGTGTTCACTTCGGGGCTGGCAGACAAGTGGGAGAGCAGGATAATAAGTTGGAGCCCTTAGCCTGCTGTTTTGAAAGTTGGGGGGGAGGTGCAACCTGCCTCAGATTAAGGTCCGAGGCCTTGTGACAAAGCCTGAGTGTGACACTAAGAGGTGGAATGCCTGGGAAAGTGAGGAGGATGTTGTAATTGACGACAGTGAAACAGATGAAACACCTTGTGCCCTCTGACCTTTAATACAAAGGAAAGCAGAAGCACAGCAACCACAACCCCAGCCAGCGGGGCAGCCTCCGACTCAGGGAACATTCATGCTGAAAGAATATACTCCTGCTGAGCTTATTGATATAGCTGCCCATCTCCAGCAAAAGGCCAGGGAAAGTATCCAGGTATAGTTAGTGAGGTTCTGGGATATGGAGTGTGCTGGCATTTCTCTGACCAGGCAGGAAGCAGAGAAAATTACCACACACCCTGCCCTCCAGCAGCACCTGAATGGCCCTAGGAGGTGAGTAAGGGAGATTCAGTTGACTCACTCCCTTGCAGATTGGGTTATTCTAGCCTGCAGGGAGTTTGGCCCAATGAGGGGGAACTTCCTGGGCATTGGAGACCATGGAAATCTATAGAGGAGGTACAACAAATTGTTAGGGAGTTGGGAATGAGACAGGCCATCCACGGTCCTGTCTTTGAAATCCCTGATCCAGTCACATTCACTGCAGGAATGAAAGCCAAGATACTCCAGTCTTGGAGTATACTCATACCTGTTAT
This sequence comes from Physeter macrocephalus, assembly GCF_002837175.3. Lineage (NCBI taxonomy): Eukaryota > Metazoa > Chordata > Mammalia > Artiodactyla > Physeteridae > Physeter > Physeter macrocephalus. The sequence goes on along the minus strand of NC_041214.2, from coordinate 96,112,893 downwards.
GGGATGCTGGTATCCATGCTGAGCCTGGTCATGGGACAAGACATTCATGATGCTTGGCAATCCATTACTGGTCTGAGAGAAACTGACAAATCCTGGAACAGGTATCGGCTGTGAGAAAGACCTGAGACAGGGAGGAAACTGCTGTAGCCAAAACGCTATCCCAATCTCCTGTGAAGGGTCCAGTATTAATACCCTGGAAGTAAATGTGGTTTGACCTCGGTGCTCCTTTATTACCCTGCAGTTCTGAGCAGATTGAGGAATGCCATCAGGGAGTCCTCTAGCCAAAGTCAGGCATCAGAGCAGAGCTGTCCCTTGTCTTCCAGGACCATGAGTACCTTAAATGTGTTCAGTCATGGCTGGGAGTAAGCTGTGGGAACCATAACCTCAGCACAAATGCACTGGTATCTTTCTGAGCACAACACTGGGACCCTTGATGATCAATGAAGCCCTGTGTAGTTGCAGGGCTTTGAGGCATAATTCCCAATCCATCTTCCAAATTCTTGTCCAGAAGAGGAAAGAGACTTTGAATAAGGAGGAAGAAAATATTGATACCATTTCTCCTTTTACTAAATTCCCTGCCTAATGCACTCATTATTGGTTGTAAATGGTAGATTAATAAAGGCCTAGGGTTAGTGATTCACCTGTATCAGGGTAATGAGAAGGGATACTTTCAGAGTAAAAATAGAAAAAGAAAATAAAGGAAAAAAACATTATCTAAAGTATCTGAAAATGCCCCTAAAATCCTATCAAAACCTAAATAACTTAATGTCACATATCTCCACTAATTAAACCAGGCTTTTCTAAAGAAGCAACATCAAGATAAATAAGAATAATTATTCATTTTTTCTGTTTTGTTTAATTATGTGTGTTGTGGATTTGAACCTATTTTTAATTTTAAATGTGCAATGTTTCAGATACATTATGTTTAATATAGGTTTATATGAGTAGTCTGGGATCCCAAATATCATTTATGACATTCATAACATTCCTTCTATAAAGAAGTAGCTTCCAAGTTTCCAGGGATGAATTTGTAGATGAGATTTTGGGATACAACCTATTTGCAAGTTGGAGATGTCTTGTATCTTTCAATAGCACACTATGCGATGTTTGCAAAATGTTTCCACCTCTGTTATTTGAGACTTCCCATACCACTGTGGAGTAGGGAAGTGGGCAGCAATTGTCTTTAATTCCTTCTTTCTCCATCTGAGATTCTTTTTTTTAAAATATCTTTATTGGTATAATAGCTTTGGTATAATTGGTATAATAATTGGTATAATTGCTTTACAATGATGTGTTAGTTTCTGCTTTATAACAAAGTGAATCAGCTATACATATACATATATCCCCATATCTCTTCCCTCTTGTGTCTCCCTCCCATCCTCCCTATCTCACCCCTCTAGGTGGTCACAAAGCACTGAGTTGATCTCCCTGTGCTATGCAGCTGCTTCCCGCTAGCTATCTATTTTACATTTGGTAGTGTATATGTGTCCATAACACTCTCTCACTTCTTCCCAGCTTACCCTTCCCCCTCCCCATGTCCTCAAGTCCATTCTCTATGTCTGCGTCTTTATTCCTGTCCTGCCCCTAGGTTCATACCTGGGTACCCAGAAATCCCTGCCCGAGACTGTCCTCATTTTTCTCAACCACCTCCTCCCAATTTACATTTAAACATACCTGTTCTGAAGCAAAACTCACACGTAAGAGTTTCCTGGTATGCTAGAAACGTTCAGTACATTTATTGCTTGGTGTTACATGGGTGCATATAAATGTAATAATTAGTTGAGCTCTCCACTTAAGATTTGTGCAGTTTAGGTAATTATAGTTGAATTAAGTTTTTTGAAAACTTACCTGTTCTAAATTTCATAAGTAACCCTATAAATTAAGCAAAGGTAATGAACCATTGTTCATAGTGAGTTATTTATCCTTGTTATACGATATATCTGCATTTTAATCAACACCATCATCAACTTTACCCCAAGCCACACAAATAGAATGACACTAATATTTAAACTTTTAAGTGCTAGAGGTTGGTTGAAGGATTTGCTTTAAGATGTTCATTTTTGCATGTTTCAGATCACCTTATTTTTCTTTCCAGAGCACAATTTCTGACTGGGGGGTGTTGTAATACTGAAGTTGTTACTAGCAAAGGCACTAGTGGTAAGTAAGTCTAGAGCCTGCCGGAAGGACCTAGCTTTCGGAGAAAAATATGTTGAAGAAAGTTTACGTTGCCTCAAATTGGAAGAGTTAAATAAAGAGATTTTACATAAGATCTTACCACTTTTGAAGTTATGGGCTCATTTCAGAAGCTGACGATTGTCTCAATATATGTGTGTGTGTATATATATATATATATATATATATATATGATGAGTGGGGAGAAGAATAGAAATTATCTTTCATTTGACTGTATGAAGAAAAGATTTTCAACCAAAAATTTTAAATTTCTGAAGTATTAAATTCAAATGAATATATAGAATGAACTCATATTTTCATATACATAATTAAATATATGAATATATATTACTTTTATCAATAAGAAAAGTGATTTTGAATTGGTTAATTCCAGAAATGACAGGAGAGGGTGTCACCAACTAAAATGCATTTGGAACTATAACCTGAAGTTTAGTGTTGCTATGAATGCCCTGATCAGAGCAACATTCCATATTTTAAAACTCTGCTTGACGAGGACATCTCAGTGTGGCATGATCTTTAGGAAATAAAAACAGTCTTCTGTTCTCTGATCTATGATGAAGTATTTTAAATATGTGCATACGTTTACAAAGTTAATTGAGACATTTTAGACATAACTCAAAAAATTAATCAGACATCCTATGTTTCTCAGATGAAAATGGGAGCACAATATAAGAGCTTGCACAAGCTATCCATAAAGAACTACCACTCACGTTATTCTATTTCATACCTTTCTCCCTTTTCAGCACTCACCAAACACATCATCACTAGCTAATGACATGATATATACACAAATATATGTGTGTAGGCATATATATGTACATATATATAGTCCCATGCACTAGAATAAAAGCACAGAATGGGCAAAGACTATCTTTGTCTTTTGTCTAACAGCTAGCACCAATACTTGGGATAAAATAGTTGTTCAATAAATATGTTCTGCTTGTCAGACTCATCTCATTCTGTCTTGCTGCTGTAACAAATTACTGCAAACAATGAAAACAACAGGGATTCACTATTTCACAGTTTCTATAGGTCAGAAGTCCAGGCACAGTGTAGCTGATCCAGGCTTCATAAGGCCAAAATTGAGGTGTTCCTTTCTGGGGATTCTGCAGATAGATCCCTTTTCAAGCTCGTTCAGATTGTTGGCTGAATTCAGTTCCACATGGTTGTAGCAGGGAGGTCCCCATGCTATCCTTTGGCCAGGGGTCATTTTCAGCTTCTGCAGGCTGCTTCCCTACCTTAGCTCATGGCCCCCTTTCTGTATCCTTAAAGCCAGCAACAGTGAATAGAATCTTTCTTGTGCTTTGAATCTCTCTGATTTCCCCCTTTGCCTTGTACCTCGTCTGTTTTCCTAGTCTGCCACATCTCTCCGACTGACTCATCTACTTGTCTCATCTGTTTTAAGGCCCACAAGATGGCATTATCTTAGCCAGATAATCTTTGTTTTAAAGTCAGTTGATTAGTAACCTTAATTCCATCTCCAAAGCCTCTTCACAGCAGTACTTAGATTCATTTTTTTAATAACTAGGGGATGAGAATTTTGGAGGCACATCTTCAGAATTTTGTCTACTACAGTTCTAAAAAAGGAGAATGCATTTGAAACACTTAATGTGCTTGGCTCAGTGGAGACAACACATGACACAAACACTACATGTGATTACTAACACACATAAACTTTGCCTTATTGTGCACAAGAAAGTGGGAGGGGGCAGGGAATTATTTCCACATGCATTCTTTTTTTGGCTGCGTTGGGTATTTGTTGCTGCATGTGGGCTTTCTCTAGTTGTGGCGAGTGGGAGCTACTCTTCGTCATGGCGCGCGGGCTTCTCATTGAGGTGGCTTCTCTTGTTGTGGAGTATGGGTTCTAGGCGCACAAGCTTCAGAAGTTGCAGCACACGGGCTCAGTAGTTGCGGCTCACGGGCTCTAGAGTGCAGGTTCAGTAGTTGTGGTGCAGGGGCTTAGTTGCTCTGCAGCATGTGGGATCTTCCCGGGCCAGGGCTCGAACCCATGTCCCCTGCATTGGCAGGTGGATTCTTAACCACTGCACCACCAGGGAAGCCCCACACGCATTCTTTATCCAAACATTTTAAGGTGAGTTTTTGGCAAGTTGCCATGAATAGCTTGTCTTAAAGGAAATGTTATGAGAATGGTTACCATATGGTTACCATAGAGCACATGCAACTAATATCCTAGTGAAAACTGAAGAGTATTAAGTGAAGCCAATTAAAGTGGACAAACTATGTAGTCCTGGAATTGCATTTCCACTTTTCCCTTTCATCCTCATTTTTACTAATATTTTCAAATTAAATAAGAATTCCCTGTTTGGAAGGGAAGTTGCACTAAGAAAAAAGAGGCAAGGCAGAGAGATAAGAATGCTTGAAGGTGGGGTGGAGTATAAGCTTCAGGAAAAAATTAAAGAAAACAGATTTTAACATAGGAACAAAAACTAGAAAAATGAATGATGAGATAAGAAATTTGGGTGAACATAAGGTTAAACTAGGCAGAGGCTTAAGAGAAATTACAAAACTGAGAAGACTGAGGATTTTCTCTACAGCTTCTTTATTTTACAGTCTTGTCCATAAATAATGTACAAACAGACAAGAGAAATGATAACCATATCCTGGTATTAGTCAATATGCTTGTTTTCTTTCAGCTTCCTACTTCCCTATGCAATTAACTCTCTCATCAACAAAAAGAAACATTAGCGTAGACGCTTGAAATCTGAAGCTAATCTACACATATCTGTGACTAGCACACAGTTATCAGTGCCAAATTGATTTAGGTACTGGTATAAAGGAAATTACAAAGACTGCATCACACCAGATACAATAGATTGCAGTGCTAGTTTTTAATCTCAAAACCATGTACGCATATTCTCAATCCTTGGTTTACCTACAGCAATTTCCTTTCTGTAGCTGTCTTCTAATTTCCCTTGGTAACTCCCCAAATGCCCTACATATTGCTCCATCTCTGAAGCTAATATCATACCTATGCATCCTTAGACTTTGAATCGCTGCTCAGATGTTCTTTGGAGACTTTTCTAATGAGTTTATTATCAATGTTCTTACTACATATTCCCCTTGCGGGCTTTTACTGACTTCACCTATAAATCTGATTCTCATGACAAATTCATCTCTGGGAGGATTTCCCATCTGCCCTTTTCCACAGACTTGGCTCTGCCCTTCTCCTCCTTTTCATTTCGTGACTTTTACATGCCTCTTTCTCTGTAGTGAACTTTAAGAAGCAGAGCAAGAACTAGCACCTGGAGCTACAGTGAACACTGCTGTCCTCTGGGCTGTCACTGAGAGAGTCAAAGTCAGTCTGTGTGGATGGGGCAGAGAGTCCTGATGCTTGTCTAAAAGTCATCCTCACGCTGACTCCCCTGACAGCCTCAGAACAGCCCCCGCTTACTTAATAGTCACCAGAGCAAAGGTTAATGATGGTTTCCAACACTTGAAGACAGAAGACTGATTGCAGAACTGAAACATGAAATCCTTGTGATTCATAGCCTTCCTAATATCTCCTTAAACAGGAATATTGGTTTTCAGTAGAGGAAAGATGTTAATTTCTAGTTGTCTAGTAGTTTCTAGATGACTTGAGACTAACCAACCTAATTCTCCTTTCTCATTGGAATGATTACATTACCTCTTGATTCATCCATCAGTCTTGAATTTAAAGGCTATTATGACTCAGATACAGCCAAACACATTAAAAAATCCATCTTATTTTTTTTTCTGTTACTACTTTTTTCTACTAATTTTGTACACAACAAATCTAAAAGCCATTTGAAAATTGCTTTACAACTGTGCATTTCATTCCAGTAATGTTTTATTCTTTGTGTGTGTGTGTTTGTTGTTGGCATTTAAATATCATTCTTCTGCTCAAAATAGTTGACCCACGGATAACCAAAAAACAATCAAGCAAGCAAACAAAACTCAACTTTCCTCCTTGGTCTAGCTTTCATGGCCTTCCAAAATTTGCACCCAACCTGTGTATCCAAGCTTGAAAGAAACATCTTCCATCAAAATCTTCCACTCTAACTGACTTCATTCTTTGAAGGCCCATTTTAAGAAACATTATAATACCTTCACAGTCGGGCAGTAAATATGTGAAGAAGCTCATGTAAGGCATAAGGGATAGCATGGGTTCAGTGTCTCTAACCGGGTTGGCTCTTCCTAAGAATATTCATAATCATTAGCTTTTTTTAAAGTTAAGGAACTTTATTTTTGAAGTGATTTTAGTTTTATAGAAAAACTGAGCAGAAAATAGAGAGCTCCTATATAACCCCTCATATCTGCTGACCCAATTTAGCCCTTCAGCTTCCAGATTGTCACCCATGGCTTGGACCATCCTCATCACTCCTTACACTGTTCTCTTAAAAAAACCTAGCTCACATAAACATCATACAAAAACTACCCATAAGGAGGAAGGCACTAATTTTCATAAAATAAATCACTTACCTTTTTACTGCTGGAAGTGTATATGACATTTTACTCTAGTTATGAGCTTGCAGGGCTAATGAGAACTCCTTGTGTTAGTTATTTCCTCCTATTTACACTGTCAGTATTTATGATAAACCAGGTGAAAGAGGTTTACATCAATTCTGGTGCCCTGGTAGGCTTAAATGCTAGGCTTTTTAATGGTGTGGTTACTTGAGTCAAAACTTTAATCCAGCTAGTAATCTTCCAGTGGTATTGTTTTTATTTTTACATTTTAATTGAAAAGAGATGGGTAGTTTGTTAATGTAACTGTGTCATTTCAGATGTTCTGAGAGCAGAAGACAGGACACCAAGTTGGGACTAGGAAAGCAAGAGACCGATTGGAGGAAAAAGAATGCCTATGAGGGATAAAGTAGGTTGGGACAGAGCTCACAGGTCTGACACCTGTGGAAAAAAGAGAGGGAAGGAAGGATTGTAAAAAAAATGTCCTCAGACCACAATGCAGTTCTGAGAATGTTTCAGCCAGGCTAACAGGGAATCTCTAAGCCAAAGTTTCTGATTAGAGGAATCTCATATGGGGCAGGAATAGCCTGATTCTATTCCCTTAGCCATGCTTAGTCACTGGTTGAGAGCAGCACAGAAGTGCCCATGGTCCATGGTGAATCTGATGACCCAGCAGCTAGTGGCTGTCTCTCAGCTATGCAACCCACAGCAGGTTCCCTTGAAGGGATATCTGAGAGGGGCACCTTTATAGTTACCATAATAAGTCAGCAAAAATTTCCAAACAGTACAATTATGCAAAGAACATACAATTATAGCAATATAAATACATACTATTATAGGTACTATTATCTATCTTCTCAATTATCTTTAATTTTCCTTTTTACTCTTTAACCCCACCCTACATTTCTGCCAGTTGTGATAGAACTAAATTATCCTGACTCTCCCAAGTGTCTTATGACTTAGCTTTCTTACACTCATATGGTGAAATCAAATGTAACATATCCCAGTAGAAGGAGTAATATGATAAAGTAGATATTGATTTCTGCAAGGAATAACTGTGCATCTGGAAAAGTTATGTGTAAATAACAGTCTTAAATTAAAACACATTGTAAATATCATTCGACTGGGAACATTTTCATTTAAATACAATATATAAAATTCATATTATAAAGTGAGCACTTTTTAAAACATAAACACTTTTCCACTGCACTTTTTTTTCACAACCAGAAGTTGCATTTAGTTCTGTTCTCCTTTCCATGTTCCAATGTGGTTTACTCATCTTAGAAAAAAGTATTAATTTAACACCCATCATGTACAAAGTACTTAGTTTATTTGGGTTAAGAAGATAATGGTAAAAAAACAAACAAAAAACTGAACAAACAAAAAGAAAACAAAACACAAACAGTCCCATCTTCAAAGGGCTTTTATGATCTTTTTTCCTCTGCTTTATATCCATTTTTGCCCATGAATCTAAATCAGTTAGGACCAGATCTGTGGTAACTGCTCTCTTCATTTTTTTCTTATTCCTTTCACAATTAGCATGGAACACTACCTTAAACCCATATTCTATTTAAACAAGAAGTATGAAAGAGAGTACAATAGACATTTGCCATATTTTCTGGCTGATCAGAATATTTCATAAAATATGAATAAATTTGGGGAACTCCTAATATTACAAGCTCTCCTTCACCAAAATAGGACCTGGAAAACTTACCTTACCTGCTTCCTTTGCAGTTAAAGTGCAGGCAGGTGATCTGGGCTCCATCCATCAGGCTCAACCTTCCTTAAGACTGAAGTGAACAGCTTAAAGAAGTAAGCTCTGAGGGGGGAAAGAAGGGAGTCCATTGTGCTTACAAATGTGGCAGCGATGTCTGATTTGGGGTTTGGAAATATTTACATGGTTTAGTTCCTGGAGTAAAAATGAAATTATTGGTGTGACTAAGGCAATAATTTCTTACGGTCTTCCTGAGGTAACATACATACCCTCAGCATTTTTATACTATACCCATTCTTATGTTGGTTTGGGGCATTATTATTCCTAGAAGCTTGTCTGGCAGCTTTTAACAAGCCCTCCCAAAATCCTAGTAGCTGCCTAACATGATTTTATTAAATTATTTTTCAGTTAAATCAGTCACTGTTGAATTGTGGACTGTGTTCACAGGAGGTGGAACTTGCTCTAGGAGCTGATTCACTGAGAATGTCTTCATCTTACTTATAACATGTTTCAAATTCTCTGGCCATCTCAATTTTTCATTCTTGTTTGCTTTGTGAAGATTCCTGTTGTTTACATTCTAAGGCCTAGAACTTTATGAAAATGCATGTCCACAGAAACACCTACATGTGAACACATATATCTCATTTCATATGGCTTTAAATTGGAAAAACCCCAAATTCCATTGACTGGAGAATGGATAAACAAAGAGCAGTACATCAATGCAATGGAAAATTAATCAGCAATAAAATAGAGCAAATTACTAAATATTATTGACACAAAAGGCTACAAACTGTTTGATTCCACTTATTTTGTACTCTGGAAAGTGCAAATCTGTAGGGATAGAAAGTAGATGAGTGGTTCACAGGGGCAAGGGATAGAGTGAGGAAATTGGCTCCAAAGGAGCCTGAGAGAACTTTTTGTGAAGATGAAAATGTTTTTTATCTTGATTATGCTGCTGGCTACACAAATGCATACATTTTTCAAAACACATAAAACTGGAAATTAAGGTTTGAATTTTATTATATATAAATCATACCTCTATGTATAATGATGTATTATCAGGAAAAGTAGATTAAAAACAGTAGATATTACCAGAGATAAAGAGGGACATTTCATAGTGATAAAAGAAACAATTCATTGAGAAGCCATTGCAATCCTAAATGTATATGTGCCAAAAAATAGACTTTAAAATACCCGAAGAAAAACAAATAGATATGACAAAACTGAAAGGAGAAAAAACAAACACAATTATAGTTGAAATTTCAACACTCCTCTCTCAAGATTTAATAAAGTAGATAAACACAATAAGTATATAGAATGTTTGAACACCGCTATTAACTAACTTACCTGACATTCAAGGACATTACACCCACAGTAGCAGAATACACTAGTTTTCAAGTACATGTGGAAAATTCACCAAGATAGATGATAATCTCACCAGAAAAGAAGTCTCAATGTATTTCAAAGAACTGAAATGATCTAAAGTGTGTTCTTTCACCAGAATGGAACTAAACAAGAAACTAATAACAAGAGGTCTAGAAAACTCCCTAATATTTGGCTATTAAGTAACATGTCTCTAATGAAATAGGAAAAAAGAAGAAATCACAGGGAAAACCAGAAAATCTTTTGATCTGAAAAAAAAAAGTATGACTTATAAAAATGTGTGTGACACTGCTAAAGCAGTGATTAGAGTGAAATTTATCGTAATTAGGGCTTAAAATAGATAAAGACAAGTGGTCTCAAATAAATGATCTGTGCTCCTACCTTCAAAACTATAAAAAGGGAAGCAATGTAAATATAAAGTAAGCATATGGAAGAAAATTATAGAGATAATGACAAAATTAATAAAATAGAAAACAAAAAATACCACAAAACCAAAAGCAGTTTCTTCTAAAAATCAATAAAATTAATATATCTCTAATCAGACTTATCAGGAAAAAAGACAAAAGACTCAAATTATGAGTATCAAGAATTAAAATGGACAAAATTACAGATCCCACAGACAAGATAAGGATAATAAAGAAACACTGAAAAAGTTTGTTGATAAAACCCACAACTTAGATTAAATGGATAGAATATAAACTACCAAAGCCCCTTCAAGAAGAAATAACTTGAGTAGTCAAATAACACTTAAAGAAACTGAATGGATAGTTCAAAATCTTGCCACAAAGAAAACTCCAGGGTCAAATGCCTTCAGTGTGATTTTACAAAACTCTGAAGATAGACATAATGTCAATTTTATACAAATGCTTCTAGAAAATAGATTAATTCCCAGCTCATTTAAGAGTCAAGCATCTCCTGATACCAAAAACAATAAAGCAAAGATACCAAAAAAAACCCCTACAGACTACCATCCTTCATGATCAAAGATGGAAAAAGCCATCTTAGCAAATTAAACTCAGCAATACATAAAATGGATAATACACCATAACCAAGTGAAGTCTATTTTATACACACCAGTTTGCCTTAATATTCAAAAAATCAAAAAATACAAATGTGTATTGTCAATAAAGAATAAAAGAAAAAATTATATAATCATCTCCATAGATGCACAGCTACTTACGAAAAAAAAAACTCTCAGCATATTTCAAATAGCAATCTCATAAAGAACATCTACAAAACACCTAAAATTAGCATCATGCTTAAAAGTAAAATACTGAATGCTTTCACCCTATAATTAGTAACAAGGCAACCTGTACTCAACATTATAATATAGGACCTAGACAGTGCAAAAAGGCAAGAAATAGAAATAAAGTAGAGTTTGGAAAGAAAGAAGTAAAACTATCTCTTCTTAGATAAATATAGACAATCCTTTCCCAAATTCTCCAAAAACTTATAGGAACTAAGAAATTAATATATCAAATTTGCATGTGTAAAGTCAATATACCAAAATTAATTAAATTTCATTAACAAAAGAAAAGACCAAAACCACATGATCATCTCAATAAATGCAGATAAAGCACTTGATGAAATTCAACAATGATTCATGATAAAAACTCTTACCAAAGTGGGTATAGAGGGAACATATTTCAACATAATAAAAGCTATTTATGACAAACCCACAGCCAATATAATACTCAGGTGAAAAGCTGAAAGATTTCCCACTAAAATCTGGAACAAGACAAGGATGCCCACTCTCACCACTTCTATTCAACATAGTATTGGAAGTCCTAGCCATAGCAATCAGACAAGGAAAAGAAATAAAAGGTATCCAAGTTGGGAGGGAAGAGGCAAACTTGTCACTACAAGCAGATGACATACTATATATAGAAAACCTTAAAGCCTCCACATAAAAATTACTAGAACTGATAAATGAATTCAGCAAGGTAGCAGGATACAAGATTAACATACATAAATCAGTTGCATTTCTTTACACTAACAATGAAATATCAGAAAAGGAATGTAAAAACACAAAACCTTTTAAAATCACACCAAAAAAAAAAAAAAAAACCTAGGAATAAACCTGACCAAGGAGATGAAAGACTTATATGCTGAGAACTATAAAAGATTGATAAAGGAAGCTGAAGATGATTCAAAGAAATGGAAAGATATACCATGCTCTTGAATTGGAAGAATTAATATTGGTAAAATGGCAATACTACCCAAAGCAATCTAGAGATTTAATGAGATCCCTATCAAATTACCCATGACATTTTTCACATAACTAGAACAAATAATCCTAAAATTTATACGGAACCATAAAAGACCCAGGATTGCCAAAGCAATCCTGAGGAAAAAGAACAAAGCAGGAAGCATAACACTCCCAGACTTCAGACAATACTATAAAGCTACGGTAATAAAAATAGTGTGGTATGGGCACAAAAATAGACATAGACATACAGATCAATGGAGACAACAGAATAGAGAGCCCAGAAATAAACCCACACAGCTACAGTCAATTAATCTGACAAAAGAAGCAAAAGTATACAATGGAAAAAAGACAGTCTCTTCAGCAAGTGGTCCTGGGAAAGTTGGACAGCTGCATGTAAATCAATGAAGTTAGAACATACCCTCACACTATGCACAAAAATAACTCAAAATGGCTTAAAGACTTAAACATATGGACCTCCCTGGTGGTCCACTGGCTAAGACTCCACACTCCCAATGCAGGGGGCCCAGGTTCGATCCCTGGTTGGGGAACTAGATCCTACATGCTGCGACTAAGAGTTTGCATGCTGCAAGTAGAAAGATCCTGCATGCCTCAACTAAAGACCTTGCATGCCACAACTAAAATATCCCACATGCAGCAACTAAAAGATCCCACATGCTGCAACTAATGATCCCACCTGCCGCAAGTAAAGATCCCACTTCCCACAACTAAAGATCCTGCACACCGCAATGAAGATTCCACATGCTGCAACTATGACCCAGGCACAGCCAAATTAAAAAAAAAAAAGACTTAAATATAAGACAAGACAACATAAAATTCCTAAAAGAGATCATAGGCAAAACATTCTCTGACATAAATTGTACCAATATTTTCTTAGGTCATTCTCCCAAGGCAATAGAAATAAAAAGAAAAATAAACAAATGGGACCTAATCAAACTTACAAGCTTCTGCACAGCAAAAGAAACCATAAAACAAACAAACAAAAAACCGAAAAGACAACCTATGGGAATGGGAGAAAATATTTGCAAATCATGCACCACTTCTATTCAACATAGTACTGGAAGTCAAGGACTTAATTTCCATTATATACAAACAGCTCATACAACTCAACAACAAAAACCAAACAACCCAATCGAAAAATGGGCAGACATAAATAGACATTTCTCTGAGGAAGACATACAGATGGCCAATAGACACATGAAGAGATGCTCAACATCGTTAATTATTAGAGAAATGCAAATCAAAATTACAATGAGGTACCACCTCACACTGGTCAGAATGGCCATTATTAAAAAGTCTACAAATAAACATGCTGGAGAGGGTGTGGAAAAAAGAGAACCCTCCTACACTGTTGGTGAGAATGTAACTTGGTACAGCCACTATGGGAAACAGTATGGAAGTTCCTCAGAAAACTAAAAATAGAATAACCATGTGATCCAGCAATCCCAATCCTGAGCACATATCCAGACAAAACTAAAATTCAAAAAGATACATGCACCCCTATGTTCATAGCAGCACTATTCACAGTAGCCAAGACATGGGAATAACCTAAATGTCCATCAACAGGTGAATGGATAAAGAAGATGTGGTACATATATATAATGGAATACTACTCAGCCATAAAAAAGAATGAAATAATGTCATTTGTCACAACATGGATGCAACTAGAGATTATCATACTAAGTGAGGTAAGTCAGAAAGAGAAAAACAAGTACCATATGATATCACTTATATGTGAAATCTCAAATATGACACAAATGAACCTATATATGAAACAGAAACAGACTCACAGACATAGAAAACAGACATATGGTTACCAAGGGGGAGGGTCCTGCTGTATATCAATATCCTGGGATAAACCATGGTGGAAGAGAATATAAAAAAGAATGCATATATGTATACGGCTGGGTCACTTTGCTGTGCAGCACAACACTGTAGATCAACTATACTTTAATAAAAAAAAATTAAAAAAGAAAACAGAATGAATGAAGTAAACAAATGGCCCCTAATGAAAATATACAAATTTATATGTAAATATACACATTTACATTTTAACTAAAGATTTTTTTAATACAAAATTAATTAAAATTTTATATACTAGTAACAACTGCAAATTGACTTGTTTACATCATTCACAATACAGCATCAAAATATGAAATACTTGGTGAAAAAATTAACAAGATAGGTGCAATATCTATGTGCTTAAAGCTACAATTGCTGAAATAAATTAAAGACCTAAATATGTAGAGAGATATACCATGTTCATGAAAGCAATACTATTATACTGTCAATTCTCTCCAAATTTATAGATTCAAAACAATCTTAAACAAAATTTCAGTAGGTCATTTGAAGAAACTGACTAGCTGATTTAAAAATTTATGTGGAACTGCATAGCCCCTAGAGCAGTCAAAATAAGTTGCAAAGAAAAACATCAGAGAAAAATATACCTGAGTTCAAGATCAGTATAAAGCACAGTAATGAAGGCAATGTGATATCTGCATAATATAGACATACAGGTGAATGGCAGAGAGAACAGAGTTCAAAAACAGACACACATGTATGGTCAATCGATTTTCAACAAAGCTACCAAGGTGTTTCACTGTGAAAATTTTCTTCTTTTCAACAAATTCTGCTGGAACAATTGGATAGCTATATGTGAAATAATTAAATAAATAAATAAACCTTGTCCCTAGCCTCACACCATACACAGAACATAACTTGAAATGAATCACAATGCCAGAGCTAAAAATTATAAAACTTACAGAAGAAAATATAGGGGAAAAATTTTGTGACCTTGGGATAGGCAAAGATTTTCTAGATAGTTCAGAGAAAGGATAAACCATAAAATAAAAATCAATAAGTTAGAGTTCATTAAGTTTAATACTTTTGTTTTCAAAAGGCATTGTTAAGGAAATAAAAGGCACACACAACACTGGGAGAAATAGATGCAAAACTTATATCTGATTAAAGATCTATGTCCAGAATATATAAAATATCTTTCAACTCAATTATAGTGAGACAAAGTTAAATAAAGAATTGGCAAAAGGTTTGAACAGACACTTCACCAAGTATGACATATGGATGGCAATATTCAGCGTCATTCCTCATTGGGTATATGCAAATAACAGCCATAATGAGATACCACAGCATAGCGACTATAGGGGCTTAAATTAAAAGGACTGATTATTCCAAATGCCTGTAAGAAATTGAACTTGATCTCTCATACATTGCTGATGGGAATCCAAAATAGTATATACATTTTGGAAAACATTTGGTAATTTCTTGTAAACATACACTTCCCTATGACTTAACAAACCCACTTCTAGATACTCACCCAAAAGAAATGAAAATACATATCCATAGTAAAACTTGTATATGAATTTTTCTTAGGAGCTTTATCCATAATAGCCCCAAACTGGAAACAGCACAAATGTCCACCATCTGGTGAAGGGATAAACATGTGGTGTATCCTTACAAAAGAATACTATTCAGTGATAAAAAGAAACTAACTGATACAGGAAACAGAATGAGTAAATTTCAAAACAGAGACTATATATTTTATATTACCCATTATATGAAATTCTAGAAAAGGGCAAACTGCAGTGTTAGAAACATATCAGCATTGTTATCTAGGACCCAGGCGCAGGAGGAGGGGATTGACTGCAGAGAGTTGTGTGGGAACTTTTGTGTAATGATAGTAATGTTCTATTTTGTGATTGTGATGGTGCTCACATGACTGTAAACATTTGATAAACACATAAAATTGTACATTTTAAATTGGAAAATTTTATTGTATGGAAATTATATCTCAATAGAGTTGTTTAGAAATAATATGAATACTTTTAGCACTAAATTCTGTAAATACTTTTTTGAACCCCACCAATCAATAACAGAGTAGGCACTGTTTGTAAGCCAGCTGCAGACCCTTTCGTCTAATTTTCTGGGTTAGCAACAAGCTTAGACATTGAATGCAGTCAGGTTTCTTTTATATTGTAGTGTTTAGGGCTAAATTCTAGCCCCTTCTTCAAAGGGTGTGAACAAGACAGAATGAAACCATTTCTTCCTTTCTTCTTCTGTTTTTGTTCTACAGCTTTCGTGAGGTATAATTGAAATTTTAAAAAAAACTGCAAGTATTTAACATATACAATTTGATGAGTTTGGACACATGCATGTTCCCGTGACACCATCAACACAAAGTAAAATAAACATATCCATCACCTCCAAAAGTTTCCTTGTGTCCCTTTGCCTTTTTTTTTTCCTGAACCACTTCTTAAGATCACCCAGAGGGCTACTGAGTAGTGCTCTGCTCCCTCTGTGGTCACTTAACAATCTCTTTTCTCTAGAGGAGCCCATCCACCCTTTGTGCCTCTTTTTGGTATGCAAGTACACCTCTCTTTCTATTCCTAATTTTTTAAAAAACAAAGCACCTCCATCTGGAGGTTCATCAGAGACTCTTTTCTATCTCTTGCTGATTCCAAGTCTCCAACTCACAATGACAAAAACACTGAAGAGAATTCCAGCAGACTAAAGTTCTGGGTAAGAAAAACTCTCCCGAGTCATTCTTCACTGCATGCTGCTCTGCCTTCTCTTTGCCTCTCTCCACCAAATTACTGCACTCCATTCAGTGCTTTCCCAACTGAGTCCTGTGTCAGCAACTTTCTGCAGCTGCAAGAGCAGCTGCTGCTTCTACCTCCCTCTCCTCACCAGAGGCTGTCATCTTGTCCAGCCCAGAAAATCCATCCAGCAGGCCTACAGAAAAAGGAAACATAAAGAGCTGATAGTATTATATATTCATGAAAATTTTCTAAAGTTTCTGTCCTTGCCTCAATGTGATGTGGTTCTAGAAATTGTTAAGAATGACTTGAGACGTCTTTAAAGAGGAATGCTTCCAATGGGGTATCTTCTCAATAGGGGTGATATTTTTAACAATAGATGCTTGCAAAAGACATTTATTTACATTGAATCATTTCATCTTCCAAACACACCATGGAGCAGATGTCATTATTGCCTTATATTGGCAAGTTTGGGGCTCAAGTACCAATGAAGAAACACACTAACTGGAGACCTTTCCCTTGTTATTTGAAAAATGGTAATAAGGGAACTCTGTGAAAATTAAAATAAGTTAATGTGTGATGATCTTTTGTAAAGTGCCTAAAATCTTGAGCATCTGTGGACCTTGACTTTATATTGAATATACGTAATTTCCTTCAAGAAGAGTTCAGGTCATTGCATCTACAGATGTATCAAATTTTCAATTTAAATTGTCAAGCTGGATTTTAATAGTTAAGAGAAAAAAATAAAATAAGTCAATTGCCTATCATTTTGTGCTAAGGGTATATGAAAATACACATTATCTCCTCCCGCTGGTATTTAATTTTCCTTATCTCCTAACTTTATCACCATAGCATAGGTTTGAATGTATGTAAATTATTACTATAAATTGTCTTCTCATGATGATTTTCATATTTCAAGGATTAATTAGCTGTACGATAGGGAAACTTTAATGTTTAATTAATAGGAGAAATTTAAGAGGTCTTAATTGAGCAGAAAAAAATTTCTCTTCTTCTAAAAGTGTATCCAGAATACAGAGGTTTAAAAGAAAATGGAAACGCTATGTGATACACTTGGCTGTCACAAACTACTTGATTTTGTTGTTGTTTTGGTAAATGTCTGCCAAGCACAAGCCTACTATTGTAAGTAGATGATGAATAGGCAAATACCAACATTTCCTGTCATTTGCTTAACTATGCTCAGAAAAGTTCCTCCCTTAAGGCTTAAATAAGTTACCAGCATCTAAATCTCATTTATCACCATCCTTCGACCCTAAGTTTCTCTTAATAACCTCCTGAACTTTTTAATCCTTTTTAAACTGTCCTTATCTGGCATAGCAGCAATGCAGGCAATTCTCTTGTTCATTATCTTGCCCTACTATAAACAGAAAGTTCTGGGGGCGGGTTCTGGAATCACCAGGACTAATCACAATTAGTATTTCAGGAGTGACATGTGGTGCAATGAGTCAGGGAAAAACTTAGCAATAAGCTGGAGGTGATAAGGTATCAAGGTAAGATTTCAGGGTACACACCTGACATAACAGTTTCTTAGAAGTGAAAAGATGTGCTTTGCCTCTCCCAGATCAAATAAAAAGTCATTAACCACTCTTTATTCCGCATCACCCCCCCCCCGATGTTTTGTGAAGTTTAAGAGAATACTTTTGTTTTGGTTGATTTGGCTGTTTGAAGGCAAGCGAAAAATAATTAAGGCTGGTAAACACATCAAATTTAGTATAAACTATTTTAAGCCCCACTTGACCTTTAGTGAGAACAGAATACCTTGAGCTTCTGTGTTTTTAGAGGCATATTCAAAAGCACTTAGAACCATTCATAGACCACAGAATGCTCTTTGAATATTCAAAAAACTAGTGTTGTTTTTAATCTATTCAGGATGATGACACCTTGCAATTGTACACCTCTTTGTTTGAAACCACGATGACAGGCTACGGAAGACCAAAACCAGTGCTTTCCATGATAAAAATTATATGTATATATGTGTATATATATATATATATATATATATATATATAACACAAATTAAAATAATGTAATTGAAAAATAAATTGTGAACTGTGAATCAAGAGGTTAGGTGGAATGAACACTAGTAGGGAAATGTTCAAGTTAAGGCTGGAAGTGGCGAAAGAAAGTCACTCAGAGAAAGGAGGGAAGGATCAAGAGAGAAACTCTAGAAGAAGGAAGACTGCTAGTATCCTTTCCTAATGTAAGGTAATTCTTGACGCAAGACAAGGTCATCAGACAGCCAAATCCCCACACCCACCTACACACACACACACACACAGACACACACACAGATATTTCAAAACTACTGAGTGCATGGGTCACTCTTATATGATTTCAATGTCACACATATACTAAAATATAGTCCTTTATATTTGTTATGCCTTTTATTATACTGAACAGAGAGCTTATTAAAGTTTACTCATGTGCCTCAACATTAAAAATGCTGTTTTAGGGCCTCCCTGGTGGCTCAGTGATTGAGAGTCCGCCTGCCGATGCAGGGGACACGGGTTCGTGCCCCGGTCCGGGAAGATCCCACATGCCGCGGAGCGGCTGGGCCCGTGAGCCATGGCAACTGAGCCTGCACGTCTGGAGCCTGTGCTCCGCAACGGGAGAGGCCACAAGAGTGAGAGGTCCGTGTACCACAAAAAAAAAATGCTGTTTTAGACTTTTCAGTTGTTACATTTCATTATGTAATCAAAGCAATTGATACCAGTTCTTTTTGTTTTCACATTTGTTTTATGGGTTGCCTATAATTACTTTTTCTAGATTTACAAATACTGTCTAAAGCAGTCAGATAATGCTATTTCTGGACTTCCCTGGTGGCGCAGCAGTTAAGAATCCGCCTGCCAATGCAGGGGACATGGGTTCAAGCCCTGGTCCAGGAAGATCCCACATGCCACGGAGCAACTAAGCCCATGCGCCACAACTACTGAGCCTGCACTCTACAGCCTGTGAGCCACAACTACTGAGCCTGTGTGCCACAACTACTGAAGCCCGCATGCCTAGAGCCCATGCTCCACAACAAGAGAAGCCACCGCAATGCGAAGCCCGCGCACCGCAACGAAGACTAGCCTCCGCTCACTGCAACGAGAGAAAGCCCACACGCAGCAATGGAAACCCAATGCAGCCAAAAATAATTAATTATTTATTTATTTTTTAAAAAAGAAAATGCTATTTCTGCTGCATATTTGCACCATGTTGACATGACTAATCTGGAAATACATTCTCAGAATTCCCTTCCCTGTGTGGTTCTGGGTTAGGACTGACTACAAGGAAATTTGCATGAGATTTGGAAGCCAGTGAAGAAAAGGTTGGATAATGTTCAGTCCCCACCACAGCTTGTGCCCACTGATGCTAATATGCTAGTTCACCTTGTTAGTGTTGGGCCTTCAGCTCCTCTACTTTCCATCATATCTCCTACTCAGCCTCTCCAAGGACTGGGCCAGTTGCATGTATAGTTCCTTGGAGAGAGCTCTAGCTCCTTCTGCAGGCCACCCAACTTGTCAAAGGCAGAGGTGATAACACAGATGTGGGTTCCAGTTTGTCCATATGGATTCCTATTTATCTTCACAAATTCTGGTCTGTCCTCATTCTTCCCTAATTCATGTTCAGCATTATTTTCCCAACTGGCCCTACTGAAATAGAAATGACAGGCCCACCGCAGGTGCACAAGGCTTCCATAAACAGACTTCCACAAACATCTTCAAAAATAACCACAATCTCGTCCATGCTCATTCTTTGTTTCATATCACTCATAGTAGTGATATGCTTCTCTAACTCAAACCTAATTGACACAAGTGTTTTCACTCTCTTTTGTAGTGAAAGATATTTTATTCCCCTCCACATAAAGGAGCTTATCAGAGAATAACTGAATTCCATATCTGTGTATCTATGGATTCGAATTTTAAAAGGTGAATGTCAATAGAAATAATAAACACACTGCAATAGTATTTGTTGAGCTAAGTGAAAAGTCTCGTTTTAGTTAAAAAAATAACCAATTGTATGAGAAACACATAGGGTTCCCTAAAATAATAGAATATTAGAGTTAGTAGGGATCTTAGAAATTATTTAATCCAAACTTTCCATTTTACAGTTGAAGAAATATAGAAACAGATACTCGCCGAAGATCACAAAATAAAGTAGTCACCTTGGACTAAAATACAATCTAGTCTAATTCCCTTTCTCTTCATATCTTCATAATCCTTGACTTAGTATCAGTTTATGTGAAAAACTATAGGGGATTTCAGTTGACTGAAAACTTATTATGATTCAAAAAGGGTAATAAGTCTGTCAAAAATGCTAACGTGATAATAGGTTATATTAGTAAACTATAGTATCTAGTATAAGGAAGATTATAATCCCACTGTAGACTACCCTGGTCAGATCATATTTATGCACTGGAGCACCTAAAAGAGCCTAAGTAAATTATATAGAAAGTGACCAGAATTCTATGGGTTTTAATGCTATGATATATAAAAGAGAATTAGGGCTATTTTAATTGGAGGAGGGAAGACTTGGGCAGATATTAACTATCACCAAATATTTGAAGAGCTTCCACACAGAACAGATGTTAAATTTATTTTGTGTGACTTTCCAGGGCATAAATAAAATAAATGGTTGGATATTAGAGAGGCTGATTAATATTTAGAAACACTTTGTAAAAAATAGAGAACTTCAAAGGTGAATGGGTTGGCTTATAATGCAGCGAGCTTCCAATCAATAGAAGTTTTCAATCAGAGGTTTTGATGACAATCTATCAGGTAGTTTTAGTAAAGGATTCCTGAAAGGATGAATGTTAGAATTAATGACTTCTAAACCTCCTTTACATCTCTGCTGCTAAGAACCTGTTGTTTGAATAACAACATTATCAAAATAAAGTAACAACCTCAATTATTTGAAACTTTTATTTCTGCTATAAACTATGTGGAAGCTCTAATTCATCTTTAATGTTTAGTTCTGAAGTACCAAACAACTTCCTTGAAAGTTCATTTTTCTAGAATGAGCTGTATTTAATCCAGATAAATATATTTGCTGGAATAAAATTCAGACTGTCAGAGTTTAAGGTCAAAAATACAGGTGTTAACTATACAGGGGAAAAGGCCCTCTAGACAACACTATATTAGGTACATTCTGGATTGTGCCCAAGAATCCCCTTCCACAGAAAAGCTGTCTGGAAGCGACCCCAAGATGACATTCAAGTTGCTCCCCAGAGAGTCATAGAGCTTTTGCTATAGTATCTGAACAGGATGCCAGACCAAGGAAAGGGTGTGTCCTATCAGTGGCAGTCCAGCAGGCCGGGTTATTGGCATGGATCGTTTTACCATGGCAGTCATGGACAATAGAAACAGGACAAGAAACATCTTTCTTATCCAGAAGTCGACACAGAGGGTATTGCTGAACTCAACTATCTTAAAGGAAGAGAGTTAAAGAGAAAAGGAATTTCATGGAAACCGACAATGATGCCTTTTAAAGAGAAAACTAAGTAATCTTGTTTGACTATTTTTTTTAATTTAAAAGTTGTCCTCCTAGAAATGCACAGCCAAACTGTCAGATTCATAGGACAATGCTCGAACAAAAGGCTTCCCTTGTGCACACAAGGAAGGCACACATCAAGTTAGCCAGGGGCCTTCTCTGGGAAGAAATTACAAAGCAAAGGAATCATGAGTGTATATCAGAAAAGGAAAAGAGCTCAAAACAGAATCTGATAAACAATTTTAAGATGTAAAATAAGAAAGGAAATCTGTTGCTATCCAGGGAACCCTCTCAAATGTGGCAGCATATCTCAATCACCAGTGGAGCTCATTAAAAATACAGTTAATCAAACTCCACCCTGGACTAATTGTATCAGAATCTGGACTGCTTTGGAAATCTCTAATTTTTTTTTTAACATCTTTATTGGATTATAATTGCTTTACAATGGTGTGTTAGTTTCTGCTTTACAACAAAGTGAATCAGTTATACATATACATATGTTCCCGTATCTCTTCCCTCTTGCATCTCCCTCCCTCCCACCCTCCCTATCCCACCCCTCTAGGTGGTCACAAACCACCTAGCTGATCTCCCTGTGCCATGTGGCTGCTTCCCACTAGCTATCCACCCTACATTTGGTAGTGTATATATGTCCATGCCACTCTCTCACTTCGTCACAGCTTGGAAATCCCTATCCTTGAACATCACAGAATATTCACCATACTTCTGCCTTGATACTTGCACAACCATAACTGTTTTTGACTTCTACCTTGGAGTTTCTTCAGTAATCAGGTGTACTGGGTAATACTAATAGTTAATAGCAGTAGTATAGCTACATCACCTCATTTAATAATCAAAACAATCCTGAAATATAATTCTGATTTCATTTTACAGATGATAAAACCAAAAAGAGAAGTACATTTCTAGCAACCATGCTGCTAAATGACATACTTAGAATCTGAACACAGATATGACTCCTTAGCTCATGTTCTTTCCACTAAACCACACAGAAATTGGTTGAACCAGCCACATGAAAGGGCCAGTATTCAATTATTTTACCCACAAAAATTATGATTTTATATCATTTAATATAATAAGTTCAAAGTCATGAAGGAAGGCAAAGTACCGTATAAGGCATTACTGTGAAGAAATAAAGCTATATGAACATTATGTTTTGCAAATTAACTTTTTGCTTTAAATACATTTGTATTTTGATAAAACTAGAAATAAAATATCTTATCAGCTATTGATGGGAAAGTCCTTGATTAGCTGACATCTGTCTGCTTGTGTTACTTAAGGATGAATCAGTAGTCTGCAGCCTGGACCTGGGTGAGAGAAACTGGGCACCCAGAGCACAACATTTAAGGAGGCACTCCCTCTCAGGTGCTCACCCAGCACTTGTGTGAACTTGAGAATGACTCCCTTCTTACATTTGCACCCTGGATGACCCCTTTGCTCACCCTAGTCCTGGCTTCACACTTTATCTCTATTTCCCTTCCTCTTTTTATTCCTATTTTGATTTATGCAAACCATACAAGGCAGGCAATCAAAACCATAAGATACAGGTCCAAGGTAGAATCTATTTTTTGTGCATAGTGAAAAAGATCACTTACACTGCTCTGGGGAGAAAATGCAAAGATTAAAGAGAGTAAAATGGTAAGAATAGGGTTAAAAAAGAAAAAAAAAGCAACTTATTCAAAAAGGTGGCTGAAGTTGAATTGCTGTTCTTATTACCCATGAAGTTATTTAGAGTTGTCCTTTCTCCATGGCATGATGACTTATCATCACCATGACCACCCATTATTAATTAACTTTATGAGCTGGGAATACTTTTTGTGTCCAAAGTCATATTCAATAACCACATAAAAGAAAAATGCAACTCAATGTGTTTTTAGAAAAGGGAGAACAATCATAGACTCCTAGTATAACAGAATGGATGACAGCACAAGGCCTTAGAGGGCACCTGGGACTCAGGAAGGACTACTTTCTATATAGTCCTTCCTAGAAGATAATCTTGCCTTTCTTTGAATACCTTTAGAAAAGAGAACTAATCCTACATGAGCCATCCTTCATCAATTCCAAAGAGTATTCCTACTCGAATGCTCTTTCTTCTTCTAAGCAAAATCTTTTTATGGGTTTGTCCAAGTCTTGCCCAGTGTCATGTGTCAACAAACTGTTATACCTTTTTGTTTCCAAATTGAGCTCTCAAATATTAAGAGATAGGCTTTTAATATGTGTTATGGTTATACTCACTAAACAATTCAGGTTCCTCCAATGAGATGGACAAAACCAAGTTCCGTTCCTTTGAATATACCCCATTTTTTTTCAGTGGGCTTTTAAAACATATTAGTTAGGTCACAACATCCATTCTTACAGTCTTACTTAACATAGAACCAAAAGTTCTAACCAGGCATGTAGACTGGAAAGAAAGGAATAAAACTATCTCTATTTGCCGTGATATGACTGTCTACATAGAAAATCCTAGAGTTTACAAAACTTTTAAATAACCGAGTTTAGTAAGGTCATAGATTACAAGTTCAAAACAAAAATCAATTCAATTTCTGTATACTAACAGTGAACATACAGGAACTGAAATAAAAAATACAACACCAATTATAATTGCTCCAAAGAAAATGAAATATTCGGGGATACACTTATCAAAACATGCATAGGATCTGTATGCTAAAAATTATAAAATATTGATAAAAGAAATCAAAGAAGACCTAAATAAATGGAGAAATATATCATGTTCATGGATTAGAAGATTCAACATCGTGAAGATGTCAATTCTCCCCAGATAGAGTTATAAGTTTAATGTAATACCTATAAAAATCTCAGAAAGTTGTTTTTGTAGACATAAACAAGCTTACTTTAAGGCACAGGTCATAGAATAGCTAAAACAAGCTTGGTAGAGAAGAATAAAGGGGAGGAATCACTCTACCCAATATTAAATCTTACTATATAGCTATAGTATTAAAGACAGCATGGTATTGGCAAAAGAATAGACTCATAGGTCAGTTGAACACATAATGAACCTAGAAACAGACCCATAGAGATATGTCCAAATTATTTTTTAAGGTGAAAGAAATTCAGTGTAAAAATGATAGCCTTTTCAATAAAAGGTGCCGGAGCAATGGAATGTTCACAGGGAACAGAAAAAAATGAACCTCTACTTAAATCTCACACCTCACATCTTATATAACTATTAATTAAAATGAATCATATGGGACTTCCCTTGTGGCGCAGTGGTTAATAATCTGCCTACTAATTCAGGAGACACGGGTTTGAGCCCTGGTCCAGGAAGATCCCACATGCCGCAGAGCAACTGAGCCCATGCGCCACAACTACTGAGTCTGTGCTCTAGAGTCCGTGATCCACAACTTCTGAAGCCTGTGTGCCACAACTACTGGAGCCTGCGCACCTAGAGCTTGTGCTCTGCAACAAGAGAAGCCACAACAATGAGAAGCCTGTGCACCACAACGAAGAGTAGCCCCTGCTCACCACAACTAGAGAAAGCCCGCGTGCAGCAATGAAGACCCAATGCAGCCAAAAATAAATAAATAAAATAAATAAATGAATAAAACAAATGAATCATAAATGTAAAATATAAAACAACAAAAATTTTAGGAAAAAAAAAGAAAAATCTTTGGAATCCAGAGCTAATCAAAGGCTGTTATACTTGACACAAAAGTAAGATCCATAAAAGGAAACTTTAAAAACTGGAGCTCATCAAAATTAAAAGTGTTCGCTCTATGAAAGCCCATATTATGAGGATGAAAAGACAAGCTACAGACTGGAAGAAAATATTTGTAAACAACATACCTGACAAAAGACTAGTATTGAGAATATATAAATAACTCTCAATACTGAACAGTAACAAATAAATAAATAAAATACAATTAGAAAATGGGCAGAAAACATGAACAGACATTTCACTAAGAGGATATACAGATGACAAATAAGAACATGAAAAGATGTTCAACATTGTTAGCCATCACAGAAACATAAAGTAAAACCACAATGAGATAGCAGCACACACCTATCAGGATGGTTAAAATTAAAAAGTTGTGATAACTGCAAATGCTGGTGAGGATTCAGAGAAACTGTATCACTCAGACATTACTGATGAGAATTTAAAATTTAAAATGGAACAGTAATTGATGGTTTCTTACAAAGCTAAACATGAAATTACTACATGACCCAGCAATTGCACTCTTAGGCATCTATCCCTGAAGAATGAAAACTTTATTTTCACCAAAAATCCCCACAAAAACAAATATTCATAATAGCTTTATTTATAATAGACAAAAACTAGAACTAGCCCATATATTCTTCAAGTGAATATTTAAACAATCTGTGGGGCATATATACCATGGAACATTACTCATCAATAAAACAAATGAGGGAGTTCCCTGGTGGTCAGTGGTAAAGAATCCGCCTTCCAATGCAGGGGACACAGGTTCGATCCCTGGTCGGGGAACTAAGATCCCACATACCGTGGGGCAACTAAGCCTGTGCACCACAACTACTGAGCTCGTGCACCTCAGCTAGAGAGCCTGCGTGCCACAAACTACAGAGCCCACGTGCTCCAAAACCTGCACACCACAGCTATAGAGAAGCCCACATGACACAACCAAAGAGCCCATGCTCCACAAGTACCACCACAACAGAAGATCCCACATGCAGCCACGGAGATCCTGCATGCCACAAAGAAGATCCAACACAGCCAAATAAATAAATAAATAAATAAAAAATAAACCAAATGAATTATTGAAAGCAACAAGTTGGATGGCTCTCTATGAAATTAAGCTGAGTGAAAAAAGCCAATCTCAAACAGTAACAGACTGTATGATTCCATTTTATAACATTTTTGAAGTGACAAAACTTTAGAAATGGAGGGCTTGGGGGTAGGAGTGAGGGTGCAAAAGGATAGTACAAGGGATCCTTGTGGTGTTGGAAATGTTGGATATCTTGACTGCGGTGGTGCATACACAAACCCTCATAGATGACAAAAACGTAGAGCACTTGATACACAGACAAAGATACACACACGTGCGCACACACAAGCGTCCAGGTAAAACTGGAAAATCTGAATAAGATGTGAATATATCTTGGTTGTGATATTATTATAATTTTGAAAATTGTTATTGGGGGAAACTCCCAATTTTTTTCAAGAACCTTCGTTTGACTCAGTTCTCTTTTAGTCTTCAGATACATCAGAGAGTTTCAACTAGGGACTCATTTTCTATGCATTGAAACTTCTGATAGACTACAAGAAAGAAAGCAAATGATTTCTCATTTAATATGCTGGCAATAGCAACATAATCAGGTCCCAGCTAAGCAACAATCAAACAATATCTAGTAACTACCTTACTGTAGGCTGTAGGATTAAGATTGAAAACATGGACAGCCACATCCTCAAACCTACAGGTTTTCCTAAAAATTAATATAGGAATCTTCAAAACGTAAAATCAGGTTTCTCCAGTGTAAAGAAGCCGTGATTTTTTTCAGGTGCATAATTCATGTGGTGTGTATATAATTTTATGGCAAAACTGAGATACCCTCATGCAAAAGGGCAAGCCACTTCTCATTTGTAAAACATGTGAATCTCAAGCCCAAGCTACAGCAATGGCCAGTGGAAAAGTTTGCTCTCATGAAATTAAAAACTTAGTAAAAGGGTCCTGGCTGGTAGGCGGAGAGAAGGAAGCTTCTCCTTTAGTCTTTATACCACAGTTTGTAAACAAGTAGCAGAGACAAAAAGGGACGTATAATGGCAACCCCACATTGAGGAAACAGGAAAACAAGGCAAGATGCAGCCTTCAGTAGAAAAAGTAAAGAAATCTGTTCAGAAGTGGACCAAGCTGTGAACCTTGGAAAAAAGTTGGCATATCTCTTGGGCTAAGAACCTATGCTTTGTAAAATGTACTGATTTGAGACGTCTTCCTTTTTTTTCCTTTCTTTTGTCGTTTTTAGGAAACTTCTTGACATTTCCAGCTATTCTTAACACTACTAAAAGGATTTTTGTCTGCATTTGGACCTGAGCTTAGGGAAGAGCCAGGGGCAATGGATTCCCAGTGAAGTGCCCAAGAGAAAGATAAACCTCATAGAGAAGAGATATGGGGGTACCCTAGGGGGCCACAGCCCTCCACTTGCTAAGCCATGAAGTTTGCATGCTTTGAATTAATACGGGAACAGTGCTTTTATCCATAAGGCAGTAAATTTTTTTTTTTTTACATCTCTCACCTTTTACCCCCAAAGTCTGTGCTAACGCTAATAACCATTTGCTCTGTGGCTTCATATCAAGGCTGCTATAGTTTACTACCACATCATCTAGCTCCTGTTCTCATTCTTCTGATGAAAGCACATTGTTTAGATTGCTGGTGTCATAGTCTGTGGACAATCCAAAGTCATTTTCTGTCACTTGCTTCTCAGGGCACTTTATGTTCAAGGTGGTATCGATTGACAATGTACCAGTGTGGAAGCAGTAGGCACTGCATATAAAAGAAACAGAAGATATAGTCCTGTCCTTGGAGAATTTATAAGTCATGAAAAGGGCTTGGGAAGACTTAGAAAGCAATTTGCATATAGACATATTAATAGACTGTAAACGGAGTATTATATTAAGGCCAGGAAGAATCTACAGAGCAAAGGAAGGATAATAAAAATAATAACTAGAATTATATTGTCCTTTCTAATTTACAAATACCTCTCTTGCCTTACCTCATTGGCTACAACCCTTTCAAATAAAGGACTAATTTTCATTATCCCATCTAGCTGATGAAGGAACGAAGACTCAGAGTTTGTGAATACTGTGACCACACTAGGGTTCTGAGTTCTTGTTCTTATTTCTACAACATTCCACCATCAGAGTCTGAGGACATGAGATTAATCTGGGAAGTAGGTGAGTTTGGAATAGGGCTTTATGGGAAGTAAAATTATGTATAACAGAAGAGACAAATGAAAAGAATGTTCCAGGTGCGCTGTTAATCTTAAACTGAACAAAAACAGAAACACTGCACACGAGGCAGGAACCATTTGTTTTTATTTTTTACTTTTTTCTTCTTTTTTGTTTTTTTTTTTAACATCTTTACTGGAGTATAATTGATTCACATTGTTGTATTAGTTGCTGCTGTATAACAAAGTGAATCAGCTATATGTATACGTATATCCCCATATCCCCTTCCTCTTGCATCTCCCTCCCACCCTCCCTATCCCACCCCTCTAGGTGGTCACAAAGCACCGAGGTGATCTCCCTATGCTATGCGGCTGCATCCCACTAGCTATCTATTTTACATTTGGTAGTGTATATATGTCCATGCCACTATCTCACTTCATCTCAACTTACATTTCCCCCACCCTGTGACCTCAAGTCCATTCTCTACGCCTGAGTCTTTATTCCTGTCCTGTCCCTAGGTCTTTGAGAACCATTCCTTTTTTTTTTTAGATTCCATATATATATGTGTGTCAGCATAGGGTATTTGTTTTTCTCTTTCTGACTTACTTCACTCTGTATGACAGACTCTAGGTCCATCCACCTCACTACAAATATCTCAATTGCGTTTCTTTTTATGGCTGAGTAATATCCCACTATATATATGTTCCACATCTTCTTTATCCATTCATCTGTAGATGGACACTTAGGTTGCTTCCATGTCCTGGCTATTGTAAACAGCACTGCAATGAATATTGTGGTACATGACACTTTTTGATTTATGGTTTTCTCAAGGTATATGCCCCATAGTGGAATTGCTGGGTCATATGGTAGTTCTATTTTTAGTTTCTTAAGGAAGGTCCATACTGTTCTCCAAAGTGGCTATATCACTTTATATTCCCACCAGCAGTGTAAGAGAGTTCCCTTTTCTCCACACCCTCTCCAGCATTTATTGTTTCTAGATTTTTTTGATGATGGCCATTCTGACCAGTTTGAGGTGATACCTCATTGTAATTTTGATTTGCATTTCTCTAATGATTAGTGATGTTGAGGATCCTTTCATGTGTTTGTTGGCAATCTGTATATCTTCTTTGAAGAAATGTCTATTTAGGTTTTCTGCCCATTTTTGGATTGGGTTGTTTTTTTTTTGATATTGAGCTGCTTGTATACTTTGGAGATTAATCCTTTGTCATCTGCTTTGTTTGCAAATATTTTCTCCTATCCTGAGGGTTGTCTTTCGTCTTGTTTATGGTTTCCTTTGCTGTGCAAAAGCTTTTAAGTTTCGTTAGGTCCCATTTATTTATTTATGTTTTTATTTCCTTTCTCTAGGAGGTGGGTCATAAAGGATCTTGTTGTGATTTATGTCATAGGGTGTTCTGCCTATGTTTTCATCTAAGACTTTATAGTGTCTGGACTTACATTTAGGTCTTTAATCCATTTTGAGTTTATTTTTGTGTATGGTGTTAGGGAGTGTTCTAATTTCATTATTTTACATGTAGCTGTCCAGTTTTCCAAGCACCACTTATTGAAGAGGCTGCCTTTTCTCCATTGATATTCCTGCCTCCTTTATCAAAGATAAGGTGACCATATGTGTGTGGGTTTATCTCTGGGTTTTCTATCCTGTTCCACTGATCTATATTTCTGTTTTTGTGCCAGTACCATACTGTCTTGATTACTGTAGCTTTGTAGTATGGTCTTTCTGTTTTTGTGCCAGTATCATACTGTCTTGATTACTGTAGCTTTGTAGTATAGTCTGAAGTCAGGGAGTCTGATTCCTCCAGCTCCGTTTTTCTTTCTCAAGATTGCTTTGGCTGTTCAGGGTCTTTTGTGTTTCCACACAAATTGTGAAATGTTTTGTTCTAGTTCTGTGAAAAATGCCAGTGGTAGTTTGATAGGGATTGCATTGAATCTGTAGATTGCTTTGGGTAGTACAGTCATTTTCACAATGTTGATTCTTCCAATCCAGGAACATGGTGTATCTCTTCATCTGTTTGTATCATCTTTAATTTTTTTCCTCAGTGTCTTATAGTTTTCTGCTTACAGGTCTTTTGTCTCCTTAGGTAGGTTTATTCCTAGGTATTTTATTCTTTTTGTTGCAGTGGTAAATGGGAGTGTTTCCTTAATTTCCCTTTCGGATTATTCATTCATTACTGTATAGGAATGCAAGAGATTTCTGTGCATTAATATTGTATCCTGCTACTTTACCAAATTCATTGATTAACTCTAGTAGTTTTCTGGTAGCATCTTTAGGCTTCTCTATGTATAGTACCATGTCATCTGCAAACCGTGACAGTTTTACTTCTTCTTTTCCAATTTGGATTCCTTTTATTTCTTTTTCTTCTCTGATTCTGTGGCTAAATCTTCCAAAACTATGTTGAATAATAGTGGTGAGAGTGGGCAACATGGTCTTCTTCCTGATCTTAGTGGAAATGGTTTCAGTTTTTCACCATTGAGAATGATGTTGCTGTGGGTTTGTCATAAAAGGCCTTTATTAAATGGGTGTTGAATTTTGTCAAAAGCTTTTTCTGCATCTATTGAGATGATCATATGGTTTTTATCCTACAGTTTGTTAATATGGTGTATCACATTTATTTGTGTATATTGAAGAATCCTTGCATTCCTGGGATAAACCCCACTTGATCATGGTGTATGATCCTTTTAATGTGCTGCTGGATTCTGTTAGCAAGTATTTTGAAGAGGATTTTTGCATCTATGTTCATCAGTAGTATGAGCCTGTAGTTCTCTTTTTTTGTAACATCTTTGTCTGCTATTGGTATCAGGGTGATGGTGACCTCGTAGAATGAGTTTGGGAGTGTTCCTCCCTCTGCTATACTTTGGAAGAGTTTGAGAATAATGGGTGTTAGCTCTTCTCTAAATATTTGATAGAATTTGCCTGTGAAGCCATCTGGTCCTTGGTTTCTGTTTGTTGGAACATTTTTTTTTTGGGGTCAAAAAAACATTTTATTTAAAGATGAAACAGTACATACATTGCCTCTGTTATTGGTGACAAGAAAAGGTTGCTTACTGTCATCACTATTATTCAACAGTCTACTGGAGGTCTTAAGGAATGCAGAGAAAGTTCTTTATCCATCTCTATATCTATATAGGAAACCAAATATACAAAATTTACACCCCAGAAAATACTACTGTTATTTATAGATGATGATTGTTATATAAAATATCCAAAAAAGTACTGATTAATTATTAGAATTAACAAATTAGTTTTTTTCTTAATTGCTTGATTAAAGGTCAATATATCCATGCGGCTGCTTCCCACTAGGAAAGCATGGCACAGGGAGATCAGGTAGGTGGTTTTTGACCACCTAGAGGGGTGGGATAGGGAGGGTGGGAGGGAGGGAGATGCAAGAGGGAAGAGATATGGGTACATATGTATTTGTATAACTGATTCACTTTGTTGTAAAGCAGAAACTAACACACCATTGTAAAGCAATTATACTCCAATAAAGATGTTAAAAAAAAAAAGGTCAGTATATCCAAATGAATTTTATGTCTATATACCAGCAAGAAATTGAAAGAGAAATTTTAAAAATTTAATTTCAAAAGCAACAAAAATACAAAATATCAAGGGAGAAGTCTAACAAATGCAAGAGCTTTATATGGAAAACTATGAAATGTAGCTAAGAGAAATTAAAGAATACTTGAATAAATAGATAAACATACATCTATCATGCATTAAAAAATAATATTGTAATTTGTCAATTCTCCACAAAATGATGTGTAGATTCATGGAATACTAACATAATTCCAATTATTTAGGGGAATTTGTCAAGTGGATTCTATAATGTTTATGGATATTCAGAGGGTAGAGAATATTCAAAACACATTTAGAAAAAATAAGGTAGCAGGAATTCATCTAGGTTATTGAGTCTCATGATAAAACTATAATAACCAAAACAGTATGGTCTTCATGCAAGGATGGATCAATAAACCAGTGGAATAGAACATAGTATGGGAATAGAGCATATGCTTCTGAACACTTTCTCTGTGACACAGATGATATTACACAGGCATGAAGGAATAGTATTCTTTTTAATAGGGACATTTGGGTTTGCATAAAGGAAAAAAATATGGAGCTAACTCCTATCTAACAATGTTGACAAGAATTTAATTCCAATTCTGAAATTATACGTGGAAAACAAATCAGATTTTTTTCTTAGAAAATAATGTCCCCCATCTGAGCTCATTGACAGCTCCCACATTTACTTCTCTGCCTACTTCCCTGACCACCATCCCCAAGCTGCAATGACAACCACCTAACGGCCAAATCAAAGGTTACTTTCAGTCACTTTCTGACTTAACCTTCTCCCCTTCACTATACTGTGAGTTCCTTGAGTACGGAAACCACTTCTTCATCATTGTCATGTGTCCATTCCCTGGCAGAGAGAAGGCATGTAATGAGGGCTCAGTTTTGTCTTTTTACTGATCTGGCCTGAAACACTCAGCTTCCATGACAGCATTTCCCCGATCTTAGCCATCATTGTGCTCCATGAGTTTACCATAATTTCCTTCCCCTTTAAAAGTCAGGGTCTTCACATGACATTTGATTTACATTCTTCTTATTTTCCACTCACTCTGGGTCATTTCAACAGAAGCCAGATACTTTTTACAACCTATATTGCTTATAATGCCACAGATCCTTTTCTCTTTTGCAGACATCCATGGATTTCTGATCATTTCTGGACTTGATCTATATGTACAGGTACCTTAGCACCTAAAATTCAGCATGTTTAAAACTAAACTCACCATAACCATACCACTCCCAAAACTGCTTCCATTTCCAGTATTCCCAAGACTCAGTGATATCACCCTCTACTTGGTTACTCAAGTGAGTGGCATGGGGCATATATTTTCAACAGGTCTCTTGACTTCATCTACATCATTTCCCTCCTGAATATTGCAGCTGGTTTCCCTGTTTCTGGCTATGACCTGTTCTTACTCATTGCCCTCACCCATTCTAAGGTGCTCATTTTCCAGTGTGAGCTTAATTGGTTCACTGCTCTGTGTCAATTTCTCCCCAATGCTTACAGACTCAATTGTGACCTTCTCAGTAAGGCATACCTGATCCTCCTTATGATCTCAGCCTATTTGTTCCTCTAGCAGAGTTCCTGGTCAGTTCCACAAATTCACTCTGTGAAAAAGACTCACTAAACCTTATTCACTCCCTTCATGCAATAATATGATACTTTGCCTGTTCTCTTCACTCATCCTTCAACTCATGACTGTCATCTCCTCTGTGAATGGACCCCATGAGGCAGTTAGAAGCTCCATTATTTTGCTGCATATTATGTTACAGATATTTCTGCATCACAGCAATTACTGCATTGTTTTATAACTATTTATATATCAACATCACCTCTATGACCTGTGTTCTTTCAAGGAAAGCATACTTACCTTCCTATGTCTTTGTAAGAGAATTAATATGATACAGTTGAGCATCTTTTGAGGGAAACAGATGATAATTTTGTTACCTGCTCTACAAGTAGATCTGACCATTTGTATTAGATACTTAATTTCTCCAATCCTCTGGTCTTTCACTAAAAGAATGGGCTAAAACAAGACGGATAATATTTGTGCAGTGTCTGACACATAGAAAGCTCTCAATAAATGGTAACTGCATCATTACTATTATTCTCATTATTGCTATTGTTAATTCCCCAGCACCAGTCTCAATGTCTGGTACCTCTTAGGAATCCAACTTGAGTGTTTGATGAATGATTTATATAATATATAATGTTGACATTAACTCTACCTAATAAATATTGGACCCCAAACAACTTTTAAAATAATTCTTTTCAAATTGCAGGTATTCATTAAATCTTTTTTTTAACATCTTTATTGGACTATAATTGCTGTACAATGGTGTGTTCGTTTCTGCTTTATAACAAAGTGAATCAGTTATACATATACATATGTTCCCATATCTCTTCCCTCTTGTGTCTCCCTCCTTCCCACCCTCCCGATCCCACACCTCGAGGTAGTCAAAAACCACTGAGATGATCTCTCTGTGCTATGTGGCTGCTTCCCACTAGCTATCTATTTTACGTTTGGTAGTGTATATATGTCCATGCCACTCTCTCACTTTGTCACATCTTACCCTTCCCTGTCCCATATCCTCAAATCCATTCTCTAGTAGGTCTGTGTCTTTAATCCTGTCTTACCCCTAGGTTCTTCATGAACTTTTTTTTCTTTTCTTTTCTTAGATTCCATATATATGTGTTAGCATACGGTATTTGTTTTTCTCTTTCTGACTTACTTTACTCTGTATGACAGACTCTAGGTCCATCCACCTCACTGCAAATATCTCAACTGCGTTTCTTTTTATGGATGAGTAGTATTCCATTGTATATACGTGCCACATCTTCTTTATACATTCATCCAATGATGGATACTTAGGTTGCTTCCATGTCCTGGCTATTGTAAATAGAGCTGCAATGAACATTTTGGTACATGACTCTTTTTGAATTACGGTTTTCTCAGGGTATATGCCCAGTAGTGGGATTGCGGGGTCTTATGGTAGTTCTATTTTTAGTTTTTTAAGGAACCTCCATACTGTTCTCCATAGTGGCTGTATCAATTTACATTCCCACCAACAGTGCAAGAGTGTTCCCTATTCTCCACACCCTCTCCAGCGTCCATTGTTTCTAGATATTTTGATGATGGTCATTCTGACTGGTGTGAGATGATATCTCATTGTAGTTTTGATTTGCATTTCTCTAATGATTAATGATGTTGAGCATTCTTTCATGTGTTTGTTGGCAATCTGTATCTCTTCTTTGGAGAAATGTCTATTTAGGTCTTCTGCCCATTTTTGGATTGGGTTGTTTGTTTTTTTGTTATTGAGCTGCAAGAGCTGCTTGTAAATTTTGGAGATTAATCCTTTGTCAGTT
>NC_041214.2:96076063-96076794 GCF_002837175.3 Physeter macrocephalus | reverse complement strand
GCACCACTTATTGAAGAGGCTGTCTTTTCTCCATTGTATATTCTTGCCTCCTTTATCAAAGATAAGGTGACTATATGTATGTGGGTTTATCTCTGGGTTTTCTATCCTGTTCCATTTATCTATATTTCTGTTTTTGTGCCAGTACCATACTGCCTTGATTACTATAGCTTTGTAGTATAGTCTGAGGTCAGGGAGCCTGATTCCTCCAGCTCCATTTTTCATTCTCAAGATTG
This sequence comes from Physeter macrocephalus, assembly GCF_002837175.3. NCBI lineage: Eukaryota > Metazoa > Chordata > Mammalia > Artiodactyla > Physeteridae > Physeter > Physeter macrocephalus. The sequence goes on along the minus strand of NC_041214.2, from coordinate 96,076,561 downwards.
CTTTGGCTATTCGGGGTCTTTTGTGTTTCCACACAAATTGTGAAATGTTTTTTTCTAGTTCTGTGAAAAATGCCAATGGTAGTTTGATAGGGATTGCATTGAATCTGTAGATAGCTTTGGGTAGTACAGTCGTTTTCACAATGTTGATTCTTCCAATCCAAGAACATGGTAAATCTCTCCAACTATTTGTATCATCCTTAATTCCTTTCATCACTGTCTTATAATACTCTGCATACAGGTCTTTTGTCTCCTTAGGTAGGTTTATTCCTAGTAATTTTATTCTTTTTGTTGCAATGGTAAATGGGAGTGTTTTCTTAATTCCACTTTCAGATTTTTCATCATTAGTGTATAGGAATGCAAGAGATTTCTGTGCATTAATTTTGTATCCTGCTACTTTACCAAATTCATTGATTAGCTCTAGTAGTTTTCTCTTAGCATCTTTAGGATTCTCTATGTATAGTATCATGTCATCTGCAAACAGTGACAGCTTTACTTCTT
>NC_041214.2:96072685-96075914 GCF_002837175.3 Physeter macrocephalus | reverse complement strand
AATGGTTTCAGTTTTTCACCATTGAGGACGATGTTGGCTGTGGGTTTGTCATATATGGCTTTTATTATGTTGAGGAAAGTTCCTTCTGTGCCTGCTTTCTGCAGGGTTTTTATCATAAATGGGTGTTGAATTTTGTCAAAAGCTTTCTCTGCATCTACTGAGATGAGCATATGGTTTTTCTCCTTCACTTTGTTGATATGGTGTATCACGTTGATTGATTTGCATATATTGAAGAATCCTTGCATCCCTGGAATAAACCCCAATTGATCATGGTGTATGACCCTTTTTATGTGCTGCTGGATTCTGTTTGCTAGTATTTTGTTGAGGATTTTTGCATCTATGTTCATCAGTGATATTGGTCTGTAGTTTTAGTTCTTTGTGACATCTTTGTGTGGTTTTGTTATCAGAGTGATGGTGGCCTAACAGAAAGAGTTTGGGAGTGTTCCACCCTCTGCTATATTTTGGAAGAGTTTGTGAAGGATAGGTGTTAGCTCTTCTCTAAATGTTTGATAGAATTCGCCTGTGAAGCCATCTGGTCCTGGGCTTTTGTTTGTTGGTAGATTTTTAATCACAGTTTCAATTTCAGTGCTTGTGATTGGTCTGTTCATATTTTCTATTTCTTCCTGGTTCAGTCTCGGCAGCTTGTGCATTTCTAAGAATTTGTCCATTTCTTCCAGGTTGTCCATTTTATTGGCATACAGTTGCTTGTAGTAATCTCTAATAATCTTTTGTATTTCTGCAGTGTCAGTTGTTACATCTCCTTTTTCATTTCTAATTCTATTGATTTGAGTCTTCTCCCTTTTATTCTTGATGAGTCTGGCTAATGGTTTATCAATTTTATTTATCTTCTCAAAGAACCAGCTTTTAGTTTTATTGATCTTTGCTATTGTTTCCTTCATTTCTTTTTCATTTATTTCTGATCTGATCTTTATGATTTCTTTCCTTCTGCTAAATTTGGGGTTCTTTTGTTCTTCTTTCTCTAATTGCTTTAGGTGCAAAGTTAGGTTGTTTATACGAGATGTTTCCTGTTTCTTAAGGTAGGATTGTATTGCTATAAACTTCCCTCTTAGAACTGCTTTTGCTGCATCCCATAGGTTTTGGGTCGTCGTGTCTCCATTGTCATTTGTTTCTAAGTATTTTTTGATTTCCTCTTTGATTTCTTCAGTGATCACTTCGTTATTAAGTAGTGTATTGTTTAGCCTCCATGTGTTTGTATTTTTTACAGATCTTTTCCTGTAATTGATATCTAGTCTCATAGCGTTGTGGTCAGAAAAGATACTTGATATGATTTCAATTTTCTTAAATTTGCCAAGGCTAGATTTGTGACCCAATATATGATCTATCCTGGAGAATGTTCCATGAGCACTTGAGAAAAATGTGTATTCTGTTGTTTTTGGATGGAATGTCCTATAAATATCAATTAAGTACATCTTGTTTAATGTATCATTTAAAGCTTGTGTTTCCTTATTTATTTTCATTTTGGATGATCTGCCCATTGGTGAAAGTGTTAAAGTCCCCTACTATGATTGTGTTACTGTCGATTTCCCCTTTTATGGCTGTTAGCATATGCCTTATGTATTGAAGTGCTCCTATGTTGGGTGCATAAATATGTACAATTGTTATATCTTCTTCTTGGATCGATCACTTGATTATTATGTAGTGTCCTTCTTTGTCTTTTGCAATAGTCTTTATTTTAAAATCTATTTTCTCTGATATGAGAATTGCTACTCCAGCTTTCTTCTGATTTCCATTTGCATGGAATATCTTTTTCCACCCCCTCACTTTCAGTCTGTATGTGTCCCTAGGTCTGAAGTGGCTCTCTTGTAGACAGCATATATACATGTCTTGTTTTTGTATCCAGTCTGTGTCTTTTGGTGGGAGCATTTAATCCATTTACATGTAAGGTAATTATTGATATGTATGTTCCTATTCCCATTTTCATAATTGTTTTGGGTTTGTTATTGCAGATCTTTTCCTTCTCTTGTGTTTACTGCCTAGAGAAGTTCCTTTAGCATTTGTTGTAAAGCTGGTTTGGTGGTGCTGAACTCTCTCAGCTTTTGCTTGTCTGTAAAGGTTTTCATTTCTCCATCAAATCTGAATGATATCCTTGCTGGGCAGAGTAACCTTGGTTGTAGGTTTTTTCCTTCATCACTTTAAATATGTCCTGCTACTCCCTTCTGGCTTGCAGAGTTTCTGCTGAAAGATCAGCTGTTAACCTTATGGGGATTCCCTTGTGTGGTATTTGTTGTTTTTCCCTTGCTGCTTTTAATATGTTTTCATTGTATTTAATTTTTGATAGTTTGATTAATATGTGTCTTGGCATGTTTCTCCTTGGATTTATGCTGTATGGGACTCTCTGTGCTTCCTGGACTTGAGTAACTATTTCCTTCCCATATTAGGGAAGTTTTCAACTATAATCTCTTCAAATATTTTCTCAGTCCCTTTCTTTTTCTCTTCTTCTTCTGGGACCCTTATAATTCGAATGTTAGTGCTTTTAATGTTGTCCCAGAGGTTTCTGAGACTGTCTTCAGTTCTTTTCATTCTTTTTTCTTTATTCTGCTCTGCAGTAGTTATTTCCCCTATTTTATCTTCCAGGTCACTTACCCGTTCTTCTGCCTCAGTTATTCTGCTATTGATCCCTTCTAGAGTATTTTTAATTTCATTTATTGTGTTGTTCATCGTTGCTTGTTTCTTCTTTAGTTCTTTTAGTCCTTGTTAAATGTTTCTTGCATTTTCTCTATTCTATTTCCCAGATTTTGGATCATCTTTACTATCATTATTCTGAATTGTTTTTCAGGTAGACTCCCTATTTCCTCTTCATTTGCTAGGTCTGGTGGGTTTTTACTTTGCTCCTTCATCTGCTGTGTGTTTGTCTGTCTTCTTGTTTTGCTTAACTTACGTGTTTGGGGTGTCTTTTTTGCCAGCTGCAGGTTCGTAGCTCCCATTGTTTTTGGTGTCTGTCCCCAGTGGCTAAGGTTGGTTCAGTGGTTTGTGTAGGCTTCCTGGTGGAGGGGACTAGTGCCTGTGTTCTGGTGGATGAGGCTGGATCTTGTCTTTCTGGTGGGCAGGACCATGTCCGGTAGTGTGTTTTGGGGTGTCTGTGACCTTATTATGATTTTAGGAAGTCTCTCTTCTTTTTTTTGTGTGTTTTTTTTTTTTTTTTTTTTTGTGGTATGCAGGCCTCCCTCCGTTGTGGTCTCTCCCGTTGCGGAGCACAGGCTCCGGACGC
>NC_041214.2:96066424-96071963 GCF_002837175.3 Physeter macrocephalus | reverse complement strand
CCGTTCTTCTGCCTCAGTTATTCTGCTATTGATCCCTTCTAGAGTATTTTTAATTTCATTTATTGTGTTGTTCATCGTTGCTTGTTTCTTCTTTAGTTCTTTTAGTCCTTGTTAAATGTTTCTTGCATTTTCTCTATTCTATTTCCCAGATTTTGGATCATCTTTACTATCATTATTCTGAATTGTTTTTCAGGTAGACTCCCTATTTCCTCTTCATTTGCTAGGTCTGGTGGGTTTTTACTTTGCTCCTTCATCTGCTGTGTGTTTGTCTGTCTTCTTGTTTTGCTTAACTTACGTGTTTGGGGTGTCTTTTTTGCCAGCTGCAGGTTCGTAGCTCCCATTGTTTTTGGTGTCTGTCCCCAGTGGCTAAGGTTGGTTCAGTGGTTTGTGTAGGCTTCCTGGTGGAGGGGACTAGTGCCTGTGTTCTGGTGGATGAGGCTGGATCTTGTCTTTCTGGTGGGCAGGACCATGTCCGGTAGTGTGTTTTGGGGTGTCTGTGACCTTATTATGATTTTAGGAAGTCTCTCTTCTTTTTTTTGTGTGTTTTTTTTTTTTTTTTTTTTTGTGGTATGCAGGCCTCCCTCCGTTGTGGTCTCTCCCGTTGCGGAGCACAGGCTCCGGACGCTCAGGCCCAGCGGCCATGGCCCACGGGCCCAGCCGCTCCGCGGCATGTGGGATCCTCCCAGACTGGGGCGCGAACCCGGTTCCCCTGCATCGGCAGGCGGACGCGCAACCACTGCGCCACCAGGGAAGCCCGGAAGTCTCTCTTCTAATGGGTGGGGTTGTGTTCCTGTCTTGCTAGTTGTTTGGCATGGGGTGTCCAGCACTGGAGGTTGCTGGTCATTGAGTGGAGCTGGGTCTTAGTGTTGAGATGGAGATCTCTCGGAGAGCTTTCGCCATTTGATATTACATTGAGCTGGGAGTTCTCTGGTGGACCAATGTCCTGAACTCAGCTTTCCCACCTCAGAGGCTCAGGCCTGACACCCGACTGGAGAACCAAGACCCTGTAAGCTACATGGAGACAGAGTTCAAAGCTATGGCAGCTTGATGCTGAGATGCTGAGTATGGTTCCCAGAGAGGTGGCTTGGTGGTGCCACTCTCACTGCTTGGGGTGAAACTCTGCCTCTTCAACTGCTCCCTTATATAATGGACATTAGGAGATATCGAAGGCGGCTGCTGAGCTGTGTTAGAGTGGCACAGCGGGAAGCACACGACTGAACCGTTTGTTTTTAATGAACTCTTTTTGAATAATGTAAAACCCTGTGTGGTGGGGAGACATTTTCTGTGCACTCATCTTTTCTCTCGTTTTGATAACTATATTTGTTAAATGTATAACCTTGAACAGATCATACAATCGATCTACTCTCCTTGTTCCATATATAAATTGGACATAATAACAACATTTCCACTGGTGGCAACTAGCTCAAAGGAGTTCAGTTCTTCTTACAAACATAAATCTTCAGTACATCTCTTTGAAGCAAGGAGAAGGCAGGTGTTAATTTTCATGAGGCTGCATAAGGAGACTGTGATACATGAATTCCTTTTGAAGTAAAAAAAAGTAGCCTAAGCAAACTAAGAACCATTTCACAGGCATAAAGCCCATGTCCACATGGTGTACATAATGAGGCATAGCATTCCCTGCAAGCTAAAGTTCCCTGTAGCACACCACTAAGAGCAAAATAAATAAAGCAGAGAGGCAGGGCAGAGGCACTGAAAAAGAAGCGATAACCTTCCTGTAATCAAAGGGCAGCTCTGTATGGTGGGGAGGAAACTCCGTGTTTTTTAACATCAGTGTTAAAGGTCAAATCAATCTGCTTCTGGGGGAAATGGTAATTTTCCCTCCCACAGCTGGAATTTCATTTCCATCTTCCCTTAATGAAGTCTACAACTTAAAATGCCACACCGGTGAAAAGAGAGATGCAATATTGGCTTATTTGCAACATCCATCACATTTCATCAGTGTAGAAATATACAGAATGTACAAACCCAACCAACAGGATTGCCAAAAGAACCTCCTGTTTCATTGTGCTGCCACCCCACTTTTCTCTCTGTCTGCCCCATCCCAGTGCACTACTTTTTGCCAGTGCTTTATTTGGGATATCATTTACTGTTTGTCGAGCAGCTAATAAGTCTTTAGAATGTGCTCCCCTGGCAGAGAAGAGATGAGTAAAACATAATCTCTGACCTCAAGGTGGTGAATGATTAAAAAAATCTGAGTGGCAGTCTACAACACAACCTTTGAAAGCAGTTAAGAATGAGCATTAAAGTGAAAAGTAGCTAGAAAGGGGTCAGGTGGCCACCATGCTAACTTTGGGATAAGTTATAAGAAAAAGAAATGGATTAAGACAAGAAAAACTGTCAGCAGGGAAAAGAATTGGGCAGACAGGCAGAATGAAGCAGAAATACCAGGAAACGATGCATCAAGGGAGGAACAGAGTGTTGGAGGGAAGGAGAGAGAGACAGAGAAACAGAGAGAGAGTGACAGAGAAAGACAGAGAGAAAGAGAAAGAGAGACACACATGCAGACAGAAAGAGATAGGAGAAAAAGAGAAAAGTGTAAAGTTGGAGAGGAGGAGGCATGCATAATGCAGTATAATAAATAGTCTGTCAGAATGCAAGCATCTGAAGGGTAGAGACCATCTTTGAAGCCACCTACAATATTTAAAATAGTGTGCTATGTATTGAACCCATAGTAGGCACTAAATTTACATTTGCTAAAATAAAAAAAGAAAATCTGCCACCTTAGGAGATCTTTTGGCTCTTTTGCCAAAATCATCAGAGGGATACATTTTGATTTCTTACAAAATTACCCTTGTCTGCCTTTTTCCTTCAGGCTCTATCACCATTGAGCAAATGGAATTCATTTTCTTTGAGAAGTGCAGCGAGCTGTAAACATACATACTATAAAAGTTAAAATAATATAGACTTCAAAATAATAGATATTAGATATTACAGTTAAATTTTTAAGAAAATACAATATAGGGCTTCCCTGGTGGCGCAGTGGTTGAGTCCGCCTGCCGATGCAGGGGATACGGGTTCGTGCCCCGGTCTGGGAAGATCCCACATGCCGCGGAGCGGCTGGGCCCGTGAGCCATGGCCGCTGAGCCTGCGCGTCCGGAGCCTGTGCTCCACAACGGGAAAGGCCACAGCAGTGAGAGGCCCGCATACCACAAAAAAAAAAAAGAAAGAAAGAAAGAAAGAAAATACAATATAGTAACTGTATGTGAGACAACCAGAAGCCAAATGAATTTAGACAAAAAATGATGTACAGTGGGGTAAATTATTGGGACATTAATTCTTATGTATGAGTGTGTGTTCGATTTTGTAATTCTCACCTCTCTGTTTCAAGGAGATAGATGTTAGTATCCTATTACTTTAGGACTAATGACAGTGTAAGGAGATTGCTACCACCACCACAATGTCTTCCTGAGGAAGATGAGCAATAATGCAATGTCTCTGAGGAGTAAGGCAAGCTTTTGGTGAAGAAAAGGACAGAGCAGAGGCAGAAGAGCTTCTTCAAGACCAGAGAAGAGAGGGGCCCTGCAAGAAACAGGAGTGCTTGCACTTCTCCTTGGCAGAGCCAAGGCAGGTTGAAAATCTTGGGGGCATGGGGGGGTTCTGGTTGTATGATACATTCCCACCAGGTAAACTATATGAGCACAGCTTCCAGCTGTGACAAAGATCTTTCTGCCCAAGCGTGACACAAAAACCACAGGAACATTTTCCTTCAGGAACCATGAAGTCTTTGAAAATGAAATCATATGTGGACCAAAAACCAGAGTTATCTCCCTAAAAGTTATACTTTGAAAAAGACCCCTAGAATCATTTCATGCCCTGAAGGGAAGAATCCCAATTAATGACAGAAAATCAATTTCTCATTAGCCTTAGGAAATGGAGGGATTTGGTGTCAGATTTGATTTGATATTAGAAAAATAAAGATAACCTGCTTATGAATCTTTAATAGCTGTCCATGTGATTCTTCAACCTGCTAACATTTAAGAACCATTGCTTTAGGGAGAATATTTTCCCTAAGCTACAAACAGGAGGCAAACACCAAAACTGGCAATCTCTTATAGGCAAATTTCTAAAGAAAAGAATTAAAAACAAGGAGTTCTTTTGCCTACTCTATATATGCAATTGGAGGAAGATTGAGCCAGATTGTTATTATACATATACGATCAAGAGTAAGGGAATCTCGTAATTGCCTATAGGTTTGGGGGTAAGGTTGGAACTCTGAAGCTGAGCTATATGCATTGTTTAGACGCAGGCATAAGCTTGTCAGACAGTGTGATGGGCTCTGGCCTGACAGGTGTGTACTTACATGAGTATTCAAAGACTTAGGTGGAGACTTATTCTAAAGGAAAGAAGGAGTAGGCAGAATGCTTAGACTAATAACAAAGCATTGTTGTAAAAGGGAGGAGTGATTCTGAGTATAACTTGGTGTCTGTAATCTGAAGTTGCCTTCCACCTGAATTCCAATGAACTTATTTATGTCTTATTCTAAGGAGAAAAGAAGTAAACACTAATAAACCAATTTGTTTTCATTTCTTTAAAGGCATTATGACACAGGGAATCTTTTCTTGGGCAACAAGGTGGCAGAGAGAACCTTGCCCTCCTGCTAAAACAACTGGAAAACTGTGTAAAATATAAAACTGTACAAAATAGAAAACAACTCTTTTCAGACACTGTGCAGTAGGCTACACTTTGACTCTTGAGAAGAGGTAAACAAATGATGGATGCCTTAGGACAGACTAGCACAGGGAAGATAAATCCAAAGAGAACACAGTGATTTTGCTGAGTTGATATGACGGAGATCAGAGTTGCGGGGACGGGGTGGTTGGATTTTGCAGGGCAGAGTACCAGAGAAGAGGTAATTATTTTGAGAAGATCTCTAGAAATTGCACAAGGGTTTCCTGAGGCTTTGAATGAATATTAGCTAAGCCTAAAAATATGGGTCTTTATAGGACTGGGCTAAGAACAACCCCTAGAAAAAGAAGAGCTCCTAAGAGCTGTAATGTGAACAAGTCCCAGCTACCACACAGCCTTGGGACACATTTGATTTCTGACCAACCAGAGGGGACACTCCTCATTGGAGCATTCAGTGGAGATCCCAGGAGGCTCCTGCTTTAGTAGCAGAGTTAAACAAATAAAAGACACTCTAAGCCTAAACTAATAAACAAGTCTTAAGGTTAAAATAAAGCTTAAAACAATCAAGTTGACTTGTGAGTAATTTTTTTTTTTTTTTACAAACTGGATTATTCTGTTTCTAGGGTACAATCTACCCCATTTACCTGCATATCTTTGTTTCTATTGTTTCCTTGGCCTCACCCCCAACCTGTCCTCTGCCTGTTAATCTCCCATTCATTCTTTTTTTTATTTTTATTTTTTTTAATTTTTAACATCTTTATTGGAGTATAATTGCTTTACAATGGTGTGTTAGTTTCTGCTTTAGTTTCTGTTTCACCTTGTTAAGGTGAATCAGTTATACATATACATATGTCCCCATATCTATTCCCTCTTGCATCTCCCTCCCTCCCAC
>NC_041214.2:96024945-96066003 GCF_002837175.3 Physeter macrocephalus | reverse complement strand
CAGTCTGTATATCTTCTTTGGAGAAATGTCTGTTTAGGTCTTCTGCCCATTTTGGGATTGGGTTGTTTGTTTTTTTGATATTGAGCTCCATGAGCTATTTGTGTATTTTGGAGATTAATCATTTGTCTCTTATTTCATTTGCAAATATTTTCTCCCATCCTGAGGGTTGTCTTTTGGTCTTGTTTATGGTATCCTTTGCTGTGCCAAAGCTTTTAAGTTTCATTAGGTCCCATTTGTTTATTTTTGTTTTTATTTCCATTTCTCTAGGAGGTGGGTCAAAAAGGATCTTGCTGTGATTTATGTCATAGAGTGTTCTGCCTATGTTTTCCTCTAAGAGTTTAATAGTGTCTGGCCTTAAACTTAGGTCTTTAATCCATTTTGAGTTTATTTTTGTGTATGGTGTTATGTGTATGGACAGAGGGTCTCAGTTCCTAGAAGGCTTGTGGCTGGAGGCTGCCTATAGCCCCTTGCCATGTGTACCTCTCCAACATGGCAGCTTGCTTCATCAAAGTGCAAATAGAGAAGTCCAAGGGGAGAGAGTCCAGCAAGATGGAGGTCACAGTCTTTTGTAATTTAATCATGAAAGTAGCATCCTGTCAGTTTTGTCAGATTCATTCCATTAGAGGCAAATCACAGGCCCAGCCCACATCAAAGAAGAGGCTATAAATGCCAGGAGGTGGGGATCTTTGGGTGTCTTCCACAGACAGGAAAACTAGTAGGAGTGGGGGAAGTATTTACCTATGCTGCTGTGGCATGATGTTCCTTTTGGAGAGTGACGTCCTAAATAAAATTCAACATTTGGAGTGGATCAAGTCCCTCAGGTGCTCAGAAAACTGACAGGCTCAGAAGCCTGGAGTCACCACAGTGAGGCAGGAGATGAGGGAAAATTGTAAGAAGTAGCTAGTAAGGGAAAAGAGGGAATGGTAGTGCTAAAGCATATAAGAACATTTACTTGCTTTTAAAGTGATATTTCCTTTTTATGGCTGAATAATATTCCATTGTATATATATATGCCACATCTTCTTTATCCATTCATCTGTTGATGGACACTTAGGTTGCTTCCATGTCCTGGCTATTGTAAATAGAGATGCAATGAACATTGTGGTACATGACTCTTTTTGAATTATGGTTTTCTAGATAGCTAGTGGGAAGCAGCTGCATAGCATAGGGAGATCAGTTTGGTGCTTTGTGTCCACCTAGAGGGGTGGGATAGGGAGGGGATATGGGGATATATGTGTACATATAGCTGATTCACTTTGTTATAAAGCAGAAACTAACACACCATTGTAAAGCAATTATACTCCAATAAAGATGTTAAAATAAATAAATAAATAAAAATAAATAAATAAATAAATAAAATAAAATGATATTTCCCTTACAATAACAATTTAGTAGACAACATTTTAAATGATATTTTAACATAAGATATTTTGTGTTAGTATTTGAGTGGATTTTTCTAATCCCCAAGCCATCACTGAGTTCCTGAAGAGAGAAGTTTAAGAAGTCCAGTAAGTATGATTTGTTGCAGTGTTATTTAAACTTCAACCATTCAAGTACCTCCTTTGTGACTTTTTCCAGAGCTGTATTATTATGAATACATTTTTTTAAGTTTAATACGCATTTTTACTCTAATAAAAATATTTAAGAGTATTTTCATAATCACTGCTATACCAAGAAATCCATTATTACTAGTCATAAATATTTTTCTTGTATATATTAAAATTAATGTAAGTCTAGTAAATATTGTAAATGTTTTTCTATGTACCACTTATAATCAGTTCATCTCCAGCAAAGGCACACTGTATTTAGAAAAACACATGTCATGGAAGGAACATGTGCTTTGGGTTTGAATAGTCACTTTGCCATTTTCTATTTATTAAAATATAGGTAAGTAAGTACTGGGCTTATTTGAACCTTATACTCCCTTTCTATGAAGCTAGGATGATAGTATTTACCTTGAAGTACTGTTGTTTGGTTTTAATGAGATAATAGTTGTGAAAAGGATCACATTTAGTATCCAATAACAACTAGAAAAATAGTAAGATTGGCAATAACTAATATTTATTGTACAATTACTATGGCCAGGCACTGTACTAAAGCATGTGAATATGTTTTCAATAAAAGTTAATGTTTTATCAAAAGCTATCATATCAAGTAATTCAACAGTCCCATCAAGTATTGATTATCACAGCTCCCAAGTTTTTAAAGGAATGAAAAATGTTTGAGGGTGTGCTGTTAGATTAGAACATTTACAGTGAATCCAATATTAGAGCTGGAATAAAGTAATATGATAAAATGGAATTAGGTCTACATTATAGATAAAATTTATGACATTTAAATGTCTCCCTTTGAAATGTGTTATAATATATAGATTATATCTAATTAGCCCTCAGTTTCTAAATGGGCACATAAAGCTCTTGCAGTTGATTATGCCGCATTTAAAGGGCAAACACATTCACATATGTGGGGTTTCCTACAGCTTTCAGGTATAAAACAGAAAGTATGTCAAAAGTGTGCCTTGTGGGTGGTAATGTTTAGAAACCAGAGACAACTAGGCAAATAAGACATGTTCTTTGTGTGTCTTGATTCCACTATCCCAAATTTGCAAAGCTCTTGTCAAAATGTTTCTAAAATATCTATTCCAGTATTGAGTTCTATCTTCCAATGAACTCTGATCTTACTCGGGTCTCACTTCCTCTACCTAGTGTTTTCTGTCTACTCAAATTTTCTCACTTAAGGTGTTTACATGGAGCAGACTTTCCTGAAGGGTTGAGGTGACAGGTGTTTGCTTCAATCTTCTGCTTAGCTGCCTGAAAACTCCTTGCTTCACTATTTTCTGGGGCTCCTTCCTTTAGCCTCCCAGAGAGGACACTCCCTTGTACATTATTATGCAGAGTAACAGCTCTCCACCACCTACCCAGCTCAGAGCCTGCCATTGCAGGGGACAGCTCCAGGCTACAGATTCTTCCAGGGCCTCCCAAAGTACACAAATGAACTGGAAGAAGCTTTGAATTTCTTTACTTTCTATCATCTCAACCAATCTCCATGAGAGGAAAGAAACAGTACATAGAGATGATTTTATCCAATTTCGTTTAGAAAGCAGAAGCATTTATTGTCATTTTGGGTGTTAAGTAATAACTTTTCCTCTCTTTGTTGTAGTTGGATAATTCCAGGTACAAACAAGGAGTGCTCAGTGCTCCTACTCTCATTTCAACTGTTTCTGCTTCCAAGGAAGGAGTTCCTGACTCTACCTTCCAGCATGCTTCACAGTAGTTATGCACACATAGAAGCAGAATGAACTAGACCTTTGGGATAATCAAATCCAGTTTGATTTAAACAGCTATTCAAGGAGATGAATAGCCAACAGTTGAAATCACACAACTCCATATTCTCAGTTTATCATTTAAGTATCTAGGATGAAAGGTTAAAAGTAACAACTTGAATATGTCCTAGCAAAGATAGTTATTAGTACTCTGGGACCAACAATTGTCCCCAAGAATTTTAATTGGTGAAGATGCTAGTAGCATTTGAAAGATTCTAACCCTAACTGTATCTGGTCCTCTCTTTACCTGGTACATTACTTCCTCTCAGCCACATTCATCACTAATTTATACTCTAACATTTCAACACATGGGAGAAAAAAGGAGGCTACAGGCTTCTAGAATCCTGAGCAAGCTTTGTCTCCTTGACAATAGCTATGATCCACACTTCAATCTCGACTGCAGCTGTCACTAGAAAGCCAAACTTTCAGCAGAAAAGCCACAAATACCAGACTAACGATTGTAGCAAAATGCTCACTTTCTCCAAAAATATCAGAGGATTGAAGGGTGACCCCATATGGGCTGGGGTGGATGTGATAAAATGCAAATGCACAGCTTCCAGTGGGAGAGAGAATGATACAGTACTAGGTCAGAAGTGTGGCATGAATGAGGATATTTTTTAATACTAATGTAACTGGGGGAGGACTGTTTACAGATGGGAGGGGAGGCCAGTAGAGAGAGGTTGGTGGAAGCTGGGAGTGAAAACTGAGCAAGCATATGGAGTTGTAAGGAAACAAATGCTCCAAGGAGGCAGAAGATGTGGAGGCAGGACTCAGACTGCAGAATCTCAATAACGATGCATTGGGCCTGAAAAGAGGGAGGCAAGCTCAGGAACTAACCTTGGATAAAGTTGGGATGCTGAAGGCTCTGGGAAGAGTAGTTTCCACTAGAAGGCCAGAGAGGAAAGAGCCTTGCCAGTCCAACAAAGAGAGACAAGGTTTTCCTAGGTTTGGAACTAAAGTAAGGAAATACAGAAATGGGAGAGGGTAGAGCAGCATCTCTTTTAGATTTTGAGGAAAGTCATCCAGGCATCTAGGAACATCTGAATCTTCTTGTACTCAAAACATCTTCAGAGATAAAGCAAACAGAGCAAAATATTAGCACTAGGTGAATCTGGGTAAAGGGTGTTCTTTGGTGGCCCTTTGGTGTTCTTTGACTCTTCTTATGTTTGCATGAAGGCACCTGATTGATGTGGAGTTGCTCTTCAGTTTTGCTCAACTCTGGGACTTCATCTATAACAAATGTTATCTTTCTTCCTCCAATGTCTCAGTTCAAGGAGCAAGCAAAGGCTGATGGGACAGGTGAATTTCTCACGTAAGACAAGCTACTCCAATAGGCACCTTCTGCTCTCAACGTCTTCTCTGCCAATTTAATTGACATCACATTCTTATCTTCTCCCTCGGTCCTAAGATTATCCCCAACTCCCAAGCTTAGTGTAGTTAGATGATGTGATGTAATGCACAGCAAACTCTTACTACAATGTGACTGACTACTGAATTACACATGACAATTGAAATGGTTCAGTGAGTTTACTAGCAACAAATCATGAAATTTATAAGCCACTTTGCTCAAGTACTGTTTCATTTCCCTAGATCCTGTATTTATGCTGAATCTGCAGCAATCCTCTAGCTAAGCTCTGCCAAGCCCTAAACAAGTGATGGTAAGAGCTCCAATTATTCTTTGTCAGCCCCTCTTCTGTCCTCATTTTCAGCTTTCAATGTACAATAACCATTACCACCTTAACTTCAAGTCTATTAATATTTAGTGCATAGGATTTAATGTTGAGATGTCTGCCCATATCTTAACGCTGTATTTTCTTACCATACCACTCCCATTTCAAAATATGTTATTGGTTTTTAATACATACACAATTATTAACACCTAAGTAAGGTCCAGGCCCCTTTTCTAGAAGAGATTGATTCACATATTATGATTAAGCAGTCTTTATGCTTTTAACCGAACCCACTTCATAAATAGTCTAGACTTTGAGGTTTCTACACAATGTAGTAAAACAATCTGTGTATACTGACATGGTGTGTCAGGTGCTGTCTGGCAAAGGGTACTATGCATAAGAACAACAGAAATGGCAGGAAAAGGCCATAAGTCTCAGTCACACTGTCTCTGTAGTAGCAATCCTGGGTCCCTTTGAAGTTGACTACTTCAGCAGAACACTACTGGAAGTCTTCTTTTGGGGACTTCCCAGGGATTCCCAGTTCAATACATATGCCTGTACACAGCCCCTACATCACAGGAGAGCAATGTAACAGAGGCGCACTTGCTCACAACCACATCAGACTCCGATTCCTCTTTGATTGCAAACTTCTAGGCAACCAGAAGTCTCCAACAAAGCCTAACTTACACCTCAGAAGCAACATCTTTCATTACACTCCAGGGTGAATAAGCCTTTCAGCTGCCTCCTTGTTGTCTGGCTTAGATTTTAACCTTCCTTTCAATCATATGTGTTTCTCTCACTCTAAAATAGAAGAGAGTAGATACAGGACACTAGGTTTTTATGGCTCTTAAAGATGATCTACAGAGAGATCCTGGGGTGCTAGCCCCTCACGATTTTATTTCAGACCACGTCACCGGAAAGGCAAGTAGGAAGGGATGTTATTGTTAGCACTTCAAATCAACATGCAGTATCACCTTTTGTTTTGACCTGTTCAACCTTTTCTTTCAAGAAATTATCCTTTGATTCTCAAACTCCCTTGCCCTTGTCTGAGAACAAAGAGAGATTCCCCCCCCTTCCTTTTTAGTGCATAAATTGCTTTAGTCATTTTCAAGTTATGAAGTATGGGGGAAATTTTCATGCAGAGAAAATAGTTATGATTTTTTTATGGATAATTCAAATATAGTTGAACCTTAGAACTTTAAGATGAAGCATGAAATTGTTATGAGTTTGGGGGAAAAAAACTGAGCAATCAAAAACCAGTCTTCATATATGCACAATACAATTGAGTTTTAAATTGTGTAATCATACCTCTGTGTAACATGGCAGGGATATTATTGTTTGTTTTCATATTGTGCTCTATTTTAAACTGTACATAGTTATGCAAATAAAGTTAGGTAACTCAATCAAGGTACAGCTTTCCTTTTTTTAAATTTACCATCTTAGTTTCTTAAATCTAAAACATAGGAAAATTAAATGCAAAAAAAAGTCAGATGGAAATAATTAAAATGTTGATGTTACCTCTTCAAAAAATTAAACATATTTAAATTTTTCATCAGGAAAAGGTTGATTAACATTACAAGTAATTAATCCCATCAGTAAAAGAAAACATTTCCAAATTGTGTGCCTCTATCTGACTCTCCATCATGTTCCATCCCTTCCCCCATCCCCATATCCCTGGCCTTTGAACAATTACTTTTTTGGCCTGGAATGCCCTTTATTCCTCTTGTCTATCTGGCTAACTCATATTTATCCTTCAAAACTCGGATCTGTTGTCATCTTATCTTATCCCCCTTACCCTTGCTGGCCTGGAAAAGTGGGCTCTATCTTTATATATTCTTATCTTGAATTAATTTTACTGTATTATATATTTTTTGTTTTTGTCTGAACTTAGATTTGGTTAAAAACTCTTGAAGTTAGGAATTTTGTCTTACACATTTCTCCAATCCCTAGTGCCTGCTATAGTGCACATAAATATTCACAATATATATGTTTGATGATATTTATCTTGACATTTTCCCACTAATTAGTGATTTGATAGGTTTGCGAACCTTTTTTGTGTGAATATGTTAATCTGAAATAACAAAAGCCAGCTAAAATTATTTCTTTTTCAAAAGACCTTTAAAAGGAAGGAAGCTATGGTGAACATTTTAGGCACATTTGCTTATCCTGGTCCTTTTAAATCCTCTTGGAACAAAACTAGAAGGTATTAGGTGAACTGTATGAAATTGCCATTGGTCAAAAAGAATCAAATATTCATAATTTTATAAGATTCAACCTAAGAGATACTTACTCTATACAGTGCCTCAGTCATCACCATGAACTTAACCTGGTAAGGATGGGTTTGTGCTTCAATATCCAGGCCCTTTAGCTCACCCCTATTCCTGTTTACTAGAGAGCAGGATTGCTATGCTGTGGATAACTACTGCCATGTGTTCCTCACTGTTGTGCATCATTTGGGAATAAAGCCTCAGAGGAGTAGGAATGGGCTGCGTAGGGGTGTACATCAGAGGAAGATGTTATCCAATCCTGGCCTTGTATGCTTACTGTCAGAGTTGACGTCTTCAATCAGTGAGATTCCTCATCAAACATGTTCTGAGATATGCAAACTAGGCTTCAAAACATGTAATATATGGTACCTTTTATCTCACAGGAGGAGATCCCCACATGGCCATTTGCCCACCCCAAAGCAGATTCCCCATCAGCTTTCCTGACTTCCCTTCTCCAAGACTATTTTGCCTGTGCTGCGTTGGGAGAGCCAGAGCCTGTCTGACTTCCATTTGCCTCCCTCATCACTTCTGTTGGCTAGGTCCTATCCTTTCTTGTCTGTTTTAACACCATTTCTTTCAGAAGAGTGAGTTAATCCTTCCTGCTTCAAGAAACTAATTACAGATGCATGAATATGGGCTGAATGGTAATATAGCTAGGTGGATTCAAATTCATAGCTGGTTAGAACTGTAAACAAAACCTCTTTAAAACACTTAAGTTATAGTACCACTAACTCTTTACCAGTAGTGGTGTAACTTATGTTTTCTTAGCATCAAAATTTTTTATCCATAATATGAGAGAAGAAAACAAAAATGGTTGCCCTTCCTACCACCCAGGATAATAGTATTAAATGAGATCATGTATATGAATATGCTTTGTGAATGCTTTAGCATCATGCAAATATAAAATATTAGTATTATGTGCATTATTATGGGAATATGTTCCACCCAACATTTTTATCAATAACTTGAAAAAAGACATAAAAGCACAATTATAAGCTTTGCAGATGACAGACATATGGGAGGAATAGCTAATAAAAAGAAGGGAAGAGAGAATCAAAGTTCAAAGAAATCATAACAGATTGGAGTGATGACTAAAACTACTAAAATGATATTTAATATGAACAGATATAACATACATTTCAGTTATAAAACATCATGTCGGGCTTCCCTGGTGGCGCAGTGGTTGCGCGTCCGCCTGCCGATGCAGGGGAATCGGGTTCGCGCCCCGGTCTGGGAGGATCCCACATGCCGCGGAGCGGCTGGGCCCGTGAGCCATGGCCGCTGAGCCTGCGCGTCCAGAGCCTGTGCTCCGCAACGGGAGAGGCCGCAGCAGAGGGAGGCCCGCATACCACAAAAAAAAAAAACAAAAAAAAACCATCATGTCAGGAGAGACCTGTTAAGACATCAGTTTATATGAACCACAGTTACGTGGCTCAGAGTTGAAGGTAATTTTTAGGTTTATTTATAGGGCTACAGTGTCCAGAACAAGAGATAATATGCTATATGTGTTAGATCATTGCTTATATATGAAATATTTAATATTAAAATATGAGGAACTGAGCTCCATGTTAGGAAGCTGAAATATGACCTGTGGAAAGCAACCAGAATTTAGAAAGTCTTAAAACTATATCCCATGAGAAGCAATTGGCAGAGTTAGAGTTGTTTTGCTTGGAAAGTGATGATAAGGGTGTCTACAAATGTTTCAAGGGCTTTTACATAGCAAGGGTCTAAGAATGTCTACTACACAGAGTAACTGGGAGATCTAAAAGAGAAAACATGGCACATGCTAGATTCTCAGTTAAGTGACAGTTGAATCTAAATCCATTCTGCATAGCTCTATTGGGAAGAATATGAACCTATGGCTAGGTGGGTCAGTAAAGTTAAAATAAAAGGAATGAGTTTCCTGTGGTTGGAAATAATCAAGGAAACTAACATTTACTGTTACTTAGAATGTTTCTGGAATTTGCTAGAAGTTTTGTATATATCAGTGTTGTCTTATCAGGCAGGTATATAATTAGAATCACATTGTTATAATTATACACCTGCATTCCATCCATACCCATCCCACAGCTAAGAAGAGTTAATATAGAAAAAGCCAGTATATTTTCCAAAAAAAATGAAAGGGAGTTAATGTTATTACCTTTTAACAGTGGAAAATCATAGATACAGAGAGATTATGTAAACTAAATATTGAATAATACTGTGATAGCCCTTTTCTAAGGTAGTAGTTTTCAAACATTAGTGTGTATCAGAATCACTCAGAGCTCTTGCTAAAATACATATGGCTGTAAATTATGCCCAGAGTTTATGAATCAGTAGACCTTGGATGGGGCCCCAAAATGTACATCTAACAAACTCTCAGGTGATACTGATGAAGAATCACTGCTCAGAGTAAAATTGCCGTGTTCATACTCCTTGCTAAAGAAACAACACAAACAGGCCATATTTTTTATGCAGTAAATTATCCCACAATCCTCAGTTGATAACTAGAGGTCAGAACCTAATAAATCCATAGGCTGTTCAGTGACCTATAATGTGCCTTGGCATGAAAAGACAAGGAGAAAAAATCAAGTATAATTTCTCAAGAATCTAAACATGTGTGTGATTAAAAGAGAAGCAATTGATATAAGAAACAGAAATAGAAAAACCAACAAGTATAAAGGAAAAAGTGAACAGGTAAGTGGACAGAAGTATGGCCAAGATGGTGGAGTAAAAAGATCCTGAGCTCACCTCCTTCCATGGTCACACCAAAATTACAACTATTTACAGAGCAACTATATATGAGAATGAACTCAAGACTAGCAGAAAAGATATACTTTAAAAGGAGCCTGAGTCAGACCCACTGCTGATCTTGTAGAGCCTCCCGAGGAGGCAGGAGGCAACTGGGACTCCCTGTGGTATATAGGTACTGGTGGCAGCCATTTTGGGGAGCTCATTCTACCACAAGGACACTAATGCTTGTGGCAAGTGCCATTTTGGAATCCTCCCTCTAACATATTAGTGTCAGGGGCTTATCTACCTACCAGCAGTCTGGCAATAATCCTGAAACCCCTGCACAGCCAGCCATTCAGGAACCAAGCCCTGCCCCCAGCAGGTTGGCACCAGCCCCAGGCCCTCCCCACACCCACTTGGATCCTGCCATGCCCACCAGTGGGCCAGCAGCCACCAAAGAAGGCAGGGTCTGGCAGTCAACCAGTCCAGGGGTCAGCTCCATCTATCATCATGCCCATAGTAGTTGGCCCTACCATAATAAAAAGGCCCATGCAGCCTACTTAGGGGGCACCCCTAAAGCATACAGCTCTGGTGACCAGAGAGGAGTCTGCTGCTGGACCCTAAAGGACATCTCCTGTATTAAATCTCTTCTCCAAGATTGGAAAACATAACTGACTGACCTAATACATAGAAATAAACACAGAGAATTAGGCAAAATGAGGAGATAGAGGAATGTGTTCCAAACAAGGAAGGAACAAGAGAAAGCCTCAGAAAATGAACTAAACCAAATGGAGATTAGCCATCTACCTGACAAATAGTTCAAGGTAAAGACCATAAAGATTCTCAACAAACTACGGAGAAGAATGGATAAACAGAGTGAGAATTTTAACGAAGAGTTAGAAAATATAAAGAAGAATCAGACAGAGCCAAAAAATACAATAACAGTAGATTAAATGATAGAGAAGTGTTTCAGTAAGCTGGAAGATGGAGTAGTGGAATTCACCCAAACTGAACAGAAATATTTTTCTTTTATAACAAGGATAGTTTAAGAGCCTCTGAGACAATATCGAGCATACTAGCATTTACATCATAGGAGTCCCAGAAGGAGAGGAGTGGGAAAAGGGGGCAGAAAACATATTCAATGAAATAATAGCTGAGAATTTCCATACTCTGAAAAAGGAAACAGACATCCAGGTCCAGGAACACAGAGAGTACCAAATAAGATGAACTCGAAAAAGTCCACACCAAGACACATTATAATCAAAATAGCAAAAACTAAAGACAGAGAATCTTAAAAGCAGCAAGAGAAAAGCAACTAGTCACATAAAAGGGAACTCCTATAAGACTATCAGCAGAAATTTTGTAAGCCAGAAAGGACTTGCATAATACATTCAAAGAGATGAAAGTAAAACCTACAATCCCAAATACTCTACCCAGCAAGGCTATCATTCAGATTTGAAGGAGAGATAAAAAGTTTTACAGATGAATGAAAGCTAAGAGTTCAGCACTCCCCTGGCTTCAAAAGAAATGTTCAAGGGACTTCTCTAAACAGAAAGAAAAAACCACAACTAGATATGTCAAAATTAGGAAAGGAAAAATCTCATTGGTAAAGGCAAACATACAGGAAAGGAGGAAAGCTTAAAAGTCAAAAGTTGTAAAATCATCTATATCCACAATCAGTAGTTAAGATATGCACAAAACAAAAAGATGTAAAATATGATGTCAAAATATTAAACATGGAGTGGTGGAATAAAAGTATAGGTTTATTAGAATGTGTTTGAACTTAAGATATCATCAACTTAAAATAGTCATATTTATATGTTATTATATGTGAATCTCATGGTAACCACAAACAAAAAGAGAAAAATATTCAAACATAACATCAAAGACAGTTATCAAATCACAAGGAAAATGAACAAAAGAATAAGAAAGGAACATAAAGAACTACAAAACAACCAGAAAACAACTAAAAAATGACAATAATGGCAATAAATACATAATGTAAATAAACTAAATGCTCCAATCAAAAGACCTAGAGTGGCTGAATGGATGAAAAACAAGACCCATACATACATGCTGCCTATAAGAGACGCAAGTCTGATCTAAAGACATACTGGGCTTCCCTGGTGGCACAGTGGTTGAGTGTCCGCCTGCCGATGCAGGGGACATGGGTTCGTGCCCCAGTCCGGGAAGATCCCACATGCCGCGGAGCGGCTGGGCCCGTGAGCCATGGCCGCTGAGCCTGCGCGTCCAGAGCCTGTGCTCCGCAACAGGAGAGGCCACAACAGTGAGAGGCCCGCGTACCGCAAAAAAAAAAAAAAAAAAAAAAAGACATACAGAGACTGAAAGTAAGGAGATGGAAAAAGGTATTCCATGTAAATGGAAATGAAGAGTAAGCTGGGGTATAATCCTTATATTAGACAAAATTGACTTTAAAAAACAAAGACTGTAATAAGAGACAAAGAAGGACATTACTTAATGATTAAGCGATCAATCCAATAAGAAAATATAACATTTGTAAATATATATGCACCTAACAGAGGAGCACTTAAATACATAAAGCAAATATTCACAGACATAAAAGGAAAAAGCAATCATAGTAGGGAACTTTAACACCCCACTTACATCAATAGTCAGATCATCCAGACAGTAAATCAATAAGGAAGTACTGGCTTTAAATGACACATTAGAGAAAATGGACTTAATAAATATATAAAACATTCCATCCAAAAACAGCAGACTACACATTCTTTTCAAAGGCACATGGAACAATCACCAGGATAGATTACATGCTAGGCCATAAAACAAGTCTCAATAAATTTAAGATTGAAATCATATCATGCATTTTTCCAACCACAACGCTATGAGCCTAGAAATCAACCATAAGGAAAAAACTGCAAAAAACACAAAAACATGGAGGCAAAACAATATGCTGCTAAACAGCCAATAGGTCAATGAAGAAATCAAAGAATAAATAAAAAATAGCTGGGGACATATGAAAATGGAAACACAATAATCCAAAGTTTACGGGATGCAGCCAAAGCAGTTCTAAGAGAGAAGTTTATAGCCACACAAGCCTATCTCAAGAAAAGCAAAATCTCAAATAGATAATCTAACCTTACACATAAAGGAACTAGAAAAAAAAAAAGAACAAAAGCCTCAAATTAGCAGAAGGAACTAAATTTAAAAGATCAGAGCAGAAACAAGCAAGTTAGAGACAAAAAAACAATAGAAAAGATCAATGAAACTAAGAGCTGGTTCTTTGAAAAGATAAATAAACCTTTAGCTAGACTCATCAAGAAAAAAAGGGAGGGGGGCCTAAATAAATAAAACTATAAGTGAATGAGAAGTTACAATCAACACTGCAGTAGTACAAAGGATCATAAAAGATTACTGCAAACAATTATACACCAATAAAATGGACAACCTAGAAGAAATGCATAAATTCCTAGAAACATACAATTTCCCAAGACTGAATCGGGAAGAAATAGAAAATATAAACAGGCTGATTATCAGTATTAAAAATGAATCAGTAATCAAAAAACACCCAACAAACAAATGTCCAGAATGAGATTGCTTCACAGGTGGATTCTACCAAACATTTAAAGGAGAGTTAACACGTATACTTCCCAAACTTTTCCAAACAATTGAAGAGGAAGGAATGCTTCCAAACTCATTCTATGAGGCCAGCATCATCCTGATATCAAAACCAGAAGAGACACTATGAAGAAAGAAGATTACAGGCCAATATTACTGATAAACATAGATTCAAAAATCCTCAACAAAATATTAGCAAACCAAATTCAACAATACATTAAAAGGATCATATACCAAGATCAAGAAGGATTTATCTCAAGGATGCCAGGATGGTTCACTATCAATCCAGGTGATTCAGCACATTAACAAATTGAAGAATAAAAATTATATGATCATTTCAATAGATGAAGAAAAAAGGTTTTGACAAAATTCAATGTCCATTTATGACAAAAACTTCTCAACAAAGTAGGTGTAGAGGGAACATACCTCAACATAATAAAGGTCATATCATACTCAATGGTGAAAAGCTGAAAGCATTTTCTCTAAAATCAGAAACAAGTTAAGAATGCCCACTCTCACCATTTTTGTTCAACAAAGTATTGGAAGTCCTAGTCACAGCAAACAACAAGAAAAAAAATAATAAAAGGAATTCAAATTGGAATTAAAGAAGTAAAATTGTCATTGCTTGCAGATGACATGATACTATATATAGAAAATCCTAAAAATGCCATCAAAACTATTAGAACTAATAAATGGATTCAGTAAAGTTGCAGGATAGAAAATTAATATACATAAATCTATACACTAACACTTCTACACAGTAACTACAAACTATAGAAAGAGAATTAAGCAAACAATCCCATTTACAATTGCGTCAAAAAGAATAAAATGGGCTTCCCTGGTGGCGCAGTGGTTGAGTGTCCGCCTGCCGATGCAGGGGACACGGGTTCGTGCCCCGGTCCAGGAGGATCCCACATGCTGTGGAGCGGCTGGGCCCGTGAGCCATGGCCACTGAGCCTGTGCGTCCAGAGCCTGTGCTCCACAACGGGAGAGGCCACAACAGTGAGGGGCCCGCGTACCGCCAAAAAAAAAAAAAAAAAGAATAAAATGGGTTAAGAATAAATCTAACCAAAGAGATAAAAAAACATGTTCTCAGAAAATTATAAGACATCAATGAAAGAAATGGAAGACAACACAAACTAATGAAAGATACATCGTGCTAATGATCTGGAAGAATTAATCTCGTTAAAATGACCGTACTATCCAAGGCAACCTACAGATCCAGTGTAATCCCTATCAGCACACCAATGGCATTTTTCACATAACTGGAACAAAAAAATATAAAATTACTCTGGAAACACAAAAGACCCCAAATAGCCAAAACAGTTTTGAGAAAGAAAAACAGAGCTGCGAGGTATCATGCGCCCAGATTTTAAACTATATTACAAAGCTAAAGTAATCAAAACAGTATGGTACTTGCACAAAAATAGACACATAGTTCAATGGAATAGAATAGAGAGCCCAGAAATAAGCTCACATTTACGTGGTCAATTAACCTACAACAAAGAAGGTAAGACTATACAATATGGAAAAGACAATAAATGTTGTGAAACCTGAACAGCTACATGCAAAGAATCAAACTGGACTACTTTCTCACACCATATATAAAAATATCTCAAAGTTGGTTAAAGACTTAAATGTAAGACTTGAAACCATAAATTTCCTAGAATAAAACACAGCTCTTTGACATTGATCTTAGTAATATTTTTGGGACATATTTTGTCAGGCAAGGGAAACAAAAGCAAAAATAAACAAGTGGGATTACATCAAATAAAAAGCTTTAGCACAGCAAATGAAATATTCAGTAAGAGGTTAATATCCAAAATATAAAAAAATTCATACAACTCAACTTAAAAAATAAAAAAGCATTACTAAATGGGCAGAGGACCTGAATAGACATTTTTCCAAAGAGTACATACAGATGGCAAACAGATACATGAAAAGATGCTCAACATCACTAATCATCAAGGCAATGCCAATCAAAACCACAATAAGATACTACCTCATACCTGTAAGAATGACTATTATCAAAAAAGATAACAAATAACAAATTTCAGCAAGCGTGTGGAGAAAAGTATACCCTTGTGCACTGTTGCTAGAATTGTAGATTGGTGCAGCCACTATGGAAAACAGTATAGAGGTTCCTCAAAAAATTAAAAATAGAATTACCATATGATCCAGAAATTTCACTCTAGGTATTTATCCAAAGTAAATGAAAATACTAATTCAAAAAGATATATATACCCCTATGATTATTGCAGCATTATTTACAATAGCCAAGATTTGGAAGCAATCTAAGTATCCATTAACAGATAATAGGTAAAGCAGATGCACTATATATATATATATATATATATATATATATACACATATATATGTGTGTGTGTATATATATATATATATATATATACATATATACACATATATATAATGGAATATTAGCCATAAAAACAAATGAAACCTTGCCATTTGTGAAAGCATGGATGGATCTAGAGGGTATTGTGCTAAGTGAAATAAATAACACAGAGAAAGTAAAATACTGCATGATCTCACTTATACGTGAACTCTAAAAAACAAAACAAACAAATCAAAATGAAAACAGAGTTATAGATACAGAGAGCAAATGGGTGGTTGCCAGAAAGGAGGGGTGTGGGGGTGGGCAAAATAGGTGAAGGGGATCAGAGATATAAATTTCCAGTTATATAAGTCATGAGGATATAATACACAGCATAAGGAATGTGGTCAATAATATAGTTATAACTTGGTATGAAGACAGATGGTTACTAGACTTATTAGACTGATCATTTCACAACATAGGCAAATATCTAATCATTATGTAGTACACCTGAAACTAACAATATTGTACATCAACTATATTTTAATAAAATGAAAGGTAAGTGGATAGTCAGAAGAGGATATAGAATATAGAAAAAGCAGGAAGCAGCTGAGTCAGGTTAATGGTGAAGCACTAGATTAAAGATTCTTTAACATCTTTTGCTAAAATTCCTGAAGCCTCTGGGATCTGGTTCCCATATCCATTAGGGTGTCTCTGCTAAAGTTTGTTTTCTTTCTGTTTTCTAATTATTTGACTTTTTCTATGTTCTTTTTACATACCTACTTACAATACACCCCACACTTTTTGTGGGTACAGAATTGAAAACATATACTCTGGCATTTCCTGCTTCCAGTGTTGCTGTTGAGAAGTCCACTGCCACATTGATTCCCTATCACATGCTTGAATCTTAATTCTTTACCCTCTAGAAGAGAGTCTTCTTTTTTCCTGGTGTACTAATATTTCATGATAATGGGTCCTTTAAAAATTGTTGCCTGGGTACTCAGTGACTTTCTCATTTTGGAAAGTTGTGTCCTTTGTTACAACTTTTGTTTATTGCATTCTTTCTTTAATAGTTTTTGTTCTCTGTTTTCTAATTCCTATTTCAGGAATTCTCTTTATCAGTTGTGTGACCTGTTGGATTGAACCCCTATTTTTTTCCTATTGTGTTCCATTTTCTATGTATGTCTTGTTATTCTATTGCTGGAAAGATTTTTCACAATTTTATCTTTCAAGTTTTCTACAAAAAGCTAGAAAAAAACATATATATATCACTTCTACTATCATAGTTTTAAATTCCCTCTGTTCATTTTCCTTCCCTCCTTCTCTCCTTCCTTCCCTCCTTCCTCCCTTTCCTTCTTTATTTCTTAAGAACCTCTTATTTCTGCTTTGTAACTACAATATTTCTCTTAAAATCTTGATTATATCCATCACAGATATAAAAAAAAAAGTTTTCTTCTCATTTCTCCATCATGTCTCTGGCAGAGGCAGGGGTGGTGGCAATAACTGCAATAGTTTTGGGTCTCTGAATCACAGCTGGACAGGCAACTTTTGAAACCAAAAGTCCAGTGATGGCACACTTTCTCTCTCCAGCATGTCTATAAACTTGTCAGCACCTAGTTCCCTTTATTAGATATTTCTGCTTGTCATACCTTGGATATTTTCTGTTTCCTAAGTTGGGCCCTAGTTGATACACTAAATATAGACTGAAGCTAAAAAAGAAGATGCAGATACAATTGTGTTTAGGAGTGAGTAATGAAGGTGGAGAGATAGAGAGAGATGACCCTGAATTATGGACAGAGAGCTGGTGGTTTTTCCTGTTTGTAAGAATATATGGTTTAAATTTAAAAGCAAAAAAACAGAAGTAAATATTTTTAAAATCTTGAATTTGCTTTCTGTAGAAATAACAAGTAATAGAAAGGAATTGAATATTTATGTTTATGCTCAGAAGGCTGGACATAACAATAAATTAAGAAACTGAGTACTTCCTAGTGACTGTCATACATTTCTAGGGATAGATATTTTCCTATGTATATCTCCTTTGGTTGTTTCTAATCAATACACATTTTAGGTAAAATGTAGTGTCCTCCTCTGTTTTTAAACTCATTCTTTTGAATAATATTATTCAAGTGAGATGGGAGACAATAAAAAAAAGGACCAACACAAAATATATAAGTAGGTAATGACAAATACTTTGAGGAAAAGTAAGCCAGGTAAAAAGATGGAGCATGATTTTGAGTGTTATATTTTAAAAGGCTGGTCATGGAAGTCCTCTCTTGAAGAGGTGGTATTTTAAGCAGGGACCGAATGATGTAAGGGAACAACAAATGAAAATATTTGGAAGAAGAGCATTCCAGGCAGAAAGAACCGGAAATGCAAAAAGTCTTAGATAAATGCCTTTAGTTAAGTTGAGAAACATTAAGAAGGCCAGGGTGGATGGAGCCTGGTCAGAAGGGGAGGAGTCCTTCAGGGAAACAAACAAGTAGGACTTAGTTGGCCATGGAAAGATTTTGGTTTCTATTTTTAGTGTGATAGGAAACTATTGAAGTGTTTTGTGGGAGTGACTAACATGATCAGATTCAGGTATTTTAACCATCTCTCTGGCTGCTGTATGGAAAATTGAGTATAGCAGGGGAAGATGAATTAGGAGGTGGTAGCCTTTGAGGTAGTGAGAAATAAAAAGATTTGGTTGAGGTTTTTTAGGGGAGAACCAACAAATTTTGCTAAATAGTCAGTGGTCATGCATGAAAGAAAATGAGGAGTCAAAATGAGAGCAAGGTTTTTGACTTGAGCAGCTAGATGACAAGAGGTGCCATTTACCACATTAGGAAAATGTGCAGAGAAGCAGTTTTGAGGAGAGGGGATTTAAGACTTTTTTTCAGTCATGTTGAGTTTGATATTAGCTTATTAGATGTTCAAGCTGAAATGTTGAACAGGCAGAGATATATGAGCTTGGAATTCTTAATTTATTGAGAAATCAGTTTTTCTTCAAAGCATTTATATTTACTAAAATAACACAAGTGTTATGAATATACTAAGGACGAGTATTTGTGGTAAGGGAGAGAATTGTTTGTCTTGTTTGAATGTTTATACACTTTTTGTCTAATCATAAAATTAAATATTGATTATCATGGAAAATTATGAAGCTATACAGAAGCATAAAGAAAAAATCATAATACTACCATTGAACATCACTATTTGTATTTCTGTATATTTCCTTCTGGTGATTTAATATTATATGGTGAGTATTTTCTGATTGATCAAATATTCACTTGAAACATTTTATCACTGTACAATAAGAGCTACAATAATTCAGTAATTAAGGTACTAGTGCAATAATCAATGGTTCAATGAACTGGATAAGGCCTCTGAAACAGATTATAGTTCAGTATGAAAATTTAATTTACAGCAAAGGAAGCTCACTTACCAAGAAGGAATGTATTCAACAAATCGAGCCATAATCTTATCTCACACCCTAACCCAATATTAAAGGTAAAATTATTAAACCATAAATATTTAACCCTTTGTGAGTCTACTCTTGCCCTCCTTAGCTTTTTCTCAACAGAGAATACCTTTCGAACATGTCAGATGATGTCACTCCTTTGTTCAGAATCTTCTAATGGCTTCTCCTTTAAGTTAAACCTTCTCCTTTAAGTCTGAAGTTCTGCAAATGGTACATAAGATATTCCATAAGCTGACCCTTTTCTCTCTGTCCAACCACTTTCCTCCTCTACTCTCTTTCCGCTCAGCTAGGCTCACCATCCCTCAGACACACCAGCATTCTCCCACCTCAGGGTCTTTACACCTGCTGTTTGCTCTGTCTACAATGTTTCCCCCGGATGTCCCCATGGCTTGCTCGATCATTTCCTTCAGGTCTCTCTTCACATGTCACCTTAGTTGGAGCTCTTCCCTCATCATTCTATTTAAAATAGTAACTGATAACCTCCATTCTTTCCCACTGTGCCCTTCCTCCAAGATTCTCTTTCATTCTTAACTTCCTTTATTATTCCACATCAAATTTACTGCTACCTGACCTACTGTATATTTGTTTATAGACAGTCTTCTCTCATTAGAATATAACCTTCATAAGGACAGAGCCTTTATTTTTTTAGTTTTACCTCAGTACATTACCTGACATATATTAGGCATTCAATAATTTTTTGTTGTATGAATAAATTACTGGGTGAGTGAATTAATTTAGGATGAAATGAAGGCCAATATTAGCTGATCTTTTTCTGAACACAAGTGAAATAAATGAATCAAAAGAGAAAGTAAGACTTTCCAAAAAAGTCCAATCAGTTTTATAAATCAAACAATTGAAATCTATTTTCTATTTTCTTATTCCTCTTTTAACTGCCACCACCCCCCCAAAATGAAAAAAAAACAGGAAAGTACAAGTCTGAAGAGGGTTTTGGTTTTTCTTTGTTGTAATTCAGCTTGATTTATCTGCTAAACTCTCAGGAGGGAATCCTGAGCACCAAACAGAGTGAGAAAATGGGTAGTAAATGGATGAAACGATAGTGATGAGATCACAGAACAAAACAAAGCAAAGCCATGCCACAGCTGACCATGCTGAACCCGCAGTTGCAGACTCTACAAATATTGCCAATGGTAGAGGGAAATAAATGGTATTTTAAACCCAACTGTAATCCGCCTCTATTTTCCATTGCTCTGGAAAAGCAGCGTTTACAATGACTTTTTCTATGCTTCCCATGTGGGATTTAGGCACTGTTGTAACCTTTGTGTTGTTCATTGTGAGGCTAGAAAAGTAGAGCTCCACTACATTTAAGCCACTTTGTAAGGGGAAATACAGCTGTCAGTTCAGGTGGCTTTAAGCTGCCAGAGCTTGGGAAATAAAACCAACTCATCTCTCTTCAAAATACCCACATGATAAGAGAAGCTGACAGACATTAGTTCTGTCTTCCTGTAATAAACTCTTCCCATGCAATGTAGTAGTCTCAAGAAAGTGCGCATTGAATCAACTGTGGAACCTTAAAAAGTACTGCCCTCACCCAGGGTTTTGGCCTGAACATTAAAATTTGTAAATGCTCCCAGGTGATTCTAATGTGCAGCCAAATTGAACCATTGTTATAGGTTTTTCTTTTCCTTTCTTTTCTTTCTTCTTCTTCCTTTTTTTTTTTCCCTTTATGGTTTGCCTACCCAGAATAATTTTTCTATTTCCTATGTTATCTAAATTCTAAATTTTGGTTCAGAGTTTTGCTCTTATTCATTTAGGAAACTGTGAGAAAAATTGACTTCTCCCAGCTTCAAGGCCCAGCCTTCTTGGCTTGTGTTAATCAGCCCATTCCATTGCCTTGTCCACAGTCACTGGTCCAGGAATGAGCAAGTAATAGGAACAGCCGAGTTAGGATGGATCTCAGGACACTTCCTTAGATTAGAAATCTGTGTTAAGAACATTTTCTTCCTTCCTCAGGACAATGTGGGAGGTAGATGTGAAGCCAGGAACCAGCACAGGCATTTTTCTCCAGAGGAGAAGCAGCCCAAAGAGGTGATCTTTACTTAGAAGGGGACACAGCCAGGGAAATTGCAGAGAAATTGCCAGAGTCACAATCTTATGGTTACCCTCAAGCCCATCCCATTTCTGGGATTCCAGTTAGATAAGCCAATAAAGGACCTTTTTATTGAAGTCAATTGGAATTGCAATGTAGCTAAAGTACTCTAACAGATTTACCCTGACATTCTGTTTTTCTCCCTGCCTCTCTTAAACCTGGGCCAACTGTTAACAGAAGATGCCAAAATGCTCATTCAGTATTTACAGGGGACTGAAGCAGTCTTGCTAATCATTTTTCATGATCACCTTCCTAAAATAAAGTAAATCCTAATGTAAGCAAGATATTCTTTGTGTGATTTGAAATGGAAGTGCTAGCTTCTGGGAACCATAGGGGGTTAACTGCTATAACAACTGCAGGAAAAAGTACTTCTATTTCATACTGTTTCTTTTTCAGTGGGTCAACAATAAACAAGTTGCCTCTGTTGGCAAATCAATAATCCTTGAGTGGATGATTCACAGGAATACTGTATGAGTAACTGTAAGTTCAGTTACAATACTGGAATGAAAGAAAAGCATGGCCCATGGCCTCAAGTAGTTTATTATTTAATGGAGCAGTTCTCCAATCTGCTTTCCTATGGGAAGAAACCTCAAGGAGTCATGTCTATGTCTTACCTAATTTCCTATCTATTCTGCCTTTAGAACGTTATACCAAAGCACACTAATGCAGATAGCTTGTAGTCTCTTTGATCCATGATCCTTTCTAGACAGTAATCTTTTCACTAGATCAACAAACTCATGACTTTGCCAGCCTGGAACTGAAATTACAAACATAATAAGTGTAAAGAATCTTCCTCTGTTTCCCCCCCTTATATCATTTTTTCTAGTTCCAGAAACTAGCACGTTTCAAATGACCAGACATCGTTCTCCTGTGTATCATCATCTGTGATGTTTCACTAAGTTTTATCTCAAACTGACCTCTTTCAGAGGTCAAATTTTCCCATTTATATGTATAAGAAACTGAAATTTTTATGATTCCATAAATTAATCTGACAAAAACCCATATTCTTCAAGGAATTCTGAATTTTGATTAAAAATATAGCCTTCAGATATATTCCTAGTTTCTTGTAGAATCAAATCATTTGGATTTCATAGGCTGATTTCAGTCAAATTGACAAAGAGGCAGAAGTCTCAGAGACATATTGAGTTTTCTTGTAGGCAGCCACCCATGAAGTTAAAATCCAGGAGAAATCAAATTTCTTTAGTTCAGTCATTTGCCTCCAGTAATGACTTGCTTTTACACCAGCCATAACATTTCTTTACCATTATAACGATTTAGAGCATTTTTGTGTATCATATTATTTTCACTTCGACACAGTTTTCCCTGCTTCACTGCCGAACCAATCCAATGCTCTGAGGTGCTGTCAGTTCACATGAAGGGACAATCTGCAGGCTCCACTGAGTAGGTGAAATGTTCCATCATGATTGGTTACACTCAAGTTATGTCTTTACCTTTAGCTCAAAGTAGCTCTACATTTTCTCTTAAAGCTTGTGAGTCAGTCTGGAGACGTTGGTTTTTAGATTGTAAGTATAGGTGAGTGTAAGAAGCAGAAAAAAAGATTTTCAGAGAGGTCACTTCTGACACATGGGTAGCACTGGAGTGGGTTTAAAAATGCATATACCACCCCAACTCCCACACTGACCCAATAATTTTGCTGAGAGGCCCTATGATGCTTCATAAGAGACTAATATTTGGGCTTTAATATCATGAGGTCTGGTCTGGCCAGGAAAGGAGCCCAAACACCTCTCATGAGGTTTTACAGACTTGTGGTTTTTGCTTTTGAAACACTTTTATTATGAAATAGAATATATACACATATAGTAAAGTGCATAAAATGCATTTTCAGTTTAGTAAATAGCTATAAACAACACTCATGTAAATGTTACATAGGTCAAGCAAAAGAATATTATCAATATTCCTGAACCCTCACATGTGTCTCTTCCTACCATTCCCTCCCCTTCGAGGTAATCATTATCCTGACACTAATAATAATCAATTCCTTGTTTTTTTAGTTTTAGTTCTTGTTTATGCCTCCCCAAGCAAAATACTTTACTCTTGCTTGTTTTGAATACTATATAAATGGAATCAGGCTGTGTATAATTTCTATTATTTGCTATTTTTCTTTCACTATAAAGATTGTAAGTTTCACCATATTGATGTATATAGAACTATTCATTAATTTTCACTGCTGTATAATATTCATTATTGATATTGCAAATTGTTTATCCATTTTGCTATTAAAGGACTATTTTTGGATTTTGGAAAATTTGAAAAATGCTGCTTTGAACATTCTTATATCTTATTTCTTGTTGCATATAAGAATGCAGATTTGTAGAGTATACACTTAGAAATGGAAAGACTAGGATATGTGTATTTTTTCAACTTTACTAGTTTTTCTCCCAACTATAGCATTGCTAGATAATGCTATACCAGTTTGCAAAATGTTGTACTAATTTCCATTCCTAAGTGATAATGAGAGTTTATGTGTGTCAACACTTGGTATATATGTGTGCCAACACTTGGTATAGTCAAGTATGCATTAGTATCTGCCAGTATGGAGCATGTGTATTGGAATCTCATTGTAATTATAATATGCATTTCCCTCATTACTAATGAATATTCATTGTCAATTTTATCATACTTATTGATCATTGTCATAGTCTGCTCAGGCTTCTGTAACAAAATATCCTAGACTGGGTGGCTTAAACAACAGAAATTTATTTCTCAGAGTTCTGGAGGCTGGGAAATATGAGACCAAGGTGTCAGCCAGTTTGGTCCTTGGTGAGAGCCCTCTTTCTGGTTTGCAAATGGCTGCCTTCTTGCTGTATCCTCACATGATTAAGAGAGATCATTTCTTACCTGTCTCTTCTTATAAGGGTACTTATCTCATTCATGAGGGTTCCACTTTACTGACCTAATTACCTCCTAAAGGGCCCCCCCTTCCAAATAGCACCACACTGGGGATTAGGTCTTCAATTAAAATTAAGCATTTTAGGAGGACACAAATATTCAGTCCATAGCACTTATTTAGATGTGCTGTTTTGTGAAGTACCGCTTCAAAACTCTTAGATAATTTTTCTGTTGAGTTATCTGCCTTTGCCACTTTGAGTTTTTTGGAGGCTGTTATATATTTTGGATTCTGTTATATATTCTGGATACTTTGTTATTTATAAGTATTGCAAAAATCTTCTGCTACTCTGTAGCTTACCTTGTCTGTATAATGAAATGTCTTTTGATTAATGGAAATTATTAACTTAACGCTCTCCTCTTTGTACATCTTTATCATTATGGCTCTGTAATTTGTGTCTTGTCCAAGAAATCATTCCTACCCTGAGGTCTAAAGATATTCTCCTATTTCTCTCTTAAACACATTATAGTTTTTTAACTTTAAAATGTAGATCGTGAGGATCAATTTAGACCTTCAAGAATTGATTTTTCTTAATATGGTGCAAATCAAGAGTTTACTTTTTAAAAAAATATGGATAGCAATTATGCCTGCATAGTTTATTTAAATTTTGTGAGTTTTTACACTTATCTGCAGTAATATTTGTGTAAAAAGTCAAGTATTCATTTATACTTAGTGCTGATACTAAGCTCTCTATTCTGTGTCATTGATCTACTTTTGCCAAAACCACTGTTCTTATTACTCTAGGTTTGCAATATGTAATAATAACAGAGAAAGTTCTTCTATCTTGTTTTCTTAAAAGATGTTTTTGGATATTTTTAGCTCTTTGCAATTTCATATAAATTTAAAGTTCAGCTTGTTGAGATCATGACTGAAGTTTCGTTGAAAGTATAAATTACTTTATGAAGAATCCATGAACACTGTGTATTTCCATGTCCTTAAGTCTTCTTTAATGTTTTTCAATAAGGTTATAAATTTTACCTGTAAGCTTTTGCACTTCTTTTATTAGATTCATTTGCAGCTTTTAGATAATTTATATGAATATATAAATGATAGATTTTTAAATATTTATTTACTAAATGTTTTGATTGCATATAAATATATAATTGATCTTTTATTTTAATTAATTAATTATTTTTAACTCTTTTGCATCTAGTTTCCTTTATTTAGCATACTGCTTTTAAGATTCATCCATGGAATTACATTTTTCAGTAGTTTGTTCCTTTTACTGCTGAGCAGTATTCCATCATATGAATATACCACAATTTATTTATCCATTCACCAATTGACAAGCATTTGGGGTTTTTCTTAGTTTGAGAGTATTAGGAATAAAGCTGTTATAAACATTCATGTATAGATCTTTCTGTAGACCTTTATGATTTTTAATACAAGAAAGTGTGGCTTAGAAAATACTGCAAAGATTACAGGAAAATACTGGAGGGAAATCAAAAGAACATCCTTATCTCTGTATAGGGCCAGGTGTGTTAGCAGTGTAGACATATGACATCATTCCAGAATATTCTTTCTGTATTCTTAATTATGTGATGAGGATTGTGGGGTAAAATGCGGAAAGTAAAGAGAAGAGAGTGCTTGGAACAGTGACTTGAATTTTTTTAGTTGATTGCTATATTTACTATAGCTTTGTCTTCTAATAACTGTACAATCATAATAATATTAGCAACAAAATATATGGTAGAAAAATTAATAGCTAATATTAACATAGTACTTTCTACATACCAAGAATCATTCTAAGTGTTTGACTTTTATTAAATCACTTAATTGTCGTATCTTATCAACTCTTAGTAATGAATTCGTATTGTATTGTTATTACCAGTTTATAGAACTAAAGGCAAGAGAAGATAAGTGACTGGGCCAAGTTTACATAGCTAATCAGTGATGGAACTGACATTCAGAAACTGGTAGACTGACTTCAGAATCTGTGTTCTTAAACCCTATTCAATGCTATTTTAATAAGATAGTCAACCCTATTAACAAATTAAAGTCTTCTTAAGTGAGTATCATCTACAAGAGACACTCATAATTCTCAACATTTGGCAGAACACAGGAAATAGAACATAACCAAGATTTGATAATAGATGCTAACTCCATTCTCTTGTCTATGTGTATCCTCAAGGGAGCTATATTACATTTCTTAGACATGGCTGCATGCAAATGCTAAAGCTATAATTCTTCTTTCCTTAGCGAGATTAAGAGAAATTCCTCTAAGTGAAATTCAGAATTAAAGTTTTTCTAGTTTTCCGAATAAAACTATATCATACTGATACTACATTCTTTTGGTTATACACATACAAAAGTCCATATAACAAAAAAATCAAGTGATTAGTTACTACTAGAAAAATAATTTGTTTTTTTATTGAAGTATAGTTGATCTATAATATTGTGTTAGCTTCTGTTGTACAGCAAAGTGACTCAGTTTTTTTTTCAGGTTACATTCCATCATAGATTATTACAAGATATTGAATATTATTACCTGTGCTATACAGTGAATCCTTGTTGCTTATCTATTTTATGTATGGTAATTTATATCTGTTAATCCCATACTCCCAATTTGTCACTCCATCCCTCCCTCCCTCTCTCCTTTGGTAACCGTAAGTTTATTTTCTATGTCTGTGAGTCTGTTTCTGTTTTGTATTTAGATTCATTTGTATTATTTTTAGATTCCACATATACGTGATATATAGTATATGTCGTTCTCTGTCTGACTTAATTCACTAAGTATAATATTCTCTTGGTTCAACCACGTTGTGGCAAATGGCACTATTTCATTCTTTTTATGGCTGAATAATATTCTGTTGTAAATATATACCACATCTTCTTAAGCCTATCGTCTGTTGATGGGCACTTGGGCACAATTGATGTTTTATAAGGATTTTTGTATATAGTGAACTTGCTAATCTCTGTTTGGGCACAATTGATATTTTATAAGGATTTTTGTATATACTGAACTTGCTAATCTCTGTCGTAAATTTGAATAATTTATTTGTACATTTTTCTAGATTCACAATCATCTCACTTACAGATAATAAGAATTTATTTATTTCAAATTCTTTTAGCTTCTCTTTTTCTTCATTGCATTGGTTGAGACCTTGAGGACAGTGATGATAATGGGGATCTTTGCCTTACTCACAAACTTGAAAAGAAAGCTTTCAACATTTGATCATTAAATGTTTCTGGAAACTTTTATTATAGATACCCCTTATCATATTGATGAGGTTCCCTTCTACTTCTAGATCACCAAATATTTTAATTTTTTAAATCAAGAAATGGTGTTGATTTTTGTCTTCTTTTTCTATGTATATTGAAATTAATAACTTTTCACTGTAATGTAAATTTTTGATGGTTTAAAATGGTTAATTTTTAATGCTAAATCAAACTTGTACTCCTGTGATACATTTGAGCTTGGCAGTGATGTATTATCTTTCTTATACAGTACTGTATATTCTTGGAGTTTGCATTTGCTAATATATTGCTTGAATTTTTGCATTTATAATTCATGATTGGTGTTGGACTTTAATTTTAATTTCTAGTCTAGTCCTCAGCAGTTTATAAAAACATATTAAAGTGTAACATACACACACTAAAAAGTACATTTTTAAGTATGCAATTTTGATCTATCTTTGTATATATATATATATATATATATATATATATATATATACGTTTGTGTGTTCACACAAGCACACACACTAGTAAATTATCACCACAATCAAGATAACGAACATACACATACTCTCAAAAGTTTCCTCATGTCCATTTTTAATCTCTCCCTTTGGCTCATCCTTAAACCCACTTCCATCTTCTGGGAACCACTGAATTACTTTCTGTCACTATGGAATAGTTTGCACTGTCTAGAACTTTATTTATATAAGTAGAATTATACAGTATGTACTTTTTATGGTCTAAATACTTTCACTCAAAATTAACTATTTTGACATTCATGTATATTGTACATATCGAGAGTTTGATATTGTTATTGCCAAATAATATTCCATTATATTGACATACCACAATTAGTTTATTCATTCATCCATTGATGGGCATTTGAGTTGTGTACAGCTTTTGACTATTACAAATTAAGGTGCTCTGAATATTGTTGTATGACTATTTGTCTGAATAAACATTCTAATTTCTCTAGGGTAAATATGTAAATGTTTAAAGTTGGGGTCATATGTAGGGATACATTTAACTTTTAAGAAATTGCCAAATTATTTTTCAAAATGGTTCTACCATTTTACATTCCTACCAGTAGTACACAAAAGTTCAGTTGTTCCATACCCTTGTCAAACTTGGTATTGTCAGTCTTTTTAATGTTAGCTATTCTAATAGGTGTGGGAGTGTATCATTGGTGTTTTAATTTGCCTTTCCATAATGGCTAAAGATGTTGAATATCTTTTCATATGCTTATTTTCAATCTGTATATCACTTTATAAAGTGTCTCTTCAGGACTTCTCTGGCACTCCAGTGGTTAAGACTTGGCACTCTCAATGCAGGGGGCACAGGTTTGATCCCTTGTTTGGGGCACTAAGGTCCCGCATGCTGCACTAAGGTCCTGCATGCTACACGGCGTGACCAAATAAATAAATTAAATAACTCACCTGACTCTTAAAAAAAAAAGTGTATCTTCAAATATTCCCTTTGTTTATTCTGGGGGGGGGGCAGTTGGTTTCTTATTCTTGAGTTTTGAGGATTCTTTACATTTTCTAGATACAATTCCTTTATTAGACATGGGATTTGCAAATATTTTCTCACAATCTTTAGTGTTTTTTTCCCCATTCTACTAACAGTGTATTTCACAGGGCAGAAATTTCAAAGTCTAATTTATTGGTCCTTTTACTTTATGGATTGTACTTTTTTACTGTTTTATCAAAGGAACCTTTCTTGGCCTAACCTAAGATCATTAAGATACACTCCATGTGTTCTTGAAATTCTATGGTTTTAGGTTTTATATTTAAACCTATTAACTATTTTGAGTTAATTTTGGTATAGTGTGGGATATGAATTAAATGAAATGAATGAATATTGAGGCCTTTTTGCATCTGGATAAACAAATTTTTTAAGAACTATTTGTTGAAAAATTTATGCTTCTCCAATGAATTGCCTCTTTACCTTTGTCAAATTCATATAAGTATATATTAAATTTTTAAAATTAACTATGTATTTGCAAGTCTATTTCTGGACTTGATTTGGTTCCCTTGATCTATTTGTCAATTTCCATGGCAAAACCACAATATCTTGATTACTATAATTTTAAAATAAATAAATCTTAATGTCAGGTAATATAAGTTCTACAACTTTACTCTGTATTTTCAATGCTATTTTGTCTACTTTAGATACTTTACATTTCAATATGAATGTTAAAATCAGCCTTTCAAAAAACTAGCCTACAAAAAACTCCTTATAGGGTTTTAATTGACATTACATGGAATCTATAGATCAATTTAGAGAGAAATGACAAGTTAAAAATATTGAGTCACCCAGTATAGGAACACAGTGTTGCCATCCTTTTAGGGATTCCTTAATTTTTCTCAGAATTTTCTATTTTTCAGTGTAAAGGCCTTGTACATTTTTATCAGATTTATCTCTAAGTGTTTGCTATTTTTGAGGCTATTGTAAATGGTATTTTTAGTATGTTAACTACTGATTATTAGTACATAGAAATCCAACTAATTTTGTATGCTGATCTTATATCTTACAACCTTGCTAACCTCACATATTAGATTTATTGTCTTATTTATTTTAGAGTCCATAAGATATTTTACACAACCAATTGTGTTTTCTGTAAATTAAGACAATTTAAATTCTTCCTTTCCTACAATGTTATTTAATCTTTTTCTTATCTTTTTGGACTGACTGGAACCTCCAGTACAATGTTAAATAAAAGTAGTGAGAATGAATATCTTTACTTTGTTCATGATCATAGGAGAAAACACTAACTTTATGCACCATTAAGAATGACATCAGCTGAAAGCTTCTTATAGATGACAATTTATCCAATTCAAGACATCTCTTCTACTCCTTGTTTTCTGGGAAGATTTTATCAGTAATGGATGTTGGGTTTTTCAAATGCTTTCCCTATATCTATTGAAATAATCACTACCTTTGCTGTTGCTGTTGTTGGGGGGTGTGTGGCGGTGGTAGTGTGTGTGTGTGTGTGTGTGTGTGTGTGTGCAAGTTTAGTTTTAATAAGGTCAATTACATGGATTGATATTTAAATGTCAAACCAACTTTGCATTCCTGGGATAAACCCAAATTGGTCATATTATATTATTTTCTTTATATATTGTTGGATATAATTTGCTAAAATTTTGTTGAAAATATTTCATGTATGTTCATGAGGGATAGTGTTCTGTAGTCTTCTTTTCTTGTAATGTGTTAGTCTGGTTTTGCTATCAGAGTACCACCAGTCTTATAAATGATAATAGGAAACAGTCTCCTCAATTTTCTGGAAGAGTTTGTGTTTAGACATGTTTTATGGCCTGGTGTGTGTTAAATATTTATAAATGATTTATGTATGATTGAAATTAATGTACATTCTGCAATTGATGAGTCAACTTTGTTAATTACATTTTCTAATATTTTATATCCTGATATTTTTAAGTGCTTTTCTATCAATTTCTAAGAGAAGAGTGTTGAACTTCCTAACTTTGGAAATTTATCAATTTCTCATTGCACTTTTGGCAACTTTTGCTTTAAATAATTTGATACTTTGCTAATATAGGCATATAATTTTTAAATTGCCGTATCATTCTGATCATTGAATCTTTTATCAGTTCAAATGATTCCTTTTAATTCTACTAATTCTATTTGCCTTAAGATATATTTTGTTGCTATTTAATGTGTTATATCAACTGTCTTTTAATTAAGATTTAATGGTGTGTCTTTTTCCATGCACTGAATTTCAGCATTTTCTATACCTATGCATTTTAGATATTTTTCTTACACACAGTACAAACTCTTTGTTCCCAGTCTCATTATATTTATTTTATTTTATTTATTTATTGAAGTATTGTTGATTTACAATATTATATTAGTTTCAGGTGTACAGCACAGTGATTCAGTATTTTTATGGATTATACTTTTTAAATTTATTATTAAATTTTGGCTATATTCCCTGTGCTGTGCAATATATCCTTGATGCTTAGTTATTTTTTTACATAATAGTTTGTACCTCTTAGTCCCCTACCCTTTTATTGCCCTCCCTCATTCCTTCCTTCCTCTGGTAACCACTAGTTAGTTCTCTATATCTGTGAGTCTGTTTCTGTTTTTTTTACATTCATTTGCTTGTTTTCCTTTCTAGATTCCACATATAAGTGATGCCATATGGTATGTGTCTTTCTGTCTGATTGATTTCACTAAGCATAATACCCTCCAGGTTCATCCATGTTGTTGCAATTGGCAAAATCTCATTCTTTTTATGGCTGAGTAATATTCCATTGTGTGGTGTGTGTATCAATCACATCTTCTTTATCCATTTATCTGTTGAGGGACACTTAGGTTGCTTCCATATCTCAGCTATTGTAAATAATGTTGCTATGAACATTGGGGTCCATGTATCTCTTCAAGTTAGTGTTTTCATTTTCTTTGGATATACACCCAGCATGAAACTACTGGATCATCTGGTGGTTCTATTTTTTTATTTGGAGGGGGAAGTTTACACTGTTTTCTATAGTGGCTTCAGGAATTTACATTCGCACCAAAAATATACTAGGGCTCACTTTTCTTTACATCTTCACCAACATTTGTTATTTGTGGTCTTTTTGATGATAGACATTCTGACAGGTGTGAGGTGATATCCCATTGTGGGTTTGATTTTCATTTCTCCGATGATGAGTGATGTTGAGCATCTTTTCATGTGTCTGTTGGCCATCTGTATACCTTCTTTGGAAAAATGTCTATTCAAGTCTTCTGCCCATTTTTAATTGGGTTGTTTGTTTTTTCCATATTGAGTTGTATGAACTGCTTATATATTTTGGATATTAACCCATAGTCAACAATATCATTTGCAAGTATTTTCTCCCATCCACTAGGTTGTATTTGTTTTTTTAATGGTTTCCCTGTTGTGCAAAAGCTTTTAAATTTAATTAGGTCCCATTTGTTCATTTTGCTTTTGTTTCCTCTGCCTTAGGAGACAGATCTGTGAAAATATTGCTACAATTTATGTCGGAGAATGTTCTGCCTAGGTTCTCTTCTAGGAGTTTTATGGTTTCCAGTATTACATTTAGGTTTTAATTCACTTTGAGTTTTGTTTTTGGTTTTTTTTTTTGTATATGGTGTGAGAAAATTTCTAATTTTGTTTTTAACATGTACCTGACAAGTTTTCCCAGGACCACTTACTGAAAACACTGCCTTTTCCTCATTGTATTCTTGCCTCCTTTGTTGTAGATTAATTTACCATAAGTGCATGGGTTTATTTCTGGGCTCTCTGACTGTTCCATTGATCTCTGTGTCTTTTTTGTGCCAGAACCATATTGTTTTGATTACTGTAGATTTCTAGTATAGTCTGAAGTCAGGGAGCATGATACCTCCAAGATTGCTTGAGCTATTCAAGGTTTTTATGGTTCCATATAAATTTTAGGATTATTTTCTCCTAGTTCTGTGAAAAATGTCAAATATTTTGATAGAGATTGCATTGAATCTGCTGATTGCTTTGGGTAGTATGGACATTTTCACAATATTAATTCTTCCAATCCAAGAACAGAGGATATTTTTCCATTTCTCCGTATCATATTTAATTTCTTTCATCAATGTCTTAGAGTTTTGAGAGTATAGGTCTTTCACCTCCTTGGTTAAGTTTATTCTCAGTTATGTTATTCTTACTGATGCAATTTTAAATGGAAGTGTTTTCTTGCTTTCTCTTTCTGAAAATTCATTACTAGTGTATAGAAAAGCTTCTGGGTCATAAGTTCTATGTGGATGGAAATTATGCCCATTTTGCACATCACTGGGTATTTAAACCTAGTATAGTACCTAGAATATGGAAGTTAGATAATATAGATTTAAATGAATGAATAAGAGAACGAATACATTAATAAGCATAGTCCCTGCACTTGTGGTATGTACAGCCTGGTGCATAGCTATTGAAAACTTTCTAGATTTCCCCAGCAAGGGTCTCTTCAGTCTCAGGTATATTTCTAGATGAAAGTCAAGTTCATATGCATGATCCTTTGCTATATACCCATAGAGCAGATCTAAGTACTAGTGCTAGCCATGGTGTTACTAGTGCCTATCACAACTTTCATTGTATATTGTTCTATTTTGGTTCATTGAGGTGTATTGATGGGTTTAGAGAGAGTGGCAGCCTCAGTCTTCTAAGCATCTAAAAGAGCTATGGAAATGTGGTGGGTGCACTTGGAGAGGGTAGCTGGATTTGAAACTTTGAGGATTTGTGGCCTTTTTCATCTTTAACCATTCCAAGATATAGACCTATAGATACTGACATAAGCACACAACTTTCACTGGGGCAACAATTACATGACACCTGTTATTTGAATATAATCCCCCAGAGCTACTTCCTTTTCTTTCTATTTCGCACACCACTGAATGCCTTTTAGTCTATTTTTTCAACAAATAGTCTTAAAATGTGCAAAGCACCTGCTATCACTTGGTGATAAAATGTGAGTAATCCCTGTCTTTATGAAACTTATGATAAGTTGACAAGGTAAAGAAATAAAATAAGCAATTATACCACAGTGTGATAAGGAAATAGAAAAATGACAGACACCTAAGTGGAACTGGGGCTTGTCAGAAGGATCCCTTTATATTACTTCTGGGATACCTCCTCTGACCCTCTATGTCTTGGTTAGATGTGACATTCCTGTGTTTAGTGAGAGTACCACATTGCTCAACTCCAGAGGCGACACTAATATTATCATGCAAATGGTATCCCCTGGATTGTTCAGTATATACTCCATGCAACCCAGCTACTCTAATGGCAAAAGCAGCCATGATTATTTTGAAAAGGCCAATTCTTAAGGAGAAGACAATGAATTATTATAGCTGGTCTAAACTATGGAGAGGTGTTTTATCAATAGGAAGTATAAGAGTAGTAGTCTTCCAGGTTTTTGTACATAGTTACTCCATCAATAAAAGAATAATAGATGAGAGACAGGAACCTTGAGACCTTATGCAGTGCTGCCAAATCAAGACATAAGCTGGTGCCAGACAGTGATGATTTAGTAATCCATTGAGGAAAAGGTGATGGAAGATGGTATCGCTTCTGGATATTCATGAGGCTGTAGGCTTTAGAAGACTGATTTCCATAACTCAGTACTTCAGATCTTCAGATGATCAGAACTAGGAATAGTCATAGGGGTTGACGTATTTGAGGCCAAAACAGTCCTGGAAGAGGTTATTTCTAATGAAACTAGAGTCCCAGCAGTGGGAGTAAAGGTTCTTAATAAGGCCGACTTCAATGTGTTATCTATATATTGTGCAAGATGTCTGTCCTTTGTAAGCTAGGGAAAGCACCTCCTCACCTGAAAGCTCCTGACTGTAGCTAGCATGTATGTCCAGAATCCAGGACACAGGAGTGACAGGCATGGTGGTATATGGCAGGAGCTACTGAGATTACTGAGGAGCTGAAGGTTAGATTTTCCAGTCAAAGTCAAGGGCACTTTCTGATCTGATTGGCCATGAGTCTGAGCGTTTAATCAATGCAATCGTGCCTTTTTACAAGGCAGGGTAGGAGGCCAAACCTCACAGTCTGAATCCATGCCCTGAGGACACATGTAACTATGCAGCAGAACTATAGACTTTCTTCATGTAAACCTACAGCTCTTGGATTCTTGTTTAGCTCTGATATTTACAATCCACTTTTAAGATAAAGAGTATATAGACACTTTATTAAACTAAATCTGCCATCAGTCAAGAATTTTTTTCTTTAATTTAGGTCCAAAATTCCTGAAGAAAAAAATCAGTATTAAGTTTTTCAGCAGGAGCTTTATACACATTGCAAAATAACTGTTTACCAGTTTGTGTAGGCAGTAAATTTACCTGTGAAGAATTAAATATGAATACAAAAACTCTCATATATAGAGAGAAGTAATTTCTTTTTGAAAATCCAACATATATTGCTCTGGGTGCTTTGTGCTTGCCTAATCATGAGTCATCTCCTTCTTTTGATGAAGTAATTCATATCTG
The DNA here is from genome assembly GCF_002837175.3 of Physeter macrocephalus. NCBI lineage: Eukaryota > Metazoa > Chordata > Mammalia > Artiodactyla > Physeteridae > Physeter > Physeter macrocephalus. Next base: position 96,030,468 of record NC_041214.2, on the reverse strand, counting down.
AATGTTTTCATCATGAAAATAAGAGCCCTCTTCAAATTCTCTTTATGAGAAAGCCTGTGCTTTGGACATGAGATGATCATTTCTCTTGAGGAAACAACACTAAAAAAAATCAAAACTTGTTTTTAGCACAGAAACTGTAGCTCTAAATTTGTTTAAATAGGTTCAGTTTTCTATTTCAATTCCTGTGTCAAATGCAAGTGTGGGAAGAATTTTTAGCATCATGGATAATCTGCAAAATGATGCAACTCTGCATCGGGACTACAACAAAATGAATATATAGTCAGTATACAGGAAATGCTGTGCCTTTTTAAAAGCACTTTTAATATGAGTGGTAGAAAAAGATGGGTATTTGAACTCAAAGACATAAAATGCTATGTATTCTAATGTAGATCGTAAGGTATAATTTAGATCATCCTAATATGAAGCCACTGAGTTGGAAACTCGGGAATTCAGACAAGAGCTAAAGAGAAACAGAAGGTGGGATTTATTTCCTGAGCCAACTAACATCAGGCTAAAATTGTTGGTTCATTTTTTTCTCCTTTTTGATGGATGGAGCTTTTGCACCCTTGAAAATGTGACCAAACAATACATAAAATTCTGTTAACAATAATTATCTTTGGGGGAGGGACAAGAGGCAGAGGAGGAAAGCTCTGATACCCATTATAAACATTTTGAACAATTATTTGGATATTCTAATAAGGTACATGGATTACCTTTTTAAAATGTCAATAGGTATTTTGTAGGTGGAAAGATTGTGAACTATATATATTTTCATTTTTATGCTTTTGTGTACTAAAAGCACTGATGCTATTTTTGAGCAATATTCATTCATTGTTAAAAATTAGAAATAACTGATAGACCAAAAAAATACTACTAAAACATTTTCAAACCCCATGATCCATTCAAAGACAACTGTTAGCTTTTAGATGTTTATTCCTCCAGATTGTTTTCTCAAATAGATTATGCTAATTTAACACCTAATACATAACTTTCCATATCACTTAATATAATTCTGCATTACTATTTTAAGGACTGTATAAAAATGTACCATAATAAATGAGTTTATTATTGTTGGAATCACAGGTTGTTTTATGTTCCTTCTTCTCCCTTCACATTTGTGCATTTGTCTCATTATTTCTTAGGATAAATTCCTAGAAAAGCATTGCTGGCCCAAAGGGAAGGCATATGTTTAAGACATTTGATACAGTTGCCAAATTCTTTCAGGAAAGTTGGACCAATTTAGACTACCATTAGCAGTGTATCAGAATGTCTGTTTCTTCCAACCCATGCTGTCACTCAGTTTTGTCAGTCATTTTAATATTTGTCAATTAGTAAGCTAAAAATTAAATCTCATTTTATTTGCATTTTTTGAAGTTAAATATATTTTCTTCTCTCTTGAATTATCTGTTATTGTCCAGAGTATTTTTTCAATTGAGATGTTTAACAATTGCTGTTAAAACTCTTTGTATGATAGTATATCAACATATATTAATATATTTTGTAATTATCTTTCCCAGTTTAGTGTTCAGTCTCAACTTCATTTATTCTGTTTTTTTTCCATAGACAAGGAAGTTTTACATTTTATTTTTAAATTGATTGACAGACAAAACATATAAATGGACAATGACCAGGCCATATATAAAACTAGAACTTTGATCCACAATGTGCAGCCACCTTCCCAGGAAACCAACTCCTACAATAAACAACTAGGAAGCCAGTTTGCTACAAGTCAGACTTGCAGGAACAGAGATTGCTATGCCTAGTGTCAATCCAGGAAGCTAAACAATGACTTCTGTATCAATCAGCCCCAAATGGCCAGGATTTGATTAGTAACTGACAGCTTCCTTAATTTTGTCCCCACTTCCAACTTAGAACCAAGCAGAGAAAGCCAAATATGTACCCCTAACCATTCACATAAGATGTTCCACTTCTAGTTATCCTGCTTAGAGCTTCCCCTTGCCAACAGCCTCAATCAGGCCATACCAGAATCCTTCCCTTTTTTCCACCATACAGCTTTCCCACTCTGCCTGAGTTTCTGCCAAAACACAAGTGATGGTGGCTGACTCCCTTGCCATTGCAAGCTCTGTATAAATAACTTTGCTCTTCTTATTTGGCTAGTCTTCATTTATTTCTACACTATTTATGTATTCTCATGTTGCTTCTCCTTTGGTGCTACATGTAGAAATCTTCTTTATCACAAGTTTATGTAATTTTTAACTGTATTTATTTATACTTTATTGAAGAGTCAATACAGTATGCTGGTTCTAAGTGCTTGCTCAGGAACTAGATTATTTGGATTTTGATATCAAGTAAATGACTTGAACAAATTACCTAATCTCTCTGGCCTCAGTTTTCCCATTTGTATAATGGTTATAATATTACCTCCTCAGGGTTGCTGTGAGGACTATGTGAGAATGCTTAAACCAGTGCCTAATACATAGTTAGAACCCGATATGTTACTTTCAGTGTCTATATTTTTTCCAAGCACTTTATGATCACATTTCTGACTATGGGAGGGTTTTACATGATTCTTACATGAGGTTACAAGCACACCCAAGAATCAGTTGAAGAATAGGTTTTTGATTTCAACCACTTTAGGCTCTCTGCACTTCAGGGCAAGGATGTTTTCACAAAAGCAAGAAACTGAGGGAAGCTTAGGCATGCTGCTTGGGGCGGCAGGTTGAGAACTGGGGAAATGTTGCCGTTTACAGGCACATGGATGCCCAAGACTCAGTCCCAACCCAGAGTGCCCACAATCTTGTGTATTATTTCATCCACCAGAGTGAATCAAATTTTTCTTGATTCCATATATAACTGGTATCATATAGTATTTGTCTTTCTCTGACTTAACTTCACTTAGCATAATACCCTCAAGGTTTATCCATATTGTACCCTCAAGGTCCAGCCATTATCTCATGGCTGAATAATATATAATCATATTTTCTTTATCTACTCATCTATAGATGAGGCTTAGATTGTTTTCATATCTTGACTAATATGAATAATGCTCCAATGAACATGGGAGTACAGATATCCCTTTGAGATCCTGTTTTCATTTCCTTTGGATACCTTCCCAGAAGTGGGATTGCTGGATCATATGGTAGCTCCATTTTTTAATTTTTAAGAAACCTCCATACTGTTTTCCATAGTGGCTGTACCAATTTACATTCCCACCAACAGTGCACAAGAGCTCCCTTTTCTCCACATTCTTGCCAAAGCTTGTTATCTCTTGGTTTTTGATGATCGCCATTCTAATATGTGTGAGGTGATCTCTCATTGTGCTTTTGATTTGCATTTCCTGATGTTTAATGATTCTGAGCACATTTTCATGTATCTGTTGGCCATCTAGAAAAAAGAATCTACTTAATAAGCACCCTATATGATTCTGAAGATGATGGCATGTAGACCCTACACTGAAAACAATGCAATAGATGTGCTCAGGGACTAAACTGGCTTGCATTTGATTTAGTATCTAAAGTACGAGTTTTTAAAAAATGACATGGCATCAGGGGAAGAAGAGGAGGGATTCAATTCTCCTCCTCCCTTCATCTTTTTTCAAACAGTTTTTAGAGAAAGAGGCCTATTATTATTATTTTGTCCTTAAAGATTACATTAAAATACTTGGTTTCTTTAGTGTTACAACTTCTCTGTTTTACTGTTCAGAGCATTCTGTCAATGGGATAAATCTTGGGATGTCTGACGAAACACTGGTCACCTTGACCCTCTCCTCCAATTACCAGTACCTTTAGTTTTAGTTAGAAACAGTGTCTTAAACTGTGCTTTTCTTGGAGTTTTTCATACAATAGCAACGATCCTTTTCAATCCTTACAAATGAAATTTTTAAAAAATAAAGAAAAGAATGAGGGAAAATATTTAACTTGTTTCAATCTCACACACGCACATAATTATATCTAGTACTTAAATATATGATTTTATACTGTCTCCAATTATTTCATGTTTTTAGCTTATATTTTCAGCTACATGGCAAGACAGTAGTATATTTCATTACTCTTATCTGCTGCAAGGAGTAAAATAAGCACATAATAAATATTCTGATTTAGCTTTTTTCTCTCTCACTATGATTTGGTCATTCTTTTCTACTAATTTTATTCACATTGTACATTTTGTTTTCCCTTTCCTCCATTTTCCCACTCTTTAAAGGCGAAGTCAACAATTTTCCCCCCACATTATCAGGAGATAGTCCTATAACAAGATGGAATGCCCGAGCTTAAATATATCCCCCTTTATAGACTCCTGGTTCACACTGTTACTCTTTATGATATTTCTGTGACTCAGTTTTCTTAGTGTGTAAAATTAGGATAATAGTCATATCTACGTTATAGGTCAACAAATTTCAAATTCAACAAATGTATAGGTTTGTTGCAAGGATTCTATAAAGTACATAAAGTATTTACAGTGGTACAAAGAACATAAATAAGTTCTTAATAAATATCAGTTATTATAAACATAATTTTTCCAACTGAGACATTGCATTAAGGAATCTCCAGAGTTAACATAGCTGTGTTTTTCATTTATAAAATATGATAAAAAATGTTATTTAATTAAAACTTCTCAGAATGGTTTAATACTACTACCTCAACTTTGTATATAAGTAAATTGAGTGTCTGATATGTTAGTGTAATTTACTGAGGTAATAATGCTAAAAAGTTGCACATGCTTTTTCAAAAAGGAATATAATATTAGCAAACATTTGTTAAACACTTATGTGGTCACTTTTTCATATGCATTCATCTCATTTATTCCTCAAAATAACCCTATTTTCACCATTTAACAGATGAGTAAACAGGCTTAAAATGCTAAGTAACTTGATCAAACTCGCATTTCACAAGTAACAGAACCAAGAGTCAAACCCAGCTATTTTGGGACCTATATTCATCTTCCACTTTTTAGGGAATATTTAACCCCAAATTCAAGCCTCTGCATGACACCACACTGCAATATTATGCTGTTTCCTTTCTACTCCAAGGACATGAGCAAAATGTATACCTACATTACCTGGAAAAGATACCCTCCTGTCTGCCAAGAATGAGAGAAGTATACCAGCTTCAATGCCCCATGGTATAAAGAGAGAAAAAACATTGTGATTTAAAATTGAATATCTCCAGGTGGGTAAATAAGATTTGCAATGGTTACTCTTTATCTGTGGACTTGATTCACTTACAAACACTTCTGCCAGTCAACGCATAGGCTGGAAAGATATTAATGACACAAACCCAAGTATTTGAGCCAACCCAGCTAGAAAACACCGTCTTAAAACTTTATGCCTCTGTACTCCTAAGACTGAAATTGTTAATTGTTAATTGTACCATTTTAAAATGGTACTGTCTAAATGAAATATTAGTCTCTAAAGTTTATGAAATGTAAGTAACACATAGTAATACTGAACAAATCTAATTCAAAGTCATTTCATTTCTTTTTTTTTTTTATTTATTTTCTTTATTTTTTTTTTTTTTTGTGGTATGCGGGCCTCCCCCTGTTGTGGCCTCTCCCGCTGCGGAGCAC